>NC_071091.1:82863589-83210256 GCF_027358695.1 Spea bombifrons | reverse complement strand
GCCCATCAGTACATTACATGCAGCAAATACACTGTTTCCCTGTTTCACCTAAAACAGGCCACTCCATGTAGGGGAATTAGCTCAAACGGTAGAGCGCTCGCTTTGCATGCGAGAGATAGCGGGATCGATGCCCGCATTCTCCAGTTACTTTATTTATACTTCATAAATTTTCAATAATGTTGTGCTGAACGCTGGCTATAAATTGGAGGGAAACAAACTATATAGACCCTATGCTTTCCCACAGATTTTTCAACTTCACGAATAACTGTAGAATACAAAGGGAATTTAGTTCAAATGGTGGTGTGCTCGCTTAGCATGCAAGGGGTAGTTGGTTCAATGACCGTGTTCTCTAAGTGTTTTCTTGGTTTCATGTGTAATTAGAGCAGTACAAGCAGCAAGCTTAATGGTACATTACATGAAGCAAATACACTGTTTCCCTGTTTCATCATGTTTCCCTGACATCATCATGGCAAGATCATAATGGGTTCATGATGACATCATCACAATTGGTTCATGATGACATCATCATGATGACATCATAATGGGTTCATGATGACTTCATCATCATAATGGGTTTATGATGACATTATCATGATGACATCATGAAGGGTTCGTGATGACATCATCATAAAGGGTTCATGATGACATCATAATGGGTTCATGATGACATCATCATGATGACATCATAATGGGTTCGTGGTGACTTTATTACAATGGGTTCATGATGACATCATCATGACGAAATCATAGTGGGATCATGATTACAGCATCATAATGGGTTCGTGATGACATCGTCATGATGACATCATAATGGGTTCGTGATGACATCATCATGATGACATCATAATGGGTTCGTGATGACATCATCATGATGACATCATAATGGGTCCGTGATGACATCATCATGACATCATAATGTGTTCGTGATGACATCATCGTGATGATATCATAGTGGGTTCATGATGACATCATCACAATAGGTTCATGATGACATCATCATGATGACATCATAATGGGTTCGTGATGACTTCATCATCATAAAGGGTTCATGATGACATCATAATCGGTTCATGATGACATCATCATGATGACATCATAATGGGTTCATGATGACATCATCATGATGACATCATAATGTGTTCGTGATTACATCATCGTGATGACATCATAATGGGTTCATGATGACATCATCACAATAGGTTCATGATGACATCATCATGATGACATCATAATGGGTTCGTGATGACTTCTTCATCATAATGGGTTCATGATGACATCATAATGGGTTCATGATTACATCATAATAGGTTCATAATGGCATCATCACAATGGGTTCATGATGACATCATAATGGGTTCAGGATAACATCATCATGACAACATCATAATGGGTTCATGATGACATCATCATAATGGGTTCATGATGACATCATGATGACATCATAATGGGTTCGTGATGTCTTCATCACCATAATGGGTTCATGATGACACGCTGGCAATAAATTGGAGGGAAACAAACTATATAGACCTTATGCTTTCCCACAGATTTTACATGTGCTTTTCAAGTGTTTTCTTGGTTTCATGTGTAATTTGGGCAGTACATGCAGTAAGCCCATCAGTACATTGCATGCAGCAAATACACTGTTTCCCTGTTTCACCTAAAACAATGGACTCAGTGTAGGGGAATTAGCTCAAATGGTAGAGCGCTCGCTTAGCATGCGAGAGGTAGCGGGATCGATGCCCGCATTCTCCAGTTACTTTATTTATACTTTATAAATTTTCAATAATGTTGTGCTTAACACTGGCAATAAATTGGAGGGAAACAAACTATATAGACCTTATGATTTCCCACAGACTTTTCATGTGCTTTTCAAGTGTTTTCTTGGTTTCATGTGTAATTAGAACAGTACATGCAGCAAGCCCATCAGTACATTACATGCAGCAAATACACTGTTTCCCTGTTTCACCTAAAACATGCCGCTCTATGTAGGGGAATCAGCTCAAATGGTAGAGCACTCGCTTTGCATGCGAGAGGTAGCGGGATCGATGCCCGCGTTCTCCAGTTACTTTGTTTCTACTTTATAAATTTTCAATAATGTTGTGCTGAACGCTGGCTATAAATTGGAGGGAAACAAACTATATAGACCCTATGCTTTCCCACAGATTTTTCAACTTCACGAATAACTGTAGAATACAAAGGGGATTTAGTTCAAATGGTGGTGTGCTCGCTTAGCATGCGAGGGGTAGTTGGTTCAATGACCGTGTTCTCTAAGTGTTTTCTTGGTTTCATGTGTAATTAGAGCAGTACAAGCAGCAAGCTTAATGGTACATTACATGAAGCAAATACACTGTTTCCCTGTTTCATCATGTTTCCCTGACATCATCATGGCAATATCTTAATGGGTTCATGATGACATCATCATGATGACATCATAATGGGTTCATGATGACTTCATCATCATAATGGGTTTATGATGACATTATCATGACGACATCATGAAGGGTTCGTGATGACATCATCATAAAGGGTTCATGATGACATCATAATGGGTTCATGATGACATCATCATGATGACATCATAATGGGTTCGTGGTGACTTCATTACAATGGGTTCATGATGACATCATCATGACGAAATCATAGTGGGATCATGATTACAGCATCATAATGGGTTCGTGATGACATCATCATGATGACATCATAATGGGTTCGTGATGACATCATCATGATGACATCATAATGGGTTCGTGATGACATCATCATGATGACATCATAATGGGTCCGTGATGACATCATCATGACATCATAATGTGTTCGTGATGACATCATCGTGATGATATCATAGTGGGTTCATGATGACATCATCACAATAGGTTCATGATGACATCATCATGATGACATCATAATGGGTTCGTGATGACTTCATCATCATAAAGGGTTCATGATGACATCATAATCGGTTCATGATGACATCATCATGATGACATCATAATGGGTTCATGATGACATGATCATGATGACATCATAATGTGTTCGTGATGACATCATCGTGATGACATCATAATGGGTTCATGATGACATCATCACAATAGGTTCATGATGACATCATCATGATGACATCATAATGGGTTCGTGATGACTTCATCATCATAATGGGTTCATGATGACATCATAATGGGTTCATGATGACATCATAATAGGTTCATAATGGCATCATCACAATGGGTTCATGATGACATCATAATGGGTTCAGGATAACATCATCATGACAACATCATAATGGGTTCATGATGACATCATCATAATGGGTTCATGATGACATCATGATGACATCATAATGGGTTCGTGATGTCTTCATCACCAGAATGGGTTCATGATGACACGCTGGCAATAAATTGGAGGGAAACAAACTATATAGACCTTATGCTTTCCCACAGATTTTACATGTGCTTTTCAAGTGTTTTCTTGGTTTCATGTGTAATTTGGGCAGTACATGCAGTAAGCCCATCAGTACATTGCATGCAGCAAATACACTGTTTCCCTGTTTCACCTAAAACAATGTACTCAGTGTAGGGGAATTAGCTCAAATGGTAGAGCGCTCGCTTAGCATGCGAGAGGTAGCGGAATCGATGCCCGCATTCTCCAGTTACTTTATTTATACTTTATAAATTTTCAATAATGTTGTGCTTAACGCTGGCAATAAATTGGAGGGAAACAAACTATATAGACCGTATGCTGGCAATAAATTGGAGGGAAACAAACTATATAGACCTTATGATTTCCCACAGATTTTTCATGTGCTTTTCAAGTGTTTTCTTGGTTTCATGTGTAATTAGAACAGTACATGCAGCAAGCCCATCAGTACATTACATGCAGCAAATACACTGTTTCCCTGTTTCACCTAAAACATGCCACTCTATGTAGGGGAATTAGCTCAAATGGTAGAGCGCTCGCTTAGCATGCGAGAGGTAGCGGGATCGATGCCCGCATTCTCCAGTTTCTTTATTTATACTTTATAAATTTTCAATAATGTTGTGCTTAACGCTGGCAATAAATTGGAGGGAAACAAACTATATAGACCTTATGATGGCAATAAATTGGAGGGAAACAAACTATATAGACCTTATGATTTCTCACACACTTTTCATGTGCTTTTCAAGTGTTTTCTTGGTTTCATGTGTAATTAGAACAGTACATGCAGCAAGCCCATCAGTACATTACATGCAGCAAATACACTGTTTCCCTGTTTCACCTAAAACATGCCACTCTATGTAGGGGAATTAGCTCAAATGGTAGAGCGCTCGCTTAGCATGCGAGAGGTAGCGGGATCGATGCCCGCGTTCTCCAGTTACTTTATTTATACTTTATAAATTTTCAATAATGTTGTGCTGAACGCTGGCTATAAATTGGAGGGAAACAAACTATATAGACCCTATGCTTTCCCACAGATTTTTCAACTTCACGAATAACTGTAGAATACAAAGGGGATTTAGTTCAAATGGTGGTGTGCTCGCTTAGCATGCGAGGGGTAGTTGGTTCAATGACCGTGTTCTCTAAGTGTTTTCTTGGTTTCATGTGTAATTAGAGCAGTACAAGCAGCAAGCTTAATGGTACATTACATGAAGCAAATACACTGTTTCCCTGTTTCATCATGTTTCCCTGACATCATCATGGCAATATCATAATGGGTTCATGATGACATCATCACAATGGGTTCATGATGACATCATCATGATGACATCATAATGGGTTCATGATGACTTCATCATCATAATGGGTTTATGATGACATTATCATGACGACATCATGAAGGGTTCGTGATGACATCATCATAAAGGGTTCATGATGACATCATAATGGGTTCATGATGACATCATCATGATGACATCATAATGGGTTCGTGGTGACTTCATTACAATGGGTTCATGATGACATCATCATGACGAAATCATAGTGGGATCATGATTACAGCATCATAATGGGTTCGTGATGACATCATCATGATGACATCATAATGGGTTCGTGATGACATCATCATGATGACATCATAATGGGTTCGTGATGACATCATCATGATGACATCAGAATGGGTCCGTGATGACATCATCATGACATCATAATGTGTTCGTGATGACATCATCGTGATGATATCATAGTGGGTTCATGATGACATCATCACAATAGGTTCATGATGACATCATCATGATGACATCATAATGGGTTCGTGATGACTTCATCATCATAAAGGGTTCATGATGACATGATAATCGGTTCATGATGACATCATCATGATGACATCATAATGGGTTCATGATGACATCATCATGATGACATCATAATGTGTTCGTGATTACATCATCGTGATGACATCATAATGGGTTCATGATGACATCATCACAATAGGTTCATGATGACATCATCATGATGACATCATAATGGGTTCGTGATGACTTCTTCATCATAATGGGTTCATGATGACATCATAATGGGTTCATGATTACATCATAATAGGTTCATAATGGCATCATCACAATGGGTTCATGATGACATCATAATGGGTTCAGGATAACATAATCATGACAACATCATAATGGGTTCATGATGACATCATCATAATGGGTTCATGATGACATCATGATGACATCATAATGGGTTCGTGATGTCTTCATCACCATAATGGGTTCATGATGACACGCTGGCAATAAATTGGAGGGAAACAAACTATATAGACCTTATGCTTTCCCACAGATTTTACATGTGCTTTTCAAGTGTTTTCTTGGTTTCATGTGTAATTTGGGCAGTACATGCAGTAAGCCCATCAGTACATTGCATGCAGCAAATACACTGTTTCCCTGTTTCACCTAAAACAATGGACTCAGTGTAGGGGAATTAGCTCAAATGGTAGAGCGCTCGCTTAGCATGCGAGAGGTAGCGGGATCGATGCCCGCATTCTCCAGTTACTTTATTTATACTTTATAAATTTTCAATAATGTTGTGCTTAACACTGGCAATAAATTGGAGGGAAACAAACTATATAGACCTTATGATGGCAATAAATTGGAGGGAAACAAACTATATAGACCTTATGATTTCCCACAGACTTTTCATGTGCTTTTCAAGTGTTTTCTTGGTTTCATGTGTAATTAGAACAGTACATGCAGCAAGCCCATCAGTACATTACATGCAGCAAATACACTGTTTCCCTGTTTCACCTAAAACATGCCACTCTATGTAGGGGAATCAGCTCAAATGGTAGAGCGCTCGCTTTGCATGCGAGAGGTAGCGGGATCGATGCCCGCGTTCTCCAGTTACTTTGTTTCTACTTTATAAATTTTCAATAATGTTGTGCTGAACGCTGGCTATAAATTGGAGGGAAACAAACTATATAGACCCTATGCTTTCCCACAGATTTTTCAACTTCACGAATAACTGTAGAATACAAAGGGGATTTAGTTCAAATGGTGGTGTGCTCGCTTAGCATGCGAGGGGTAGTTGGTTCAATGACCGTGTTCTCTAAGTGTTTTCTTGGTTTCATGTGTAATTAGAGCAGTACAAGCAGCAAGCTTAATGGTACATTACATGAAGCAAATACACTGTTTCCCTGTTTCATCATGTTTCCCTGACATCATCATGGCAATATCTTAATGGGTTCATGATGACATCATCATGATGACATCATAATGGGTTCATGATGACTTCATCATCATAATGGGTTTATGATGACATTATCATGACGACATCATGAAGGGTTCGTGATGACATCATCATAAAGGGTTCATGATGACATCATAATGGGTTCATGATGACATCATCATGATGACATCATAATGGGTTCGTGGTGACTTCATTACAATGGGTTCATGATGACATCATCATGACGAAATCATAGTGGGATCATGATTACAGCATCATAATGGGTTCGTGATGACATCATCATGATGACATCATAATGGGTTCGTGATGACATCATCATGATGACATCATAATGGGTTCGTGATGACATCATCATGATGACATCATAATGGGTCCGTGATGACATCATCATGACATCATAATGTGTTCGTGATGACATCATCGTGATGATATCATAGTGGGTTCATGATGACATCATCACAATAGGTTCATGATGACATCATCATGATGACATCATAATGGGTTCGTGATGACTTCATCATCATAAAGGGTTCATGATGACATCATAATCGGTTCATGATGACATCATCATGATGACATCATAATGGGTTCATGATGACATCATCATGATGACATCATAATGTGCTCGTGATTACATCATCGTGATGACATCATAATGGGTTCATGATGACATCATCACAATAGGTTCATGATGACATCATCATGATGACATCATAATGGGTTCGTGATGACTTCATCATCATAATGGGTTCATGATGACATCATAATGGGTTCATGATGACATCATAATAGGTTCATAATGGCATCATCACAATGGGTTCATGATGACATCATAATGGGTTCAGGATAACATCATCATGACAACATCATAATGGGTTCATGATGACATCATCATAATGGGTTCATGATGACATCATGATGACATCATAATGGGTTCGTGATGTCTTCATCACCATAATGGGTTCATGATGACACGCTGGCAATAAATTGGAGGGAAACAAACTATATAGACCTTATGCTTTCCCACAGATTTTACATGTGCTTTTCAAGTGTTTTCTTGGTTTCATGTGTAATTTGGGCAGTACATGCAGTAAGCCCATCAGTACATTGCATGCAGCAAATACACTGTTTCCCTGTTTCACCTAAAACAATGGACTCAGTGTAGGGGAATTAGCTCAAATGGTAGAGCGCTCGCTTAGCATGCGAGAGGTAGCGGGATCGATGCCCGCATTCTCCAGTTACTTTATTTATACTTTATAAATTTTCAATAATGTTGTGCTTAACACTGGCAATAAATTGGAGGGAAACAAACTATATAGACCTTATGATGGCAATAAATTGGAGGGAAACAAACTATATAGACCTTATGATTTCCCACAGACTTTTCATGTGCTTTTCAAGTGTTTTCTTGGTTTCATGTGTAATTAGAACAGTACATGCAGCAAGCCCATCAGTACATTACATGCAGCAAATACACTGTTTCCGTGTTTCACCTAAAACATGCCACTCTATGTAGGGGAATTAGCTCAAATGGTAGAGCGCTCGCTTTGCATGCGAGAGGTAGCGGGATCGATGCCCGCGTTCTCCAGTTACTTTGTTTATACTTTATAAATTTTCAATAATGTTGTGCTGAACGCTGGCTATAAATTGGAGGGAAACAAACTATATAGACCCTATGCTTTCCCACAGATTTTTCAACTTCACGAATAACTGTAGAATACAAAGGGGATTTAGATCAAATGGTGGTGTGCTCGCTTAGCATGCGAGGGGTAGTTGGTTCAATGACCGTGTTCTCTAAGTGTTTTCTTGGTTTCATGTGTAATTAGAGCAGTACAAGCAGCAAGCTTAATGGTACATTACATGAAGCAAATACACTGTTTCCCTGTTTCATCATGTTTCCCTGACATCATCATGGCAATATCTTAATGGGTTCATGATGACATCATCACAATGGGTTCATGATGACATCATCATGATGACATCATAATGGGTTCATGATGACTTCATCATCATAATGGGTTTATGATGACATTATCATGACGACATCATGAAGGGTTCGTGATGACATCATCATAAAGGGTTCATGATGACATCATAATGGGTTCATGATTACATCATCATGATGACATCATAATGGGTTCGTGGTGACTTCATTACAATGGGTTCATGATGACATCATCATGACGAAATCATAGTGGGATCATGATTACAGCATCATAATGGGTTCGTGATGACATCATCATGATGACATCATAATGGGTTCGTGATGACATCATCATGATGACATCATAATGGGTTCGTGATGACATCATCATGATGACATCAGAATGGGTCCGTGATGACATCATCATGACATCATAATGTGTTCGTGATGACATCATCGTGATGATATCATAGTGGGTTCATGATGACATCATCACAATAGGTTCATGATGACATCATCATGATGACATCATAATGGGTTCGTGATGACTTCATCATCATAAAGGGTTCATGATGACATCATAATCGGTTCATGATGACATCATCATGATGACATCATAATGGGTTCATGATGACATCATCATGATGACATCATAATGTGTTCGTGATGACATCATCGTGATGACATCATAATGGGTTCATGATGACATCATCACAATAGGTTCATGATGACATCATCATGATGACATCATAATGGGTTCGTGATGACTTCATCATCATAATGGGTTCATGATGACATCATAATGGGTTCATGATGACATCATAATAGGTTCATGATGACATCATCACAATGGGTTCATGATGACATCATAATGGGTTCAGGATAACATCATCATGACAACATCATAATGGGTTCATGATGACATCATCATAATGGGTTCATGATGACATCATGATGACATCATAATGGTTTCGTGATGTCTTCATCACCATAATGGGTTCATGATGACACGCTGGCAATAAATTGGAGGGAAACAAACTATATAGACCTTATGCTTTCCCACAGATTTTACATGTGCTTTTCAAGTGTTTTCTTGGTTTCATGTGTAATTTGAGCAGTACATGCAGTAAGCCCATCAGTACATTACATGCAGCAAATACACTGTTTCCCTGTTTGACCTAAAACAATGGACTCAGTGTAGGGGAATTAGCTCAAATGGTAGAGCGCTCGCTTCGCATGCGAGAGGTAGTGGGATCAATGCCCGCATTCTCCAGTTACTTTATTTATACTTTATAAATTTTCAATAATGTTGTGCTTAACGCTGGCAATAAATTGGAGGGAAACAAACTATATAGACCCTATGCTTTCCCACAGATTTTTCAACTTCACGAATAACTGTAGAATACAAAGGGGATTTAGTTCAAATGGTGGTGTGCTCGCTTAGCATGCGAGGGGTAGTTGGTTCAATGACCGTGTTCTCTAAGTGTTTTCTTGGTTTCATGTGTAATTAGAGCAGTACAAGCAGCAAGCTTAATGGTACATTACATGAAGCAAATACACTGTTTCCCTGTTTCATCATGTTTCCCTGACATCATCATGGCAATATCATAATGGGTTCATGATGACATCATCACAATGGGTTCATGATGACATCATCATGATGACATCATAATGGGTTCATGATGACTTCATCATCATAATGGGTTTATGATGACATTATCATGACGACATCATGAAGGGTTCGTGATGACATCATCATAAAGGGTTCATGATGACATCATAATGGGTTCATGATGACATCATCATGATGACATCATAATGGGTTCGTGGTGACTTCATTACAATGGGTTCATGATGACATCATCATGACGAAATCATAGTGGGATCATGATAACAGCATCATAATGGGTTCGTGATGACATCATCATGATGACATCATAATGGGTTCGTGATGACATCATCATGATGACATCATAATGGGTTCGTGATGACATCATCATGATGACATCATAATGGGTCCGTGATGACATCATCATGACATCATAATGTGTTCGTGATGACATCATCGTGATGATATCATAGTGGGTTCATGATGACATCATCACAATAGGTTCATGATGACATCATCATGATGACATCATAATGGGTTCGTGATGACTTCATCATCATAAAGGGTTCATGATGACATCATAATCGGTTCATGATGACATCATCATGATGACATCATAATGGGTTCATGATGACATCATCATGATGACATCATAATGTGTTCGTGATGACATCATCGTGATGACATCATAATGGGTTCATGATGACATCATCACAATAGGTTCATGATGACATCATCATGATGACATCATAATGGGTTCGTGATGACTTCATCATCATAATGGGTTCATGATGACATCATAATGGGTTCATGATGACATCATAATAGGTTCATGATGACATCATCACAATGGGTTCATGATGAAATCATAATGGGTTCAGGATAACATCATCATGACAACATCATAATGGGTTCATGATGACATCATCATAATGGGTTCATGATGACATCATGATGACATCATAATGGGTTCGTGATGTCTTCATCACCATAATGGGTTCATGATGACACGCTGGCAATAAATTGGAGGGAAACAAACTATATAGACCTTATGCTTTCCCACAGATTTTACATGTGCTTTTCAAGTGTTTTCTTGGTTTCATGTGTAATTTGGGCAGTACATGCAGTAAGCCCATCAGTACATTGCATGCAGCAAATACACTGTTTCCCTGTTTCACCTAAAACAATGAACTCAGTGTAGGGGAATTAGCTCAAACGGTAGAGCGCTCGCTTTGCATGGGAGAGGTAGCGGGATCGATGCCCGCGTTCTCCAGTTGCTTTATTTATACTTTATAAATTTTCAATAATGTTGTGCTTAACGCTGGCAATAAATTGGAGGGAAACAAACTATATAGACCGTATGCTGGCAATAAATTGGAGGGAAACAAACTATATAGACCTTATGATTTCCCACAGATTTTTCATGTGCTTTTCAAGTGTTTTCTTGGTTTCATGTGTAATTAGAACAGTACATGCAGCAAGCCCATCAGTACATTACATGCAGCAAATACACTGTTTCCCTGTTTCACCTAAAACAGGCCACTCTATGTAGGGGAATTAGCTCAAACAGTAGAGCGCTCGCTTTGCATGCGAGAGGTAGCGGGATCGATGCCCGCATTCTCCAGTTACTTTATTTATACTTCATAAATTTTCAATAATGTTGTGCTGAACGCTGGCTATAAATTGGAGGGAAACAAACTATATAGACCCTATGCTTTCCCACAGATTTTTCAACTTCACGAATAACTGTAGAATACAAAGGGAATTTAGTTCAAATGGTGGTGTGCTCGCTTAGCATGCGAGGGGTAGTTGGTTCAATGACCGTGTTCTCTAAGTGTTTTCTTGGTTTCATGTGTAATTAGAGCAGTACAAGCAGCAAGCTTAATGGTACATTACATGAAGCAAATACACTGTTTCCCTGTTTCATCATGTTTCCCTGACATCATCATGGCAAGATCATAATGGGTTCATGATGACATCATCACAATTGGTTCATGATGACATCATCATGATGACATCATAATGGGTTCATGATGACTTCATCATCATAATGGGTTTATGATGACATTATCATGACGACATCATGAAGGGTTCGTGATGACATCATCATAAAGGGTTCATGATGACATCATAATGGGTTCATGATGACATCATCATGATGACATCATAATGGGTTCGTGGTGACTTTATTACAATGGGTTCATGATGACATCATCATGACGAAATCATAGTGGGATCATGATTACAGCATCATAATGGGTTCGTGATGACATCGTCATGATGACATCATAATGGGTTCGTGATGACATCATCATGATGACATCATAATGGGTTCGTGATGACATCATCATGATGACATCATAATGGGTCCGTGATGACATCATCATGACATCATAATGTGTTCGTGATGACATCATCGTGATGATATCATAGTGGGTTCATGATGACATCATCACAATAGGTTCATGATGACATCATCATGATGACATCATAATGGGTTCGTGATGACTTCATCATCATAAAGGGTTCATGATGACATCATAATGGGTTCATGATGACATCATCATGATGACATCATAATGGGTTCATGATGACATCATCATGATGACATCATAATGTGTTTGTGATTACATCATCGTGATGACATCATAATGGGTTCATGATGACATCATCACAATAGGTTCATGATGACATCATCATGATGACATCATAATGGGTTCGTGATGACTTCTTCATCATAATGGGTTCATGATGACATCATAATGGGTTCATGATTACATCATAATAGGTTCATAATGGCATCATCACAATGGGTTCATGATGACATCATAATGGGTTCAGGATAACATCATCATGACAACATCATAATGGGTTCATGATGACATCATCATAATGGGTTCATGATGACATCATGATGACATCATAATGGGTTCGTGATGTCTTCATCACCATAATGGGTTCATGATGACACGCTGGCAATAAATTGGAGGGAAACAAACTATATAGACCTTATGCTTTCCCACAGATTTTACATGTGCTTTTCAAGTGTTTTCTTGGTTTCATGTGTAATTTGGGCAGTACATGCAGTAAGCCCATCAGTACATTGCATGCAGCAAATACACTGTTTCCCTGTTTCACCTAAAACAATGGACTCAGTGTAGGGGAATTAGCTCAAATGGTAGAGCGCTCGCTTAGCATGCGAGAGGTAGCGGGATCGATGCCTGCGTTCTCCAGTTACTTTATTTATACTTTATAAATTTTCAATAATGTTGTGCTTAACGCTGGCAATAAATTGGAGGGAAACGAACTATATAGACCGTATGCTGGCAATAAATTGGAGGGAAACAAACTATATAGACCTTATGATTTCCCACAGATTTTTCATGTGCTTTTCAAGTGTTTTCTTGGTTTCATGTGTAATTAGAACAGTACATGCAGCAAGCCCATCAGTACATTACATGCAGCAAATACACTGTTTCCCTGTTTCACCTAAAACATGCCACACTATGTAGGGGAATTAGCTCAAATGGTAGAGCGCTCGCTTAGCATGCGAGAGGTAGCGGGATCGATGCCCGCATTCTCCAGTTACTTTATTTATACTTTATAAATTTTCAATAATGTTGTGCTTAACACTGGCAATAAATTGGAGGGAAACAAACTATATAGACCTTATGATGGCAATAAATTGGAGGGAAACAAACTATATAGACCTTATGATTTCCCACAGACTTTTCATGTGCTTTTCAAGTGTTTTCTTGGTTTCATGTGTAATTAGAACAGTACATGCAGCAAGCCCATCAGTACATTACATGCAGCAAATACACTGTTTCCCTGTTTCACCTAAAACATGCCACTCTATGTAGGGGAATTAGCTCAAACGGTAGAGCGCTCGCTTTGCATGCGAGAGGTAGCGGGATCGATGCCCGCATTCTCCAGTTACTTTATTTATACTTCATAAATTTTCAATAATGTTGTGCTGAACGCTGGCTATAAATTGTAGGGAAACAAACTATATAGACCCTATGCTTTCCCACAGATTTTTCAACTTCACGAATAACTGTAGAATACAAAGGGAATTTAGTTCAAATGGTGGTGTGCTCGCTTAGCATGCGAGGGGTAGTTGGTTCAATGACCGTGTTCTCTAAGTGTTTTCTTGGTTTCATGTGTAATTAGAGCAGTACAAGCAGCAAGCTTAATGGTACATTACATGAATCAAATACACTGTTTCCCTGTTTCATCATGTTTCCCTGACATCATCATGGCAAGATCATAATGGGTTCATGATGACATCATCACAATGGGTTCATGATGACATCATCATGATGACATCATAATGGGTTCATGATGACATTATCATGACGACATCATGAAGGGTTCGTGATGACATCATCATAAAGGGTTCATGATGACATCATAATGGGTTCATGATGACATCATCATGATGACATCATAATGGGTTCGTGGTGACTTCATTACAATGGGTTCATGATGACATCATCATGACGAAATCATAGTGGGATCATGATTACAGCATCATAATGGGTTCGTGATGACATCATCATGATGACATCATAATGGGTTCGTGATGACATCATCATGATGACATCATAATGGGTTCGTGATGACATCATCATGATGACATCAGAATGGGTCCGTGATGACATCATCATGACATCATAATGTGTTCGTGATGACATCATCGTGATGATATCATAGTGGGTTCATGATGACATCATCACAATAGGTTCATGATGACATCATCATGATGACATCATAATGGGTTCGTGATGACTTCATCATCATAAAGGGTTCATGATGACATCATAATCGGTTCATGATGACATCATCATGATGACATCATAATGGGTTCATGATGACATGATCATGATGACATCATAATGTGTTCGTGATGACATCATCGTGATGACATCATAATGGGATCATGATGACATCATCACAATAGGTTCATGATGACATCATCATGATGACATCATAATGGGTTCGTGATGACTTCATCATCATAATGGGTTCATGATGACATCATAATGGGTTCATGATGACATCATAATAGGTTCATAATGGCATCATCACAATGGGTTCATGATGACATCATAATGGGTTCAGGATAACATCATCATGACAACATCATAATGGGTTCATGATGACATCATCATAATGGGTTCATGATGACATCATGATGACATCATAATGGGTTCGTGATGTCTTCATCACCATAATGGGTTCATGATGACACGCTGGCAATAAATTGGAGGGAAACAAACTATATAGACCTTATGCTTTCCCACAGATTTTACATGTGCTTTTCAAGTGTTTTCTTGGTTTCATGTGTAATTTGGGCAGTACATGCAGTAAGCCCATCAGTACATTGCATGCAGCAAATACACTGTTTCCCTGTTTCACCTAAAACAATGGACTCAGTGTAGGGGAATTAGCTCAAATGGTAGAGCGCTCGCTTAGCATGCGAGAGGTAGCGGGATCGATGCCCGCATTCTCCAGTTACTTTATTTATACTTTATAAATTTTCAATAATGTTGTGCTTAACGCTGGCAATAAATTGGAGGGAAACGAACTATATAGACCGTATGCTGGCAATAAATTGGAGGGAAACAAACTATATAGACCTTATGATTTCCCACAGATTTTTCATGTGCTTTTCAAGTGTTTTCTTGGTTTCATGTGTAATTAGAACAGTACATGCAGCAAGCCCATCAGTACATTACATGCAGCAAATACACTGTTTCCCTGTTTTACCTAAAACATGCCACACTACGTAGGGGAATTAGCTCAAATGGTAGAGCGCTCGCTTAGCATGCGAGAGGTAGCGGGATCGATGCCCGCATTCTCCAGTTACTTTATTTATACTTTATAAATTTTCAATAATGTTGTGCTTAACACTGGCAATAAATTGGAGGGAAACAAACTATATAGACCTTATGATGGCAATAAATTGGAGGGAAACAAACTATATAGACCTTATGATTTCCCACAGACTTTTCATGTGCTTTTCAAGTGTTTTCTTGGTTTCATGTGTAATTAGAACAGTACATGCAGCAAGCCCATCAGTACATTACATGCAGCAAATACACTGTTTCCCTGTTTCACCTAAAACATGCCACTCTATGTAGGGGAATTAGCTCAAACGGTAGAGCGCTCGCTTTGCATGCGAGAGGTAGCGGGATCGATGCCCGCATTCTCCAGTTACTTTATTTATACTTCATAAATTTTCAATAATGTTGTGCTGAACGCTGGCTATAAATTGGAGGGAAACAAACTATATAGACCCTATGCTTTCCCACAGATTTTTCAACTTCACGAATAACTGTAGAATACAAAGGGAATTTAGTTCAAATGGTGGTGTGCTCGCTTAGCATGCGAGGGGTAGTTGGTTCAATGACCGTGTTCTCTAAGTGTTTTCTTGGTTTCATGTGTAATTAGAGCAGTACAAGCAGCAAGCTTAATGGTACATTACATGAATCAAATACACTGTTTCCCTGTTTCATCATGTTTCCCTGACATCATCATGGCAAGATCATAATGGGTTCATGATGACATCATCACAATGGGTTCATGATGACATCATCATGATGACATCATAATGGGTTCATGATGACTTCATCATCATAATGGGTTTATGATGACATTATCATGACGACATCATGAAGGGTTCGTGATGACATCATCATAAAGGGTTCATGATGACATCATAATGGGTTCATGATGACATCATCATGATGACATCATAATGGGTTCGTGGGGACTTCATTACAATGGGTTCATGATGACATCATCATGACGAAATCATAGTGGGATCATGATAACAGCATCATAATGGGTTCGTGATGACATCATCATGATGACATCATAATGGGTTCGTGATGACATCATCATGATGACATCATAATGGATTCGTGATGACATAATCATGATGACATCATAATGGGTCCGTGATGACATCATCATGACATCATAATGTGTTCGTGATGACATCATCGTGATGATATCATAGTGGGTTCATGATGACATCATCACAATAGGTTCATGATGACATCATCATGATGACATCGTAATGGGTTCATGATGACTTCATCATCATAAAGGGTTCATGATGACATCATAATCGGTTCATGATGACATCATCATGATGACATCATAATGGGTTCATGATGACATCATCATGATGACATCATAATGTGTTCGTGATGACATCATCGTGATGACATCATAATGGGTTCATGATGACATCATCACAATAGGTTCATGATGACATCATCATGATGACATCATAATGGGTTCGTGATGACTTCATCATCATAATGGGTTCATGATGACATCATAATGGGTTCATGATGACATCATAATAGGTTCATGATGACATCATCACAATGGGTTCATGATGAAATCATAATGGGTTCAGGATAACATCATCATGACAACATCATAATGGGTTCATGATGACATCATCATAATGGGTTCATGATGACATCATGATGACATCATAATGGGTTCGTGATGTCTTCATCACCATAATGGGTTCATGATGACACGCTGGCAATAAATTGGAGGGAAACAAACTATATAGACCTTATGCTTTCCCACAGATTTTACATGTGCTTTTCAAGTGTTTTCTTGGTTTCATGTGTAATTTGGGCAGTACATGCAGTAAGCCCATCAGTACATTGCATGCAGCAAATACACTGTTTCCCTGTTTCACCTAAAACAATGAACTCAGTGTAGGGGAATTAGCTCAAACGGTAGAGCGCTCGCTTTGCATGCGAGAGGTAGCAGGATCGATGCCCGCGTTCTCCAGTTGCTTTATTTATACTTTATAAATTTTCAATAATGTTGTGCTTAACGCTGGCAATAAATTGGAGGGAAACAAACTATATAGACCGTATGCTGGCAATAAATTGGAGGGAAACAAACTATATAGACCTTATGATTTCCCACAGATTTTTCATGTGCTTTTCAAGTGTTTTCTTGGTTTCATGTGTAATTAGAACAGTACATGCAGCAAGCCCATCAGTACATTACATGCAGCAAATACACTGTTTCCCTGTTTCACCTAAAACAGGTCACTCCATGTAGGGGAATTAGCTCAAACGGTAGAGCGCTCGCTTTGCATGCGAGAGATAGCGGGATCGATGCCCGCATTCTCCAGTTACTTTATTTATACTTCATAAATTTTCAATAATGTTGTGCTGAACGCTGGCTATAAATTGGAGGGAAACAAACTATATAGACCCTATGCTTTCCCACAGATTTTTCAACTTCACGAATAACTGTAGAATACAAAGGGAATTTAGTTCAAATGGTGGTGTGCTCGCTTAGCATGCAAGGGGTAGTTGGTTCAATGACCGTGTTCTCTAAGTGTTTTCTTGGTTTCATGTGTAATTAGAGCAGTACAAGCAGCAAGCTTAATGGTACATTACATGAAGCAAATACACTGTTTCCCTGTTTCATCATGTTTCCCTGACATCATCATGGCAAGATCATAATGGGTTCATGATGACATCATCACAATTGGTTCATGATGACATCATCATGATGACATCATAATGGGTTCATGATGACTTCATCATCATAATGGGTTTATGATGACATTATCATGATGACATCATGAAGGGTTCGTGATGACATCATCATAAAGGGTTCATGATGACATCATAATGGGTTCATGATGACATCATCATGATGACATCATAATGGGTTCGTGGTGACTTTATTACAATGGGTTCATGATGACATCATCATGACGAAATCATAGTGGGATCATGATTACAGCATCATAATGGGTTCGTGATGACATCGTCATGATGACATCATAATGGGTTCGTGATGACATCATCATGATGACATCATAATGGGTTCGTGATGACATCATCATGATGACATCATAATGGGTCCGTGATGACATCATCATGACATCATAATGTGTTCGTGATGACATCATCGTGATGATATCATAGTGGGTTCATGATGACATCATCACAATAGGTTCATGATGACATCATCATGATGACATCATAATGGGTTCGTGATGACTTCATCATCATAAAGGGTTCATGATGACATCATAATCGGTTCATGATGACATCATCATGATGACATCATAATGGGTTCATGATGACATCATCATGATGACATCATAATGTGTTCGTGATTACATCATCGTGATGACATCATAATGGGTTCATGATGACATCATCACAATAGGTTCATGATGACATCATCATGATGACATCATAATGGGTTCGTGATGACTTCTTCATCATAATGGGTTCATGATGACATCATAATGGGTTCATGATTACATCATAATAGGTTCATAATGGCATCATCACAATGGGTTCATGATGACATCATAATGGGTTCAGGATAACATCATCATGACAACATCATAATGGGTTCATGATGACATCATCATAATGGGTTCATGATGACATCATGATGACATCATAATGGGTTCGTG
Source organism: Spea bombifrons (assembly GCF_027358695.1). Lineage (NCBI taxonomy): Eukaryota > Metazoa > Chordata > Amphibia > Anura > Pelobatidae > Spea > Spea bombifrons. The sequence goes on along the minus strand of NC_071091.1, from coordinate 83,190,579 downwards.
ATGTCTTCATCACCATAATGGGTTCATGATGACACGCTGGCAATAAATTGGAGGGAAACAAACTATATAGACCTTATGCTTTCCCACAGATTTTACATGTGCTTTTCAAGTGTTTTCTTGGTTTCATGTGTAATTTGGGCAGTACATGCAGTAAGCCCATCAGTACATTGCATGCAGCAAATACACTGTTTCCCTGTTTCACCTAAAACAATGGACTCAGTGTAGGGGAATTAGCTCAAATGGTAGAGCGCTCGCTTAGCATGCGAGAGGTAGCGGGATCGATGCCCGCATTCTCCAGTTACTTTATTTATACTTTATAAATTTTCAATAATGTTGTGCTTAACACTGGCAATAAATTGGAGGGAAACAAACTATATAGACCTTATGATTTCCCACAGACTTTTCATGTGCTTTTCAAGTGTTTTCTTGGTTTCATGTGTAATTAGAACAGTACATGCAGCAAGCCCATCAGTACATTACATGCAGCAAATACACTGTTTCCCTGTTTCACCTAAAACATGCCGCTCTATGTAGGGGAATCAGCTCAAATGGTAGAGCACTCGCTTTGCATGCGAGAGGTAGCGGGATCGATGCCCGCGTTCTCCAGTTACTTTGTTTCTACTTTATAAATTTTCAATAATGTTGTGCTGAACGCTGGCTATAAATTGGAGGGAAACAAACTATATAGACCCTATGCTTTCCCACAGATTTTTCAACTTCACGAATAACTGTAGAATACAAAGGGGATTTAGTTCAAATGGTGGTGTGCTCGCTTAGCATGCGAGGGGTAGTTGGTTCAATGACCGTGTTCTCTAAGTGTTTTCTTGGTTTCATGTGTAATTAGAGCAGTACAAGCAGCAAGCTTAATGGTACATTACATGAAGCAAATACACTGTTTCCCTGTTTCATCATGTTTCCCTGACATCATCATGGCAATATCTTAATGGGTTCATGATGACATCATCATGATGACATCATAATGGGTTCATGATGACTTCATCATCATAATGGGTTTATGATGACATTATCATGACGACATCATGAAGGGTTCGTGATGACATCATCATAAAGGGTTCATGATGACATCATAATGGGTTCATGATGACATCATCATGATGACATCATAATGGGTTCGTGGTGACTTCATTACAATGGGTTCATGATGACATCATCATGACGAAATCATAGTGGGATCATGATTACAGCATCATAATGGGTTCGTGATGACATCATCATGATGACATCATAATGGGTTCGTGATGACATCATCATGATGACATCATAATGGGTTCGTGATGACATCATCATGATGACATCATAATGGGTCCGTGATGACATCATCATGACATCATAATGTGTTCGTGATGACATCATCGTGATGATATCATAGTGGGTTCATGATGACATCATCACAATAGGTTCATGATGACATCATCATGATGACATCATAATGGGTTCGTGATGACTTCATCATCATAAAGGGTTCATGATGACATCATAATCGGTTCATGATGACATCATCATGATGACATCATAATGGGTTCATGATGACATGATCATGATGACATCATAATGTGTTCGTGATGACATCATCGTGATGACATCATAATGGGTTCATGATGACATCATCACAATAGGTTCATGATGACATCATCATGATGACATCATAATGGGTTCGTGATGACTTCATCATCATAATGGGTTCATGATGACATCATAATGGGTTCATGATGACATCATAATAGGTTCATAATGGCATCATCACAATGGGTTCATGATGACATCATAATGGGTTCAGGATAACATCATCATGACAACATCATAATGGGTTCATGATGACATCATCATAATGGGTTCATGATGACATCATGATGACATCATAATGGGTTCGTGATGTCTTCATCACCAGAATGGGTTCATGATGACACGCTGGCAATAAATTGGAGGGAAACAAACTATATAGACCTTATGCTTTCCCACAGATTTTACATGTGCTTTTCAAGTGTTTTCTTGGTTTCATGTGTAATTTGGGCAGTACATGCAGTAAGCCCATCAGTACATTGCATGCAGCAAATACACTGTTTCCCTGTTTCACCTAAAACAATGTACTCAGTGTAGGGGAATTAGCTCAAATGGTAGAGCGCTCGCTTAGCATGCGAGAGGTAGCGGAATCGATGCCCGCATTCTCCAGTTACTTTATTTATACTTTATAAATTTTCAATAATGTTGTGCTTAACGCTGGCAATAAATTGGAGGGAAACAAACTATATAGACCGTATGCTGGCAATAAATTGGAGGGAAACAAACTATATAGACCTTATGATTTCCCACAGATTTTTCATGTGCTTTTCAAGTGTTTTCTTGGTTTCATGTGTAATTAGAACAGTACATGCAGCAAGCCCATCAGTACATTACATGCAGCAAATACACTGTTTCCCTGTTTCACCTAAAACATGCCACTCTATGTAGGGGAATTAGCTCAAATGGTAGAGCGCTCGCTTAGCATGCGAGAGGTAGCGGGATCGATGCCCGCATTCTCCAGTTTCTTTATTTATACTTTATAAATTTTCAATAATGTTGTGCTTAACGCTGGCAATAAATTGGAGGGAAACAAACTATATAGACCTTATGATGGCAATAAATTGGAGGGAAACAAACTATATAGACCTTATGATTTCTCACACACTTTTCATGTGCTTTTCAAGTGTTTTCTTGGTTTCATGTGTAATTAGAACAGTACATGCAGCAAGCCCATCAGTACATTACATGCAGCAAATACACTGTTTCCCTGTTTCACCTAAAACATGCCACTCTATGTAGGGGAATTAGCTCAAATGGTAGAGCGCTCGCTTAGCATGCGAGAGGTAGCGGGATCGATGCCCGCGTTCTCCAGTTACTTTATTTATACTTTATAAATTTTCAATAATGTTGTGCTGAACGCTGGCTATAAATTGGAGGGAAACAAACTATATAGACCCTATGCTTTCCCACAGATTTTTCAACTTCACGAATAACTGTAGAATACAAAGGGGATTTAGTTCAAATGGTGGTGTGCTCGCTTAGCATGCGAGGGGTAGTTGGTTCAATGACCGTGTTCTCTAAGTGTTTTCTTGGTTTCATGTGTAATTAGAGCAGTACAAGCAGCAAGCTTAATGGTACATTACATGAAGCAAATACACTGTTTCCCTGTTTCATCATGTTTCCCTGACATCATCATGGCAATATCATAATGGGTTCATGATGACATCATCACAATGGGTTCATGATGACATCATCATGATGACATCATAATGGGTTCATGATGACTTCATCATCATAATGGGTTTATGATGACATTATCATGACGACATCATGAAGGGTTCGTGATGACATCATCATAAAGGGTTCATGATGACATCATAATGGGTTCATGATGACATCATCATGATGACATCATAATGGGTTCGTGGTGACTTCATTACAATGGGTTCATGATGACATCATCATGACGAAATCATAGTGGGATCATGATTACAGCATCATAATGGGTTCGTGATGACATCATCATGATGACATCATAATGGGTTCGTGATGACATCATCATGATGACATCATAATGGGTTCGTGATGACATCATCATGATGACATCAGAATGGGTCCGTGATGACATCATCATGACATCATAATGTGTTCGTGATGACATCATCGTGATGATATCATAGTGGGTTCATGATGACATCATCACAATAGGTTCATGATGACATCATCATGATGACATCATAATGGGTTCGTGATGACTTCATCATCATAAAGGGTTCATGATGACATGATAATCGGTTCATGATGACATCATCATGATGACATCATAATGGGTTCATGATGACATCATCATGATGACATCATAATGTGTTCGTGATTACATCATCGTGATGACATCATAATGGGTTCATGATGACATCATCACAATAGGTTCATGATGACATCATCATGATGACATCATAATGGGTTCGTGATGACTTCTTCATCATAATGGGTTCATGATGACATCATAATGGGTTCATGATTACATCATAATAGGTTCATAATGGCATCATCACAATGGGTTCATGATGACATCATAATGGGTTCAGGATAACATAATCATGACAACATCATAATGGGTTCATGATGACATCATCATAATGGGTTCATGATGACATCATGATGACATCATAATGGGTTCGTGATGTCTTCATCACCATAATGGGTTCATGATGACACGCTGGCAATAAATTGGAGGGAAACAAACTATATAGACCTTATGCTTTCCCACAGATTTTACATGTGCTTTTCAAGTGTTTTCTTGGTTTCATGTGTAATTTGGGCAGTACATGCAGTAAGCCCATCAGTACATTGCATGCAGCAAATACACTGTTTCCCTGTTTCACCTAAAACAATGGACTCAGTGTAGGGGAATTAGCTCAAATGGTAGAGCGCTCGCTTAGCATGCGAGAGGTAGCGGGATCGATGCCCGCATTCTCCAGTTACTTTATTTATACTTTATAAATTTTCAATAATGTTGTGCTTAACACTGGCAATAAATTGGAGGGAAACAAACTATATAGACCTTATGATGGCAATAAATTGGAGGGAAACAAACTATATAGACCTTATGATTTCCCACAGACTTTTCATGTGCTTTTCAAGTGTTTTCTTGGTTTCATGTGTAATTAGAACAGTACATGCAGCAAGCCCATCAGTACATTACATGCAGCAAATACACTGTTTCCCTGTTTCACCTAAAACATGCCACTCTATGTAGGGGAATCAGCTCAAATGGTAGAGCGCTCGCTTTGCATGCGAGAGGTAGCGGGATCGATGCCCGCGTTCTCCAGTTACTTTGTTTCTACTTTATAAATTTTCAATAATGTTGTGCTGAACGCTGGCTATAAATTGGAGGGAAACAAACTATATAGACCCTATGCTTTCCCACAGATTTTTCAACTTCACGAATAACTGTAGAATACAAAGGGGATTTAGTTCAAATGGTGGTGTGCTCGCTTAGCATGCGAGGGGTAGTTGGTTCAATGACCGTGTTCTCTAAGTGTTTTCTTGGTTTCATGTGTAATTAGAGCAGTACAAGCAGCAAGCTTAATGGTACATTACATGAAGCAAATACACTGTTTCCCTGTTTCATCATGTTTCCCTGACATCATCATGGCAATATCTTAATGGGTTCATGATGACATCATCATGATGACATCATAATGGGTTCATGATGACTTCATCATCATAATGGGTTTATGATGACATTATCATGACGACATCATGAAGGGTTCGTGATGACATCATCATAAAGGGTTCATGATGACATCATAATGGGTTCATGATGACATCATCATGATGACATCATAATGGGTTCGTGGTGACTTCATTACAATGGGTTCATGATGACATCATCATGACGAAATCATAGTGGGATCATGATTACAGCATCATAATGGGTTCGTGATGACATCATCATGATGACATCATAATGGGTTCGTGATGACATCATCATGATGACATCATAATGGGTTCGTGATGACATCATCATGATGACATCATAATGGGTCCGTGATGACATCATCATGACATCATAATGTGTTCGTGATGACATCATCGTGATGATATCATAGTGGGTTCATGATGACATCATCACAATAGGTTCATGATGACATCATCATGATGACATCATAATGGGTTCGTGATGACTTCATCATCATAAAGGGTTCATGATGACATCATAATCGGTTCATGATGACATCATCATGATGACATCATAATGGGTTCATGATGACATCATCATGATGACATCATAATGTGCTCGTGATTACATCATCGTGATGACATCATAATGGGTTCATGATGACATCATCACAATAGGTTCATGATGACATCATCATGATGACATCATAATGGGTTCGTGATGACTTCATCATCATAATGGGTTCATGATGACATCATAATGGGTTCATGATGACATCATAATAGGTTCATAATGGCATCATCACAATGGGTTCATGATGACATCATAATGGGTTCAGGATAACATCATCATGACAACATCATAATGGGTTCATGATGACATCATCATAATGGGTTCATGATGACATCATGATGACATCATAATGGGTTCGTGATGTCTTCATCACCATAATGGGTTCATGATGACACGCTGGCAATAAATTGGAGGGAAACAAACTATATAGACCTTATGCTTTCCCACAGATTTTACATGTGCTTTTCAAGTGTTTTCTTGGTTTCATGTGTAATTTGGGCAGTACATGCAGTAAGCCCATCAGTACATTGCATGCAGCAAATACACTGTTTCCCTGTTTCACCTAAAACAATGGACTCAGTGTAGGGGAATTAGCTCAAATGGTAGAGCGCTCGCTTAGCATGCGAGAGGTAGCGGGATCGATGCCCGCATTCTCCAGTTACTTTATTTATACTTTATAAATTTTCAATAATGTTGTGCTTAACACTGGCAATAAATTGGAGGGAAACAAACTATATAGACCTTATGATGGCAATAAATTGGAGGGAAACAAACTATATAGACCTTATGATTTCCCACAGACTTTTCATGTGCTTTTCAAGTGTTTTCTTGGTTTCATGTGTAATTAGAACAGTACATGCAGCAAGCCCATCAGTACATTACATGCAGCAAATACACTGTTTCCGTGTTTCACCTAAAACATGCCACTCTATGTAGGGGAATTAGCTCAAATGGTAGAGCGCTCGCTTTGCATGCGAGAGGTAGCGGGATCGATGCCCGCGTTCTCCAGTTACTTTGTTTATACTTTATAAATTTTCAATAATGTTGTGCTGAACGCTGGCTATAAATTGGAGGGAAACAAACTATATAGACCCTATGCTTTCCCACAGATTTTTCAACTTCACGAATAACTGTAGAATACAAAGGGGATTTAGATCAAATGGTGGTGTGCTCGCTTAGCATGCGAGGGGTAGTTGGTTCAATGACCGTGTTCTCTAAGTGTTTTCTTGGTTTCATGTGTAATTAGAGCAGTACAAGCAGCAAGCTTAATGGTACATTACATGAAGCAAATACACTGTTTCCCTGTTTCATCATGTTTCCCTGACATCATCATGGCAATATCTTAATGGGTTCATGATGACATCATCACAATGGGTTCATGATGACATCATCATGATGACATCATAATGGGTTCATGATGACTTCATCATCATAATGGGTTTATGATGACATTATCATGACGACATCATGAAGGGTTCGTGATGACATCATCATAAAGGGTTCATGATGACATCATAATGGGTTCATGATTACATCATCATGATGACATCATAATGGGTTCGTGGTGACTTCATTACAATGGGTTCATGATGACATCATCATGACGAAATCATAGTGGGATCATGATTACAGCATCATAATGGGTTCGTGATGACATCATCATGATGACATCATAATGGGTTCGTGATGACATCATCATGATGACATCATAATGGGTTCGTGATGACATCATCATGATGACATCAGAATGGGTCCGTGATGACATCATCATGACATCATAATGTGTTCGTGATGACATCATCGTGATGATATCATAGTGGGTTCATGATGACATCATCACAATAGGTTCATGATGACATCATCATGATGACATCATAATGGGTTCGTGATGACTTCATCATCATAAAGGGTTCATGATGACATCATAATCGGTTCATGATGACATCATCATGATGACATCATAATGGGTTCATGATGACATCATCATGATGACATCATAATGTGTTCGTGATGACATCATCGTGATGACATCATAATGGGTTCATGATGACATCATCACAATAGGTTCATGATGACATCATCATGATGACATCATAATGGGTTCGTGATGACTTCATCATCATAATGGGTTCATGATGACATCATAATGGGTTCATGATGACATCATAATAGGTTCATGATGACATCATCACAATGGGTTCATGATGACATCATAATGGGTTCAGGATAACATCATCATGACAACATCATAATGGGTTCATGATGACATCATCATAATGGGTTCATGATGACATCATGATGACATCATAATGGTTTCGTGATGTCTTCATCACCATAATGGGTTCATGATGACACGCTGGCAATAAATTGGAGGGAAACAAACTATATAGACCTTATGCTTTCCCACAGATTTTACATGTGCTTTTCAAGTGTTTTCTTGGTTTCATGTGTAATTTGAGCAGTACATGCAGTAAGCCCATCAGTACATTACATGCAGCAAATACACTGTTTCCCTGTTTCACCTAAAACAATGGACTCAGTGTAGGGGAATTAGCTCAAATGGTAGAGCGCTCGCTTCGCATGCGAGATGTAGTGGGATCAATGCCCGCATTCGCCAGTTACTTTATTTATACTTTATAAATTTTCAATAATGTTGTGCTTAACGCTGGCAATAAATTGGAGGGAAACAAACTATATAGACCGTATGCTGGCAATAAATTGGAGGGAAACAAACTATATAGACCTTATGATTTCCCACAGATTTTTCATGTGCTTTTCAAGTGTTTTCTTGGTTTCATGTGTAATTAGAACAGTACATGCAGCAAGCCCATCAGTACATTACATGCAGCAAATACACTGTTTCCCTGTTTCACCTAAAACATGCCACTCTATGTAGGGGAATTAGCTCAAATGGTAGAACGCTCGCTTAGCATGCGAGAGGTAGCGGGATCGATGCCCGCGTTCTCCAGTTACTTTATTTATACTTTATAAATTTTCAATAATGTTGTGCTTAACGCTGGCAATAAATTGGAGGGAAACAAACTATATAGACCCTATGCTTTCCCACAGATTTTTCAACTTCACGAATAACTGTAGAATACAAAGGGGATTTAGTTCAAATGGTGGTGTGCTCGCTTAGCATGCGAGGGGTAGTTGGTTCAATGACCGTGTTCTCTAAGTGTTTTCTTGGTTTCATGTGTAATTAGAGCAGTACAAGCAGCAAGCTTAATGGTACATTACATGAAGCAAATACACTGTTTCCCTGTTTCATCATGTTTCCCTGACATCATCATGGCAATATCATAATGGGTTCATGATGACATCATCACAATGGGTTCATGATGACATCATCATGATGACATCATAATGGGTTCATGATGACTTCATCATCATAATGGGTTTATGATGACATTATCATGACGACATCATGAAGGGTTCGTGATGACATCATCATAAAGGGTTCATGATGACATCATAATGGGTTCATGATGACATCATCATGATGACATCATAATGGGTTCGTGGTGACTTCATTACAATGGGTTCATGATGACATCATCATGACGAAATCATAGTGGGATCATGATTACAGCATCATAATGGGTTCGTGATGACATCATCATGATGACATCATAATGGGTTCGTGATGACATCATCATGATGACATCATAATGGGTTCGTGATGACATCATCATGATGACATCATAATGGGTCCGTGATGACATCATCATGACATCATAATGTGTTCGTGATGACATCATCGTGATGATATCATAGTGGGTTCATGATGACATCATCACAATAGGCTCATGATGACATCATCATGATGACATCATAATGGGTTCGTGATGACTTCATCATCATAAAGGGTTCATGATGACATCATAATCGGTTCATGATGACATCATCATGATGACATCATAATGGGTTCATGATGACATCATCATGATGACATCATAATGTGTTCGTGATGACATCATCGTGATGACATCATAATGGGTTCATGATGACATCATCACAATAGGTTCATGATGACATCATCATGATGACATCATAATGGGTTCGTGATGACTTCATCATCATAATGGGTTCATGATGACATCATAATGGGTTCATGATGACATCATAATAGGTTCATGATGACATCATCACAATGGGTTCATGATGACATCATAATGGGTTCAGGATAACATCATCATGACAACATCATAATGGGTTCATGATGACATCATCATAATGGGTTCATGATGACATCATGATGACATCATAATGGGTTCGTGATGTCTTCATCACCATAATGGATTCATGATGACACGCTGGCAATAAATTGGAGGGAAACAAACTATATAGACCTTATGCTTTCCCACAGATTTTACATGTGCTTTTCAAGTGTTTTCTTGGTTTCATGTGTAATTTGGGCAGTACATGCAGTAAGCCCATCAGTACATTGCATGCAGCAAATACACTGTTTCCCTGTTTCACCTAAAACAATGAACTCAGTGTAGGGGAATTAGCTCAAACGGTAGAGCGCTCGCTTTGCATGCGAGAGGTAGCGGGATCGATGCCCGCATTCTCCAGTTACTTTATTTATACTTTATAAATTTTCAATAATGTTGTGCTTAACGCTGGCAATAAATTGTAGGGAAACAAACTATATAGATCGTATGCTGGCAATAAATTGGAGGGAAACAAACTATATAGACCTTATGATTTCCCACAGATTTTTCATGTGCTTTTCAAGTGTTTTCTTGGTTTCATGTGTAATTAGAACAGTACATGCAGCAAGCCCATCAGTACATTACATGCAGCAAATACACTGTTTCCCTGTTTCACCTAAAACATGCCACTCTATGTAGGGGAATTAGCTCAAATGGTAGAGCGCTCGCTTTGCATGCGAGAGGTAGCGGGATCGATGCCCGCGTTCTCCAGTTACTTTATTTATACTTTATAAATTTTCAATAATGTTGTGCTTAACGCTGGCAATAAATTGGAGGGAAACAAACTATATAGACCCTATGCTTTCCCACAGATTTTTCAACTTCACGAATAACTGTAGAATACAAAGGGGATTTAGTTCAAATGGTGGTGTGCTCGCTTAGCATGCGAGGGGTAGTTGGTTCAATGACCGTGTTCTCTAAGTGTTTTCTTGGTTTCATGTGTAATTAGAGCAGTACAAGCAGCAAGCTTAATGGTACATTACATGAAGCAAATACACTGTTTCCCTGTTTCATCATGTTTCCCTGACATCATCATGGCAATATCATAATGGGTTCATGATGACATCATCACAATGGGTTCATGATGACATCATCATGATGACATCATAATGGGTTCATGATGACTTCATCATCATAATGGGTTTATGATGACATTATCATGACGACATCATGAAGGGTTCGTGATGACATCATCATAAAGGGTTCATGATGACATCATAATGGGTTCATGATGACATCATCATGATGACATCATAATGGGTTCGTGGTGACTTCATTACAATGGGTTCATGATGACATCATCATGACGAAATCATAGTGGGATCATGATTACAGCATCATAATGGGTTCGTGATGACATCATCATGATGACATCATAATGGGTTCGTGATGACATCATCATGATGACATCATAATGGGTTCGTGATGACATCATCATGATGACATCATAATGGGTCCGTGATGACATCATCATGACATCATAATGTGTTCGTGATGACATCATCGTGATGATATCATAGTGGGTTCATGATGACATCATCACAATAGGCTCATGATGACATCATCATGATGACATCATAATGGGTTCGTGATGACTTCATCATCATAAAGGGTTCATGATGACATCATAATCGGTTCATGATGACATCATCATGATGACATCATAATGGGTTCATGATGACATCATCATGATGACATCATAATGTGTTCGTGATGACATCATCGTGATGACATCATAATGGGTTCATGATGACATCATCACAATAGGTTCATGATGACATCATCATGATGACATCATAATGGGTTCGTGATGACTTCATCATCATAATGGGTTCATGATGACATCATAATGGGTTCATGATGACATCATTATAGGTTCATGATGACATCATCACAATGGGTTAATGATGACATCATAATGGGTTCAGGATAACATCATCATGACAACATCATAATGGGTTCATGATGACATCATCATAATGGGTTCATGATGACATCATGATGACATCATAATGGTTTCGTGATGTCTTCATCACCATAATGGGTTCATGATGACACGCTGGCAATAAATTGGAGGGAAACAAACTATATAGACCTTATGCTTTCCCACAGATTTTACATGTGCTTTTCAAGTGTTTTCTTGGTTTCATGTGTAATTTGAGCAGTACATGCAGTAAGCCCATCAGTACATTACATGCAGCAAATACACTGTTTCCCTGTTTGACCTAAAACAATGGACTCAGTGTAGGGGAATTAGCTCAAATGGTAGAGCGCTCGCTTCGCATGCGAGAGGTAGTGGGATCAATGTCCGCATTCTCCAGTTACTTTATTTATACTTTATAAATTTTCAATAATGTTGTGCTTAACGCTGGCAATAAATTGGAGGGAAACAAACTATATAGACCGTATGCTAGCAATAAATTGGAGGGAAACAAACTATATAGACCTTATGATTTCCCACAGATTTTTCATGTGCTTTTCAAGTGTTTTCTTGGTTTCATGTGTAATTAGAACAGTACATGCAGCAAGCCCATCAGTACATTACATGCAGCAAATACACTGTTTCCCTGTTTCACCTAAAACATGCCACTCTATGTAGGGGAATTAGCTCAAATGGTAGAACGCTCGCTTAGCATGCGAGAGGTAGCGGGATCGATGCCCGCATTCTCCAGTTACTTTATTTATACTTTATAAATTTTCAATAATGTTGTGCTTAACGCTGGCAATAAATTGGAGGGAAACAAACTATATAGACCCTATGCTTTCCCACAGATTTTTCAACTTCACGAATAACTGTAGAATACAAAGGGGATTTAGTTCAAATGGTGGTGTGCTCGCTTAGCATGCGAGGGGTAGTTGGTTCAATGACCGTGTTCTCTAAGTGTTTTCTTGGTTTCATGTGTAATTAGAGCAGTACAAGCAGCAAGCTTAATGGTACATTACATGAAGCAAATACACTGTTTCCCTGTTTCATCATGTTTCCCTGACATCATCATGGCAATATCATAATGGGTTCATGATGACATCATCACAATGGGTTCATGATGACATCATCATGATGACATCATAATGTGTTCATGATGACTTCATCATCATAATGGGTTTATGATGACATTATCATGACGACATCATGAAGGGTTCGTGATGACATCATCATAAAGGGTTCATGATGACATCATAATGGGTTCATGATGACATCATCATGATGACATCATAATGGGTTCGTGGTGACTTCATTACAATGGGTTCATGATGACATCATCATGACGAAATCATAGTGGGATCATGATAACAGCATCATAATGGGTTCGTGATGACATCATCATGATGACATCATAATGGGTTCGTGATGACATCATCATGATGACATCATAATGGGTTCGTGATGACATCATCATGATGACATCATAATGGGTCCGTGATGACATCATCATGACATCATAATGTGTTCGTGATGACATCATCGTGATGATATCATAGTGGGTTCATGATGACATCATCACAATAGGTTCATGATGACATCATCATGATGACATCATAATGGGTTCGTGATGACTTCATCATCATAAAGGGTTCATGATGACATCATAATCGGTTCATGATGACATGATCATGATGACATCATAATGGGTTCATGATGACATCATCATGATGACATCATAATGTGTTCGTGATGACATCATCGTGATGACATCATAATGGGTTCATGATGACATCATCACAATAGGTTCATGATGACATCATCATGATGACATCATAATGGGTTCGTGATGACTTCATCATCATAATGGGTTCATGATGACATCATAATGGGTTCATGATGACATCATAATAGGTTCATAATGGCATCATCACAATGGGTTCATGATGACATCATAATGGGTTCAGGATAACATCATCATGACAACATCATAATGGGTTCATGATGACATCATCATAATGGGTTCATGATGACATCATGATGACATCATAATGGTTTCGTGATGTCTTCATCACCATAATGGGTTCATGATGACACGCTGGCAATAAATTGGAGGGAAACAAACTATATAGACCTTATGCTTTCCCACAGATTTTACATGTGCTTTTCAAGTGTTTTCTTGGTTTCATGTGTAATTTGAGCAGTACATGCAGTAAGCCCATCAGTACATTACATGCAGCAAATACACTGTTTCCCTGTTTGACCTAAAACAATGGACTCGGTGTAGGGGAATTAGCTCAAATGGTAGAGCGCTCGCTTCGCATGCGAGAGGTAGTGGGATCAATGCCCGCATTCTTCAGTTACTTTATTTATACTTTATAAATTTTCAATAATGTTGTGCTTAACGCTGGCAATACATTGGAGGGAAACAAACTATATAGACCCTATGCTTTCCCACAGATTTTTCAACTTCACGAATAACTGTAGAATACAAAGGGGATTTAGTTCAAATGGTGGTGTGCTCGCTTAGCATGCGAGGGGTAGTTGGTTCAATGACCGTGTTCTCTAAGTGTTTTCTTGGTTTCATGTGTAATTAGAGCAGTACAAGCAGCAAGCTTAATGGTACATTACATGAAGCAAATACACTGTTTCCCTGTTTCATCATGTTTCCCTGACATCATCATGGCAATATCATAATGGGTTCATGATGACATCATCACAATGGGTTCATGATGACATCATCATGATGACATCATAATGGGTTCATGATGACTTCATCATCATAATGGGTTTATGATGACATTATCATGACGACATCATGAAGGGTTCGTGATGACATCATCATAAAGGGTTCATGATGACATCATAATGGGTTCATGATGACATCATCATGATGACATCATAATGGGTTCGTGGTGACTTCATTACAATGGGTTCATGATGACATCATCATGACGAAATCATAGTGGGATCATGATAACAGCATCATAATGGGTTCGTGATGACATCATCATGATGACATCATAATGGGTTCGTGATGACATCATCATGATGACATCATAATGGGTTCGTGATGACATCATCATGATGACATCATAATGGGTCCGTGATGACATCATCATGACATCATAATGTGTTCGTGATGACATCATCGTGATGATATCATAGTGGGTTCATGATGACATCATCACAATAGGTTCATGATGACATCATCATGATGACATCATAATGGGTTCGTGATGACTTCATCATCATAAAGGGTTCATGATGACATCATAATCGGTTCATGATGACATCATCATGATGACATCATAATGGGTTCATGATGACATCATCATGATGACATCATAATGTGTTCGTGATGACATCATCGTGATGACATCATAATGGGTTCATGATGACATCATCACAATAGGTTCATGATGACATCATCATGATGACATCATAATGGGTTCGTGATGACTTCATCATCATAATGGGTTCATGATGACATCATAATGGGTTCATGATGACATCATAATAGGTTCATGATGACATCATCACAATGGGTTCATGATGAAATCATAATGGGTTCAGGATAACATCATCATGACAACATCATAATGGGTTCATGATGACATCATCATAATGGGTTCATGATGACATCATGATGACATCATAATGGGTTCGTGATGTCTTCATCACCATAATGGGTTCATGATGACACGCTGGCAATAAATTGGAGGGAAACAAACTATATAGACCTTATGCTTTCCCACAGATTTTACATGTGCTTTTCAAGTGTTTTCTTGGTTTCATGTGTAATTTGGGCAGTACATGCAGTAAGCCCATCAGTACATTGCATGCAGCAAATACACTGTTTCCCTGTTTCACCTAAAACAATGAACTCAGTGTAGGGGAATTAGCTCAAACGGTAGAGCGCTCGCTTTGCATGGGAGAGGTAGCGGGATCGATGCCCGCGTTCTCCAGTTGCTTTATTTATACTTTATAAATTTTCAATAATGTTGTGCTTAACGCTGGCAATAAATTGGAGGGAAACAAACTATATAGACCGTATGCTGGCAATAAATTGGAGGGAAACAAACTATATAGACCTTATGATTTCCCACAGACTTTTCATGTGCTTTTCAAGTGTTTTCTTGGTTTCATGTGTAATTAGAACAGTACATGCAGCAAGCCCATCAGTACATTACATGCAGCAAATACACTGTTTCCCTGTTTCACCTAAAACATGCCACTCTATGTAGGGGAATTAGCTCAAACGGTAGAGCGCTCGCTTTGCATGCGAGAGGTAGCGGGATCGATGCCCGCATTCTCCAGTTACTTTATTTATACTTCATAAATTTTCAATAATGTTGTGCTGAACGCTGGCTATAAATTGGAGGGAAACAAACTATATAGACCCTATGCTTTCCCACAGATTTTTCAACTTCACGAATAACTGTAGAATACAAAGGGAATTTAGTTCAAATGGTGGTGTGCTCGCTTAGCATGCGAGGGGTAGTTGGTTCAATGACCGTGTTCTCTAAGTGTTTTCTTGGTTTCATGTGTAATTAGAGCAGTACAAGCAGCAAGCTTAATGGTACATTACATGAATCAAATACACTGTTTCCCTGTTTCATCATGTTTCCCTGACATCATCATGGCAAGATCATAATGGGTTCATGATGACATCATCACAATGGGTTCATGATGACATCATCATGATGACATCATAATGGGTTCATGATGACTTCATCATCATAATGGGTTTATGATGACATTATCATGACGACATCATGAAGGGTTCGTGATGACATCATCATAAAGGGTTCATGATGACATCATAATGGGTTCATGATGACATCATCATGATGACATCATAATGGGTTCGTGGTGACTTCATTACAATGGGTTCATGATGACATCATCATGACGAAATCATAGTGGGATCATGATTACAGCATCATAATGGGTTCGTGATGACATCATCATGATGACATCATAATGGGTTCGTGATGACATCATCATGATGACATCATAATGGGTTCGTGATGACATCATCATGATGACATCAGAATGGGTCCGTGATGACATCATCATGACATCATAATGTGTTCGTGATGACATCATCGTGATGATATCATAGTGGGTTCATGATGACATCATCACAATAGGTTCATGATGACATCATCATGATGACATCATAATGGGTTCGTGATGACTTCATCATCATAAAGGGTTCATGATGACATCATAATCGGTTCATGATGACATCATCATGATGACATCATAATGGGTTCATGATGACATGATCATGATGACATCATAATGTGTTCGTGATGACATCATCGTGATGACATCATAATGGGATCATGATGACATCATCACAATAGGTTCATGATGACATCATCATGATGACATCATAATGGGTTCGTGATGACTTCTTCATCATAATGGGTTCATGATGACATCATAATGGGTTCATGATTACATCATAATAGGTTCATAATGGCATCATCACAATGGGTTCATGATGACATCATAATGGGTTCAGGATAACATCATCATGACAACATCATAATGGGTTCATGATGACATCATCATAATGGGTTCATGATGACATCATGATGACATCATAATGGGTTCGTGATGTCTTCATCACCATAATGGGTTCATGATGACACGCTGGCAATAAATTGGAGGGAAACAAACTATATAGACCTTATGCTTTCCCACAGATTTTACATGTGCTTTTCAAGTGTTTTCTTGGTTTCATGTGTAATTTGGGCAGTACATGCAGTAAGCCCATCAGTACATTGCATGCAGCAAATACACTGTTTCCCTGTTTCACCTAAAACAATGGACTCAGTGTAGGGGAATTAGCTCAAATAGTAGAGCGCTCGCTTAGCATGCGAGAGGTAGCGGGATCGATGCCCGCATTCTCCAGTTACTTTATTTATACTTTATAAATTTTCAATAATGTTGTGCTTAACACTGGCAATAAATTGGAGGGAAACAAACTATATAGACCTTATGATGGCAATAAATTGGAGGGAAACAAACTATATAGACCTTATGATTTCCCACAGACTTTTCATGTGCTTTTCAAGTGTTTTCTTGGTTTCATGTGTAATTAGAACAGTACATGCAGCAAGCCCATCAGTACATTACATGCAGCAAATACACTGTTTCCCTGTTTCACCTAAAACATGCCACTCTATGTAGGGGAATTAGCTCAAATGGTAGAACGCTCGCTTAGCATGCGAGAGGTAGCGGGATCGATGCCCGCATTCTCCAGTTACTTTATTTATACTTTATAAATTTTCAATAATGTTGTGCTTAACGCTGGCAATAAATTGGAGGGAAACAAACTATATAGACCCTATGCTTTCCCACAGATTTTTCAACTTCACGAATAACTGTAGAATACAAAGGGGATTTAGTTCAAATGGTGGTGTGCTCGCTTAGCATGCGAGGGGTAGTTGGTTCAATGACCGTGTTCTCTAAGTGTTTTCTTGGTTTCATGTGTAATTAGAGCAGTACAAGCAGCAAGCTTAATGGTACATTACATGAAGCAAATACACTGTTTCCCTGTTTCATCATGTTTCCCTGACATCATCATGGCAATATCATAATGGGTTCATGATGACATCATCACAATGGGTTCATGATGACATCATCATGATGACATCATAATGGGTTCATGATGACTTCATCATCATAATGGGTTTATGATGACATTATCATGACGACATCATGAAGGGTTCGTGATGACATCATCATAAAGGGTTCATGATGACATCATAATGGGTTCATGATGACATCATCATGATGACATCATAATGGGTTCGTGGTGACTTCATTACAATGGGTTCATGATGACATCATCATGACGAAATCATAGTGGGATCATGATAACAGCATCATAATGGGTTCGTGATGACATCATCATGATGACATCATAATGGGTTCGTGATGACATCATCATGATGACATCATAATGGGTTCGTGATGACATCATCATGATGACATCATAATGGGTCCGTGATGACATCATCATGACATCATAATGTGTTCGTGATGACATCATCGTGATGATATCATAGTGGGTTCATGATGACATCATCACAATAGGTTCATGATGACATCATCATGATGACATCATAATGGGTTCGTGATGACTTCATCATCATAAAGGGTTCATGATGACATCATAATCGGTTCATGATGACATCATCATGATGACATCATAATGGGTTCATGATGACATCATCATGATGACATCATAATGTGTTCGTGATTACATCATCGTGATGACATCATAATGGGTTCATGATGACATCATCACAATAGGTTCATGATGACATCATCATGATGACATCATAATGGGTTCGTGATGACTTCATCATCATAATGGGTTCATGATGACATCATAATGGGTTCATGATGACATCATAATAGGTTCATAATGGCATCATCACAATGGGTTCATGATGACATCATAATGGGTTCAGGATAACATCATCATGACAACATCATAATGGGTTCATGATGACATCATCATAATGGGTTCATGATGACATCATGATGACATCATAATGGTTTCGTGATGTCTTCATCACCATAATGGGTTCATGATGACACGCTGGCAATAAATTGGAGGGAAACAAACTATATAGACCTTATGCTTTCCCACAGATTTTACATGTGCTTTTCAAGTGTTTTCTTGGTTTCATGTGTAATTTGAGCAGTACATGCAGTAAGCCCATCAGTACATTACATGCAGCAAATACACTGTTTCCCTGTTTGACCTAAAACAATGGACTCAGTGTAGGGGAATTAGCTCAAATGGTAGAGCGCTCGCTTCGCATGCGAGAGGTAGTGGGATCAATGCCCGCATTCTCCAGTTACTTTATTTATACTTTATAAATTTTCAATAATGTTGTGCTTAACGCTGGCAATAAATTGGAGGGAAACAAACTATATAGACCCTATGCTTTCCCACAGATTTTTCAACTTCACGAATAACTGTAGAATACAAAGGGGATTTAGTTCAAATGGTGGTGTGCTCGCTTAGCATGCGAGGGGTAGTTGGTTCAATGACCGTGTTCTCTAAGTGTTTTCTTGGTTTCATGTGTAATTAGAGCAGTACAAGCAGCAAGCTTAATGGTACATTACATGAAGCAAATACACTGTTTCCCTGTTTCATCATGTTTCCCTGACATCATCATGGCAATATCATAATGGGTTCATGATGACATCATCACAATGGGTTCATGATGACATCATCATGATGACATCATAATGGGTTCATGATGACTTCATCATCATAATGGGTTTATGATGACATTATCATGACGACATCATGAAGGGTTCGTGATGACATCATCATAAAGGGTTCATGATGACATCATAATGGGTTCATGATGACATCATCATGATGACATCATAATGGGTTCGTGGTGACTTCATTACAATGGGTTCATGATGACATCATCATGACGAAATCATAGTGGGATCATGATAACAGCATCATAATGGGTTCGTGATGACATCATCATGATGACATCATAATGGGTTCGTGATGACATCATCATGATGACATCATAATGGGTTCGTGATGACATCATCATGATGACATCATAATGGGTCCGTGATGACATCATCATGACATCATAATGTGTTCGTGATGACATCATCGTGATGATATCATAGTGGGTTCATGATGACATCATCACAATAGGTTCATGATGACATCATCATGATGACATCATAATGGGTTCGTGATGACTTCATCATCATAAAGGGTTCATGATGACATCATAATCGGTTCATGATGACATCATCATGATGACATCATAATGGGTTCATGATGACATCATCATGATGACATCATAATGTGTTCGTGATGACATCATCGTGATGACATCATAATGGGTTCATGATGACATCATCACAATAGGTTCATGATGACATCATCATGATGACATCATAATGGGTTCGTGATGACTTCATCATCATAATGGGTTCATGATGACATCATAATGGGTTCATGATGACATCATAATAGGTTCATGATGACATCATCACAATGGGTTCATGATGAAATCATAATGGGTTCAGGATAACATCATCATGACAACATCATAATGGGTTCATGATGACATCATCATAATGGGTTCATGATGACATCATGATGACATCATAATGGGTTCGTGATGTCTTCATCACCATAATGGGTTCATGATGACACGCTGGCAATAAATTGGAGGGAAACAAACTATATAGACCTTATGCTTTCCCACAGATTTTACATGTGCTTTTCAAGTGTTTTCTTGGTTTCATGTGTAATTTGGGCAGTACATGCAGTAAGCCCATCAGTACATTGCATGCAGCAAATACACTGTTTCCCTGTTTCACCTAAAACAATGAACTCAGTGTAGGGGAATTAGCTCAAACGGTAGAGCGCTCGCTTTGCATGGGAGAGGTAGCGGGATCGATGCCCGCGTTCTCCAGTTGCTTTATTTATACTTTATAAATTTTCAATAATGTTGTGCTTAACGCTGGCAATAAATTGGAGGGAAACAAACTATATAGACCGTATGCTGGCAATAAATTGGAGGGAAACAAACTATATAGACCTTATGATTTCCCACAGATTTTTCATGTGCTTTTCAAGTGTTTTCTTGGTTTCATGTGTAATTAGAACAGTACATGCAGCAAGCCCATCAGTACATTACATGCAGCAAATACACTGTTTCCCTGTTTCACCTAAAACAGGCCACTCTATGTAGGGGAATTAGCTCAAACAGTAGAGCGCTCGCTTTGCATGCGAGAGGTAGCGGGATCGATGCCCGCATTCTCCAGTTACTTTATTTATACTTCATAAATTTTCAATAATGTTGTGCTGAACGCTGGCTATAAATTGGAGGGAAACAAACTATATAGACCCTATGCTTTCCCACAGATTTTTCAACTTCACGAATAACTGTAGAATACAAAGGGAATTTAGTTCAAATGGTGGTGTGCTCGCTTAGCATGCGAGGGGTAGTTGGTTCAATGACCGTGTTCTCTAAGTGTTTTCTTGGTTTCATGTGTAATTAGAGCAGTACAAGCAGCAAGCTTAATGGTACATTACATGAAGCAAATACACTGTTTCCCTGTTTCATCATGTTTCCCTGACATCATCATGGCAAGATCATAATGGGTTCATGATGACATCATCACAATTGGTTCATGATGACATCATCATGATGACATCATAATGGGTTCATGATGACTTCATCATCATAATGGGTTTATGATGACATTATCATGACGACATCATGAAGGGTTCGTGATGACATCATCATAAAGGGTTCATGATGACATCATAATGGGTTCATGATGACATCATCATGATGACATCATAATGGGTTCGTGGTGACTTTATTACAATGGGTTCATGATGACATCATCATGACGAAATCATAGTGGGATCATGATTACAGCATCATAATGGGTTCGTGATGACATCGTCATGATGACATCATAATGGGTTCGTGATGACATCATCATGATGACATCATAATGGGTTCGTGATGACATCATCATGATGACATCATAATGGGTCCGTGATGACATCATCATGACATCATAATGTGTTCGTGATGACATCATCGTGATGATATCATAGTGGGTTCATGATGACATCATCACAATAGGTTCATGATGACATCATCATGATGACATCATAATGGGTTCGTGATGACTTCATCATCATAAAGGGTTCATGATGACATCATAATCGGTTCATGATGACATCATCATGATGACATCATAATGGGTTCATGATGACATCATCATGATGACATCATAATGTGTTCGTGATTACATCATCGTGATGACATCATAATGGGTTCATGATGACATCATCACAATAGGTTCATGATGACATCATCATGATGACATCATAATGGGTTCGTGATGACTTCTTCATCATAATGGGTTCATGATGACATCATAATGGGTTCATGATTACATCATAATAGGTTCATAATGGCATCATCACAATGGGTTCATGATGACATCATAATGGGTTCAGGATAACATCATCATGACAACATCATAATGGGTTCATGATGACATCATCATAATGGGTTCATGATGACATCATGATGACATCATAATGGGTTCGTGATGTCTTCATCACCATAATGGGTTCATGATGACACGCTGGCAATAAATTGGAGGGAAACAAACTATATAGACCTTATGCTTTCCCACAGATTTTACATGTGCTTTTCAAGTGTTTTCTTGGTTTCATGTGTAATTTGGGCAGTACATGCAGTAAGCCCATCAGTACATTGCATGCAGCAAATACACTGTTTCCCTGTTTCACCTAAAACAATGGACTCAGTGTAGGGGAATTAGCTCAAATGGTAGAGCGCTCGCTTAGCATGCGAGAGGTAGCGGGATCGATGCCCGCATTCTCCAGTTACTTTATTTATACTTTATAAATTTTCAATAATGTTGTGCTTAACGCTGGCAATAAATTGGAGGGAAACGAACTATATAGACCGTATGCTGGCAATAAATTGGAGGGAAACAAACTATATAGACCTTATGATTTCCCACAGATTTTTCATGTGCTTTTCAAGTGTTTTCTTGGTTTCATGTGTAATTAGAACAGTACATGCAGCAAGCCCATCAGTACATTACATGCAGCAAATACACTGTTTCCCTGTTTCACCTAAAACATGCCACACTATGTAGGGGAATTAGCTCAAATGGTAGAGCGCTCGCTTAGCATGCGAGAGGTAGCGGGATCGATGCCCGCATTCTCCAGTTACTTTATTTATACTTTATAAATTTTCAATAATGTTGTGCTTAACACTGGCAATAAATTGGAGGGAAACAAACTATATAGACCTTATGATGGCAATAAATTGGAGGGAAACAAACTATATAGACCTTATGATTTCCCACAGACTTTTCATGTGCTTTTCAAGTGTTTTCTTGGTTTCATGTGTAATTAGAACAGTACATGCAGCAAGCCCATCAGTACATTACATGCAGCAAATACACTGTTTCCCTGTTTCACCTAAAACATGCCACTCTATGTAGGGGAATTAGCTCAAACGGTAGAGCGCTCGCTTTGCATGCGAGAGGTAGCGGGATCGATGCCTGCATTCTCCAGTTACTTTATTTATACTTCATAAATTTTCAATAATGTTGTGCTGAACGCTGGCTATAAATTGGAGGGAAACAAACTATATAGACCCTATGCTTTCCCACAGATTTTTCAACTTCACGAATAACTGTAGAATACAAAGGGAATTTAGTTCAAATGGTGGTGTGCTCGCTTAGCATGCGAGGGGTAGTTGGTTCAATGACCGTGTTCTCTAAGTGTTTTCTTGGTTTCATGTGTAATTAGAGCAGTACAAGCAGCAAGCTTAATGGTACATTACATGAATCAAATACACTGTTTCCCTGTTTCATCATGTTTCCCTGACATCATCATGGCAAGATCATAATGGGTTCATGATGACATCATCACAATGGGTTCATGATGACATCATCATGATGACATCATAATGGGTTCATGATGACTTCATCATCATAATGGGTTTATGATGACATTATCATGACGACATCATGAAGGGTTCGTGATGACATCATCATAAAGGGTTCATGATGACATCATAATGGGTTCATGATGACATCATCATGATGACATCATAATGGGTTCGTGGTGACTTCATTACAATGGGTTCATGATGACATCATCATGACGAAATCATAGTGGGATCATGATAACAGCATCATAATGGGTTCGTGATGACATCATCATGATGACATCATAATGGGTTCGTGATGACATCATCATGATGACATCATAATGGGTTCGTGATGACATCATCATGATGACATCAGAATGGGTCCGTGATGACATCATCATGACATCATAATGTGTTCGTGATGACATCATCGTGATGATATCATAGTGGGTTCATGATGACATCATCACAATAGGTTCATGATGACATCATCATGATGACATCATAATGGGTTCGTGATGACTTCATCATCATAAAGGGTTCATGATGACATCATAATCGGTTCATGATGACATCATCATGATGACATCATAATGGGTTCATGATGACATCATCATGATGACATCATAATGTGTTCGTGATTACATCATCGTGATGACATCATAATGGGTTCATGATGACATCATCACAATAGGTTCATGATGACATCATCATGATGACATCATAATGGGTTCGTGATGACTTCTTCATCATAATGGGTTCATGATGACATCATAATGGGTTCATGATTACATCATAATAGGTTCATAATGGCATCATCACAATGGGTTCATGATGACATCATAATGGGTTCAGGATAACATCATCATGACAACATCATAATGGGTTCATGATGACATCATCATAATGGGTTCATGATGACATCATGATGACATCATAATGGGTTCGTGATGTCTTCATCACCATAATGGGTTCATGATGACACGCTGGCAATAAATTGGAGGGAAACAAACTATATAGACCTTATGCTTTCCCACAGATTTTACATGTGCTTTTCAAGTGTTTTCTTGGTTTCATGTGTAATTTGGGCAGTACATGCAGTAAGCCCATCAGTACATTGCATGCAGCAAATACACTGTTTCCCTGTTTCACCTAAAACAATGGACTCAGTGTAGGGGAATTAGCTCAAATGGTAGAGCGCTCGCTTAGCATGCGAGAGGTAGCGGGATCGATGCCTGCGTTCTCCAGTTACTTTATTTATACTTTATAAATTTTCAATAATGTTGTGCTTAACGCTGGCAATAAATTGGAGGGAAACGAACTATATAGACCGTATGCTGGCAATAAATTGGAGGGAAACAAACTATATAGACCTTATGATTTCCCACAGATTTTTCATGTGCTTTTCAAGTGTTTTCTTGGTTTCATGTGTAATTAGAACAGTACATGCAGCAAGCCCATCAGTACATTACATGCAGCAAATACACTGTTTCCCTGTTTCACCTAAAACATGCCACACTATGTAGGGGAATTAGCTCAAATGGTAGAGCGCTCGCTTAGCATGCGAGAGGTAGCGGGATCGATGCCCGCATTCTCCAGTTACTTTATTTATACTTTATAAATTTTCAATAATGTTGTGCTTAACACTGGCAATAAATTGGAGGGAAACAAACTATATAGACCTTATGATGGCAATAAATTGGAGGGAAACAAACTATATAGACCTTATGATTTCCCACAGACTTTTCATGTGCTTTTCAAGTGTTTTCTTGGTTTCATGTGTAATTAGAACAGTACATGCAGCAAGCCCATCAGTACATTACATGCAGCAAATACACTGTTTCCCTGTTTCACCTAAAACATGCCACTCTATGTAGGGGAATTAGCTCAAATGGTAGAGCGCTCGCTTTGCATGCGAGAGGTAGCGGGATCGATGCCCGCATTCTCCAGTTACTTTATTTATACTTCATAAATTTTCAATAATGTTGTGCTGAACGCTGGCTATAAATTGTAGGGAAACAAACTATATAGACCCTATGCTTTCCCACAGATTTTTCAACTTCACGAATAACTGTAGAATACAAAGGGAATTTAGTTCAAATGGTGGTGTGCTCGCTTAGCATGCGAGGGGTAGTTGGTTCAATGACCGTGTTCTCTAAGTGTTTTCTTGGTTTCATGTGTAATTAGAGCAGTACAAGCAGCAAGCTTAATGGTACATTACATGAATCAAATACACTGTTTCCCTGTTTCATCATGTTTCCCTGACATCATCATGGCAAGATCATAATGGGTTCATGATGACATCATCACAATGGGTTCATGATGACATCATCATGATGACATCATAATGGGTTCATGATGACTTCATCATCATAATGGGTTTATGATGACATTATCATGACGACATCATGAAGGGTTCGTGATGACATCATCATAAAGGGTTCATGATGACATCATAATGGGTTCATGATGACATCATCATGATGACATCATAATGGGTTCGTGGTGACTTCATTACAATGGGTTCATGATGACATCATCATGACGAAATCATAGTGGGATCATGATTACAGCATCATAATGGGTTCGTGATGACATCATCATGATGACATCATAATGGGTTCGTGATGACATCATCATGATGACATCATAATGGGTTCGTGATGACATCATCATGATGACATCAGAATGGGTCCGTGATGACATCATCATGACATCATAATGTGTTCGTGATGACATCATCGTGATGATATCATAGTGGGTTCATGATGACATCATCACAATAGGTTCATGATGACATCATCATGATGACATCATAATGGGTTCGTGATGACTTCATCATCATAAAGGGTTCATGATGACATCATAATCGGTTCATGATGACATCATCATGATGACATCATAATGGGTTCATGATGACATGATCATGATGACATCATAATGTGTTCGTGATGACATCATCGTGATGACATCATAATGGGATCATGATGACATCATCACAATAGGTTCATGATGACATCATCATGATGACATCATAATGGGTTCGTGATGACTTCATCATCATAATGGGTTCATGATGACATCATAATGGGTTCATGATGACATCATAATAGGTTCATAATGGCATCATCACAATGGGTTCATGATGACATCATAATGGGTTCAGGATAACATCATCATGACAACATCATAATGGGTTCATGATGACATCATCATAATGGGTTCATGATGACATCATGATGACATCATAATGGGTTCGTGATGTCTTCATCACCATAATGGGTTCATGATGACACGCTGGCAATAAATTGGAGGGAAACAAACTATATAGACCTTATGCTTTCCCACAGATTTTACATGTGCTTTTCAAGTGTTTTCTTGGTTTCATGTGTAATTTGGGCAGTACATGCAGTAAGCCCATCAGTACATTGCATGCAGCAAATACACTGTTTCCCTGTTTCACCTAAAACAATGGACTCAGTGTAGGGGAATTAGCTCAAATGGTAGAGCGCTCGCTTAGCATGCGAGAGGTAGCGGGATCGATGCCCGCATTCTCCAGTTACTTTATTTATACTTTATAAATTTTCAATAATGTTGTGCTTAACGCTGGCAATAAATTGGAGGGAAACGAACTATATAGACCGTATGCTGGCAATAAATTGGAGGGAAACAAACTATATAGACCTTATGATTTCCCACAGATTTTTCATGTGCTTTTCAAGTGTTTTCTTGGTTTCATGTGTAATTAGAACAGTACATGCAGCAAGCCCATCAGTACATTACATGCAGCAAATACACTGTTTCCCTGTTTTACCTAAAACATGCCACACTACGTAGGGGAATTAGCTCAAATGGTAGAGCGCTCGCTTAGCATGCGAGAGGTAGCGGGATCGATGCCCGCATTCTCCAGTTACTTTATTTATACTTTATAAATTTTCAATAATGTTGTGCTTAACACTGGCAATAAATTGGAGGGAAACAAACTATATAGACCTTATGATGGCAATAAATTGGAGGGAAACAAACTATATAGACCTTATGATTTCCCACAGACTTTTCATGTGCTTTTCAAGTGTTTTCTTGGTTTCATGTGTAATTAGAACAGTACATGCAGCAAGCCCATCAGTACATTACATGCAGCAAATACACTGTTTCCCTGTTTCACCTAAAACATGCCACTCTATGTAGGGGAATTAGCTCAAACGGTAGAGCGCTCGCTTTGCATGCGAGAGGTAGCGGGATCGATGCCCGCATTCTCCAGTTACTTTATTTATACTTCATAAATTTTCAATAATGTTGTGCTGAACGCTGGCTATAAATTGGAGGGAAACAAACTATATAGACCCTATGCTTTCCCACAGATTTTTCAACTTCACGAATAACTGTAGAATACAAAGGGAATTTAGTTCAAATGGTGGTGTGCTCGCTTAGCATGCGAGGGGTAGTTGGTTCAATGACCGTGTTCTCTAAGTGTTTTCTTGGTTTCATGTGTAATTAGAGCAGTACAAGCAGCAAGCTTAATGGTACATTACATGAATCAAATACACTGTTTCCCTGTTTCATCATGTTTCCCTGACATCATCATGGCAAGATCATAATGGGTTCATGATGACATCATCACAATGGGTTCATGATGACATCATCATGATGACATCATAATGGGTTCATGATGACTTCATCATCATAATGGGTTTATGATGACATTATCATGACGACATCATGAAGGGTTCGTGATGACATCATCATAAAGGGTTCATGATGACATCATAATGGGTTCATGATGACATCATCATGATGACATCATAATGGGTTCGTGGGGACTTCATTACAATGGGTTCATGATGACATCATCATGACGAAATCATAGTGGGATCATGATAACAGCATCATAATGGGTTCGTGATGACATCATCATGATGACATCATAATGGGTTCGTGATGACATCATCATGATGACATCATAATGGATTCGTGATGACATAATCATGATGACATCATAATGGGTCCGTGATGACATCATCATGACATCATAATGTGTTCGTGATGACATCATCGTGATGATATCATAGTGGGTTCATGATGACATCATCACAATAGGTTCATGATGACATCATCATGATGACATCGTAATGGGTTCATGATGACTTCATCATCATAAAGGGTTCATGATGACATCATAATCGGTTCATGATGACATCATCATGATGACATCATAATGGGTTCATGATGACATCATCATGATGACATCATAATGTGTTCGTGATGACATCATCGTGATGACATCATAATGGGTTCATGATGACATCATCACAATAGGTTCATGATGACATCATCATGATGACATCATAATGGGTTCGTGATGACTTCATCATCATAATGGGTTCATGATGACATCATAATGGGTTCATGATGACATCATAATAGGTTCATGATGACATCATCACAATGGGTTCATGATGAAATCATAATGGGTTCAGGATAACATCATCATGACAACATCATAATGGGTTCATGATGACATCATCATAATGGGTTCATGATGACATCATGATGACATCATAATGGGTTCGTGATGTCTTCATCACCATAATGGGTTCATGATGACACGCTGGCAATAAATTGGAGGGAAACAAACTATATAGACCTTATGCTTTCCCACAGATTTTACATGTGCTTTTCAAGTGTTTTCTTGGTTTCATGTGTAATTTGGGCAGTACATGCAGTAAGCCCATCAGTACATTGCATGCAGCAAATACACTGTTTCCCTGTTTCACCTAAAACAATGAACTCAGTGTAGGGGAATTAGCTCAAACGGTAGAGCGCTCGCTTTGCATGCGAGAGGTAGCAGGATCGATGCCCGCGTTCTCCAGTTGCTTTATTTATACTTTATAAATTTTCAATAATGTTGTGCTTAACGCTGGCAATAAATTGGAGGGAAACAAACTATATAGACCGTATGCTGGCAATAAATTGGAGGGAAACAAACTATATAGACCTTATGATTTCCCACAGATTTTTCATGTGCTTTTCAAGTGTTTTCTTGGTTTCATGTGTAATTAGAACAGTACATGCAGCAAGCCCATCAGTACATTACATGCAGCAAATACACTGTTTCCCTGTTTCACCTAAAACAGGCCACTCCATGTAGGGGAATTAGCTCAAACGGTAGAGCGCTCGCTTTGCATGCGAGAGATAGCGGGATCGATGCCCGCATTCTCCAGTTACTTTATTTATACTTCATAAATTTTCAATAATGTTGTGCTGAACGCTGGCTATAAATTGGAGGGAAACAAACTATATAGACCCTATGCTTTCCCACAGATTTTTCAACTTCACGAATAACTGTAGAATACAAAGGGAATTTAGTTCAAATGGTGGTGTGCTCGCTTAGCATGCAAGGGGTAGTTGGTTCAATGACCGTGTTCTCTAAGTGTTTTCTTGGTTTCATGTGTAATTAGAGCAGTACAAGCAGCAAGCTTAATGGTACATTACATGAAGCAAATACACTGTTTCCCTGTTTCATCATGTTTCCCTGACATCATCATGGCAAGATCATAATGGGTTCATGATGACATCATCACAATTGGTTCATGATGACATCATCATGATGACATCATAATGGGTTCATGATGACTTCATCATCATAATGGGTTTATGATGACATTATCATGATGACATCATGAAGGGTTCGTGATGACATCATCATAAAGGGTTCATGATGACATCATAATGGGTTCATGATGACATCATCATGATGACATCATAATGGGTTCGTGGTGACTTTATTACAATGGGTTCATGATGACATCATCATGACGAAATCATAGTGGGATCATGATTACAGCATCATAATGGGTTCGTGATGACATCGTCATGATGACATCATAATGGGTTCGTGATGACATCATCATGATGACATCATAATGGGTTCGTGATGACATCATCATGATGACATCATAATGGGTCCGTGATGACATCATCATGACATCATAATGTGTTCGTGATGACATCATCGTGATGATATCATAGTGGGTTCATGATGACATCATCACAATAGGTTCATGATGACATCATCATGATGACATCATAATGGGTTCGTGATGACTTCATCATCATAAAGGGTTCATGATGACATCATAATCGGTTCATGATGACATCATCATGATGACATCATAATGGGTTCATGATGACATCATCATGATGACATCATAATGTGTTCGTGATTACATCATCGTGATGACATCATAATGGGTTCATGATGACATCATCACAATAGGTTCATGATGACATCATCATGATGACATCATAATGGGTTCGTGATGACTTCTTCATCATAATGGGTTCATGATGACATCATAATGGGTTCATGATTACATCATAATAGGTTCATAATGGCATCATCACAATGGGTTCATGATGACATCATAATGGGTTCAGGATAACATCATCATGACAACATCATAATGGGTTCATGATGACATCATCATAATGGGTTCATGATGACATCATGATGACATCATAATGGGTTCGTGATGTCTTCATCACCATAATGGGTTCATGATGACACGCTGGCAATAAATTGGAGGGAAACAAACTATATAGACCTTATGCTTTCCCACAGATTTTACATGTGCTTTTCAAGTGTTTTCTTGGTTTCATGTGTAATTTGGGCAGTACATGCAGTAAGCCCATCAGTACATTGCATGCAGCAAATACACTGTTTCCCTGTTTCACCTAAAACAATGGACTCAGTGTAGGGGAATTAGCTCAAATGGTAGAGCGCTCGCTTAGCATGCGAGAGGTAGCGGGATCGATGCCCGCATTCTCCAGTTACTTTATTTATACTTTATAAATTTTCAATAATGTTGTGCTTAACACTGGCAATAAATTGGAGGGAAACAAACTATATAGACCTTATGATTTCCCACAGACTTTTCATGTGCTTTTCAAGTGTTTTCTTGGTTTCATGTGTAATTAGAACAGTACATGCAGCAAGCCCATCAGTACATTACATGCAGCAAATACACTGTTTCCCTGTTTCACCTAAAACATGCCGCTCTATGTAGGGGAATCAGCTCAAATGGTAGAGCACTCGCTTTGCATGCGAGAGGTAGCGGGATCGATGCCCGCGTTCTCCAGTTACTTTGTTTCTACTTTATAAATTTTCAATAATGTTGTGCTGAACGCTGGCTATAAATTGGAGGGAAACAAACTATATAGACCCTATGCTTTCCCACAGATTTTTCAACTTCACGAATAACTGTAGAATACAAAGGGGATTTAGTTCAAATGGTGGTGTGCTCGCTTAGCATGCGAGGGGTAGTTGGTTCAATGACCGTGTTCTCTAAGTGTTTTCTTGGTTTCATGTGTAATTAGAGCAGTACAAGCAGCAAGCTTAATGGTACATTACATGAAGCAAATACACTGTTTCCCTGTTTCATCATGTTTCCCTGACATCATCATGGCAATATCTTAATGGGTTCATGATGACATCATCATGATGACATCATAATGGGTTCATGATGACTTCATCATCATAATGGGTTTATGATGACATTATCATGACGACATCATGAAGGGTTCGTGATGACATCATCATAAAGGGTTCATGATGACATCATAATGGGTTCATGATGACATCATCATGATGACATCATAATGGGTTCGTGGTGACTTCATTACAATGGGTTCATGATGACATCATCATGACGAAATCATAGTGGGATCATGATTACAGCATCATAATGGGTTCGTGATGACATCATCATGATGACATCATAATGGGTTCGTGATGACATCATCATGATGACATCATAATGGGTTCGTGATGACATCATCATGATGACATCATAATGGGTCCGTGATGACATCATCATGACATCATAATGTGTTCGTGATGACATCATCGTGATGATATCATAGTGGGTTCATGATGACATCATCACAATAGGTTCATGATGACATCATCATGATGACATCATAATGGGTTCGTGATGACTTCATCATCATAAAGGGTTCATGATGACATCATAATCGGTTCATGATGACATCATCATGATGACATCATAATGGGTTCATGATGACATGATCATGATGACATCATAATGTGTTCGTGATGACATCATCGTGATGACATCATAATGGGTTCATGATGACATCATCACAATAGGTTCATGATGACATCATCATGATGACATCATAATGGGTTCGTGATGACTTCATCATCATAATGGGTTCATGATGACATCATAATGGGTTCATGATGACATCATAATAGGTTCATAATGGCATCATCACAATGGGTTCATGATGACATCATAATGGGTTCAGGATAACATCATCATGACAACATCATAATGGGTTCATGATGACATCATCATAATGGGTTCATGATGACATCATGATGACATCATAATGGGTTCGTGATGTCTTCATCACCAGAATGGGTTCATGATGACACGCTGGCAATAAATTGGAGGGAAACAAACTATATAGACCTTATGCTTTCCCACAGATTTTACATGTGCTTTTCAAGTGTTTTCTTGGTTTCATGTGTAATTTGGGCAGTACATGCAGTAAGCCCATCAGTACATTGCATGCAGCAAATACACTGTTTCCCTGTTTCACCTAAAACAATGTACTCAGTGTAGGGGAATTAGCTCAAATGGTAGAGCGCTCGCTTAGCATGCGAGAGGTAGCGGAATCGATGCCCGCATTCTCCAGTTACTTTATTTATACTTTATAAATTTTCAATAATGTTGTGCTTAACGCTGGCAATAAATTGGAGGGAAACAAACTATATAGACCGTATGCTGGCAATAAATTGGAGGGAAACAAACTATATAGACCTTATGATTTCCCACAGATTTTTCATGTGCTTTTCAAGTGTTTTCTTGGTTTCATGTGTAATTAGAACAGTACATGCAGCAAGCCCATCAGTACATTACATGCAGCAAATACACTGTTTCCCTGTTTCACCTAAAACATGCCACTCTATGTAGGGGAATTAGCTCAAATGGTAGAGCGCTCGCTTAGCATGCGAGAGGTAGCGGGATCGATGCCCGCATTCTCCAGTTTCTTTATTTATACTTTATAAATTTTCAATAATGTTGTGCTTAACGCTGGCAATAAATTGGAGGGAAACAAACTATATAGACCTTATGATGGCAATAAATTGGAGGGAAACAAACTATATAGACCTTATGATTTCTCACACACTTTTCATGTGCTTTTCAAGTGTTTTCTTGGTTTCATGTGTAATTAGAACAGTACATGCAGCAAGCCCATCAGTACATTACATGCAGCAAATACACTGTTTCCCTGTTTCACCTAAAACATGCCACTCTATGTAGGGGAATTAGCTCAAATGGTAGAGCGCTCGCTTAGCATGCGAGAGGTAGCGGGATCGATGCCCGCGTTCTCCAGTTACTTTATTTATACTTTATAAATTTTCAATAATGTTGTGCTGAACGCTGGCTATAAATTGGAGGGAAACAAACTATATAGACCCTATGCTTTCCCACAGATTTTTCAACTTCACGAATAACTGTAGAATACAAAGGGGATTTAGTTCAAATGGTGGTGTGCTCGCTTAGCATGCGAGGGGTAGTTGGTTCAATGACCGTGTTCTCTAAGTGTTTTCTTGGTTTCATGTGTAATTAGAGCAGTACAAGCAGCAAGCTTAATGGTACATTACATGAAGCAAATACACTGTTTCCCTGTTTCATCATGTTTCCCTGACATCATCATGGCAATATCATAATGGGTTCATGATGACATCATCACAATGGGTTCATGATGACATCATCATGATGACATCATAATGGGTTCATGATGACTTCATCATCATAATGGGTTTATGATGACATTATCATGACGACATCATGAAGGGTTCGTGATGACATCATCATAAAGGGTTCATGATGACATCATAATGGGTTCATGATGACATCATCATGATGACATCATAATGGGTTCGTGGTGACTTCATTACAATGGGTTCATGATGACATCATCATGACGAAATCATAGTGGGATCATGATTACAGCATCATAATGGGTTCGTGATGACATCATCATGATGACATCATAATGGGTTCGTGATGACATCATCATGATGACATCATAATGGGTTCGTGATGACATCATCATGATGACATCAGAATGGGTCCGTGATGACATCATCATGACATCATAATGTGTTCGTGATGACATCATCGTGATGATATCATAGTGGGTTCATGATGACATCATCACAATAGGTTCATGATGACATCATCATGATGACATCATAATGGGTTCGTGATGACTTCATCATCATAAAGGGTTCATGATGACATGATAATCGGTTCATGATGACATCATCATGATGACATCATAATGGGTTCATGATGACATCATCATGATGACATCATAATGTGTTCGTGATTACATCATCGTGATGACATCATAATGGGTTCATGATGACATCATCACAATAGGTTCATGATGACATCATCATGATGACATCATAATGGGTTCGTGATGACTTCTTCATCATAATGGGTTCATGATGACATCATAATGGGTTCATGATTACATCATAATAGGTTCATAATGGCATCATCACAATGGGTTCATGATGACATCATAATGGGTTCAGGATAACATAATCATGACAACATCATAATGGGTTCATGATGACATCATCATAATGGGTTCATGATGACATCATGATGACATCATAATGGGTTCGTGATGTCTTCATCACCATAATGGGTTCATGATGACACGCTGGCAATAAATTGGAGGGAAACAAACTATATAGACCTTATGCTTTCCCACAGATTTTACATGTGCTTTTCAAGTGTTTTCTTGGTTTCATGTGTAATTTGGGCAGTACATGCAGTAAGCCCATCAGTACATTGCATGCAGCAAATACACTGTTTCCCTGTTTCACCTAAAACAATGGACTCAGTGTAGGGGAATTAGCTCAAATGGTAGAGCGCTCGCTTAGCATGCGAGAGGTAGCGGGATCGATGCCCGCATTCTCCAGTTACTTTATTTATACTTTATAAATTTTCAATAATGTTGTGCTTAACACTGGCAATAAATTGGAGGGAAACAAACTATATAGACCTTATGATGGCAATAAATTGGAGGGAAACAAACTATATAGACCTTATGATTTCCCACAGACTTTTCATGTGCTTTTCAAGTGTTTTCTTGGTTTCATGTGTAATTAGAACAGTACATGCAGCAAGCCCATCAGTACATTACATGCAGCAAATACACTGTTTCCCTGTTTCACCTAAAACATGCCACTCTATGTAGGGGAATCAGCTCAAATGGTAGAGCGCTCGCTTTGCATGCGAGAGGTAGCGGGATCGATGCCCGCGTTCTCCAGTTACTTTGTTTCTACTTTATAAATTTTCAATAATGTTGTGCTGAACGCTGGCTATAAATTGGAGGGAAACAAACTATATAGACCCTATGCTTTCCCACAGATTTTTCAACTTCACGAATAACTGTAGAATACAAAGGGGATTTAGTTCAAATGGTGGTGTGCTCGCTTAGCATGCGAGGGGTAGTTGGTTCAATGACCGTGTTCTCTAAGTGTTTTCTTGGTTTCATGTGTAATTAGAGCAGTACAAGCAGCAAGCTTAATGGTACATTACATGAAGCAAATACACTGTTTCCCTGTTTCATCATGTTTCCCTGACATCATCATGGCAATATCTTAATGGGTTCATGATGACATCATCATGATGACATCATAATGGGTTCATGATGACTTCATCATCATAATGGGTTTATGATGACATTATCATGACGACATCATGAAGGGTTCGTGATGACATCATCATAAAGGGTTCATGATGACATCATAATGGGTTCATGATGACATCATCATGATGACATCATAATGGGTTCGTGGTGACTTCATTACAATGGGTTCATGATGACATCATCATGACGAAATCATAGTGGGATCATGATTACAGCATCATAATGGGTTCGTGATGACATCATCATGATGACATCATAATGGGTTCGTGATGACATCATCATGATGACATCATAATGGGTTCGTGATGACATCATCATGATGACATCATAATGGGTCCGTGATGACATCATCATGACATCATAATGTGTTCGTGATGACATCATCGTGATGATATCATAGTGGGTTCATGATGACATCATCACAATAGGTTCATGATGACATCATCATGATGACATCATAATGGGTTCGTGATGACTTCATCATCATAAAGGGTTCATGATGACATCATAATCGGTTCATGATGACATCATCATGATGACATCATAATGGGTTCATGATGACATCATCATGATGACATCATAATGTGCTCGTGATTACATCATCGTGATGACATCATAATGGGTTCATGATGACATCATCACAATAGGTTCATGATGACATCATCATGATGACATCATAATGGGTTCGTGATGACTTCATCATCATAATGGGTTCATGATGACATCATAATGGGTTCATGATGACATCATAATAGGTTCATAATGGCATCATCACAATGGGTTCATGATGACATCATAATGGGTTCAGGATAACATCATCATGACAACATCATAATGGGTTCATGATGACATCATCATAATGGGTTCATGATGACATCATGATGACATCATAATGGGTTCGTGATGTCTTCATCACCATAATGGGTTCATGATGACACGCTGGCAATAAATTGGAGGGAAACAAACTATATAGACCTTATGCTTTCCCACAGATTTTACATGTGCTTTTCAAGTGTTTTCTTGGTTTCATGTGTAATTTGGGCAGTACATGCAGTAAGCCCATCAGTACATTGCATGCAGCAAATACACTGTTTCCCTGTTTCACCTAAAACAATGGACTCAGTGTAGGGGAATTAGCTCAAATGGTAGAGCGCTCGCTTAGCATGCGAGAGGTAGCGGGATCGATGCCCGCATTCTCCAGTTACTTTATTTATACTTTATAAATTTTCAATAATGTTGTGCTTAACGCTGGCAATAAATTGGAGGGAAACAAACTATATAGACCGTATGCTGGCAATAAATTGGAGGGAAACAAACTATATAGACCTTATGATTTCCCACAGATTTTTCATGTGCTTTTCAAGTGTTTTCTTGGTTTCATGTGTAATTAGAACAGTACATGCAGTAAGCCCATCAGTACATCACATGCAGAAAATACACTGTTTCCCTGTTTCACCTAAAGCATGCCACACTATGTAGGGGAATTAGCTCAAATGGTAGAGCGCTCGCTTAGCATGCGAGAGGTAGCGGGATCGATGCCCGCATTCTCCAGTTACTTTATTTATACTTTATAAATTTTCAATAATGTTGTGCTTAACACTGGCAATAAATTGGAGGGAAACAAACTATATAGACCTTATGATGGCAATAAATTGGAGGGAAACAAACTATATAGACCTTATGATTTCCCACAGACTTTTCATGTGCTTTTCAAGTGTTTTCTTGGTTTCATGTGTAATTAGAACAGTACATGCAGCAAGCCCATCAGTACATTACATGCAGCAAATACACTGTTTCCCTGTTTCACCTAAAACATGCCACGCTATGTAGGGGAATTAGCTCAAACGGTAGAGCGCTCGCTTTGCATGCGAGAGGTAGCGGGATCGATGCCCGCATTCTCCAGTTACTTTATTTATACTTCATAAATTTTCAATAATGTTGTGCTGAACGCTGGCTATAAATTGGAGGGAAACAAACTATATAGACCCTATGCTTTCCCACAGATTTTTCAACTTCACGAATAACTGTAGAATACAAAGGGAATTTAGTTCAAATGGTGGCGTGCTCGCTTAGCATGCGAGGGGTAGTTGGTTCAATGACCGTGTTCTCTAAGTGTTTTCTTGGTTTCATGTGTAATTAGAGCAGTACAAGCAGCAAGCTTAATGGTACATTACATGAAGCAAATACACTGTTTCCCTGTTTCATCATGTTTCCCTGACATCATCATGGCAAGATCATAATGGGTTCATGATGACATCATCACAATTGGTTCATGATGACATCATCATGATGACATCATAATGGGTTCATGATGACTTCATCATCATAATGGGTTTATGATGACATTATCATGACGACATCATGAAGGGCTTCGTGATGACATCATCATAAAGGGTTCATGATGACATCATAATGGGTTCATGATGACATCATCATGATGACATCATAATGGGTTCGTGGTGACTTCATTACAATGGGTTCATGATGACATCATCATGATGAAATCATAGTGGGATCATGATTACAGCATCATAATGGGTTCGTGATGACATCATCATGATGACATCATAATGGGTTCGTGATGACATCATCATGATGACATCATAATGGGTTCGTGATGACATCATCATGATGACATCAGAATGGGTCCGTGATGACATCATCATGACATCATAATGTGTTCGTGATGACATCATCGTGATGATATCATAGTGGGTTCATGATGACATCATCACAATAGGTTCATGATGACATCATCATGATGACATCATAATGGGTTCGTGATGACTTCATCATCATAAAGGGTTCATGATGACATCATAATCGGTTCATGATGACATCATCATGATGACATCATAATGGGTTCATGATGACATGATCATGATGACATCATAATGTGTTCGTGATGACATCATCGTGATGACATCATAATGGGTTCATGATGACATCATCACAATAGGTTCATGATGACATCATCATGATGACATCATAATGGGTTCGTGATGACTTCATCATCATAATGGGTTCATGATGACATCATAATGGGTTCATGATGACATCATAATAGGTTCATAATGGCATCATCACAATGGGTTCATGATGACATCATAATGGGTTCAGGATAACATCATCATGACAACATCATAATGGGTTCATGATGACATCATCTTAATGGGTTCATGATGACATCATGATGACATCATAATGGGTTCGTGATGTCTTCATCACCATAATGGGTTCATGATGACACGCTGGCAATAAATTGGAGGGAAACAAACTATATAGACCTTATGCTTTCCCACAGATTTTACATGTGCTTTTCAAGTGTTTTCTTGGTTTCATGTGTAATTTGGGCAGTACATGCAGTAAGCCCATCAGTACATTGCATGCAGCAAATACACTGTTTCCCTGTTTCACCTAAAACAATGTACTCAGTGTAGGGGAATTAGCTCAAATGGTAGAGCGCTCGCTTAGCATGCGAGAGGTAGCGGGATCGATGCCCGCATTCTCCAGTTACTTTATTTATACTTTATAAATTTTCAATAATGTTGTGCTTAACACTGGCAATAAATTGGAGGGAAACAAACTATATAGACCTTATGATGGCAATAAATTGGAGGGAAACAAACTATATAGACCTTATGATTTCCCACAGACTTTTCATGTGCTTTTCAAGTGTTTTCTTGGTTTCATGTGTAATTAGAACAGTACATGCAGCAAGCCCATCAGTACATTACATGCAGCAAATACACTGTTTCCCTGTTTCACCTAAAACATGCCACGCTATGTAGGGGAATTAGCTGAAACGGTAGAGCGCTCGCTTTGCATGCGAGAGGTAGCGGGATCGATGCCCGCATTCTCCAGTTACTTTATTTATACTTCATAAATTTTCAATAATGTTGTGCTGAACGCTGGCTATAAATTGGAGGGAAACAAACTATATAGACCCTATGCTTTCCCACAGATTTTTCAACTTCACGAATAACTGTAGAATACAAAGGGAATTTAGTTCAAATGGTGGTGTGCTCGCTTAGCATGCGAGGGGTAGTTGGTTCAATGACCGTGTTCTCTAAGTGTTTTCTTGGTTTCATGTGTAATTAGAGCAGTACAAGCAGCAAGCTTAATGGTACATTACATGAAGCAAATACACTGTTTCCCTGTTTCATCATGTTTCCCTGACAT
The DNA here is from genome assembly GCF_027358695.1 of Spea bombifrons. Classification (NCBI taxonomy): domain Eukaryota; kingdom Metazoa; phylum Chordata; class Amphibia; order Anura; family Pelobatidae; genus Spea; species Spea bombifrons. The sequence continues at coordinate 83,149,191 of NC_071091.1, read as the reverse complement.
CATCATGGCAAGATCATAATGGGTTCATGATGACATCATCACAATTGGTTCATGATGACATCATCATGATGACATCATAATGGGTTCATGATGACTTCATCATCATAATGGGTTTATGATGACATTATCATGACGACATCATGAAGGGCTTCGTGATGACATCATCATAAAGGGTTCATGATGACATCATAATGGGTTCATGATGACATCATCATGATGACATCATAATGGGTTCGTGGTGACTTCATTACAATGGGTTCATGATGACATCATCATGACGAAATCATAGTGGGATCATGATTACAGCATCATAATGGGTTCGTGATGACATCATCATGATGACATCATAATGGGTTCGTGATGACATCATCATGATGACATCATAATGGGTTCGTGATGACATCATCATGATGACATCAGAATGGGTCCGTGATGACATCATCATGACATCATAATGTGTTCGTGATGACATCATCGTGATGATATCATAGTGGGTTCATGATGACATCATCACAATAGGTTCATGATGACATCATCATGATGACATCATAATGGGTTCGTGATGACTTCATCATCATAAAGGGTTCATGATGACATCATAATCGGTTCATGATGACATCATCATGATGACATCATAATGGGTTCATGATGACATGATCATGATGACATCATAATGTGTTCGTGATGACATCATCGTGATGACATCATAATGGGTTCATGATGACATCATCACAATAGGTTCATGATGACATCATCATGATGACATCATAATGGGTTCGTGATGACTTCATCATCATAATGGGTTCATGATGACATCATAATGGGTTCATGATGACATCATAATAGGTTCATAATGGCATCATCACAATGGGTTCATGATGACATCATAATGGGTTCAGGATAACATCATCATGACAACATCATAATGGGTTCATGATGACATCATCTTAATGGGTTCATGATGACATCATGATGACATCATAATGGGTTCGTGATGTCTTCATCACCATAATGGGTTCATGATGACACGCTGGCAATAAATTGGAGGGAAACAAACTATATAGACCTTATGCTTTCCCACAGATTTTACATGTGCTTTTCAAGTGTTTTCTTGGTTTCATGTGTAATTTGGGCAGTACATGCAGTAAGCCCATCAGTACATTGCATGCAGCAAATACACTGTTTCCCTGTTTCACCTAAAACAATGTACTCAGTGTAGGGGAATTAGCTCAAATGGTAGAGCGCTCGCTTAGCATGCGAGAGGTAGCGGGATCGATGCCCGCATTCTCCAGTTACTTTATTTATACTTTATAAATTTTCAATAATGTTGTGCTTAACACTGGCAATAAATTGGAGGGAAACAAACTATATAGACCTTATGATGGCAATAAATTGGAGGGAAACAAACTATATAGACCTTATGATTTCCCACAGACTTTTCATGTGCTTTTCAAGTGTTTTCTTGGTTTCATGTGTAATTAGAACAGTACATGCAGCAAGCCCATCAGTACATTACATGCAGCAAATACACTGTTTCCCTGTTTCACCTAAAACATGCCACTCTATGTAGGGGAATTAGCTCAAACGGTAGAGCGCTCGCTTTGCATGCGAGAGGTAGCGGGATCTATGCCCGCATTCTCCAGTTACTTTATTTATACTTCATAAATTTTCAATAATGTTGTGCTGAACGCTGGCTATAAATTGTAGGGAAACAAACTATATAGACCCTATGCTTTCCCACAGATTTTTCAACTTCACGAATAACTGTAGAATACAAAGGGAATTTAGTTCAAATGGTGGTGTGCTCGGTTAGCATGCGAGGGGTAGTTGGTTCAATGACCGTGTTCTCTAAGTGTTTTCTTGGTTTCATGTGTAATTAGAGCAGTACAAGCAGCAAGCTTAATGGTACATTACATGAAGCAAATACACTGTTTCCCTGTTTCATCATGTTTCCCTGACATCATCATGGCAAGATCATCATGGGTTCATGATGACATCATCACAATTGGTTCATGATGACATCATCATGATGATATCATAATGGGTTCATGATGACTTCATCATCATAATGGGTTTATGATGACATTATCATGACGACATCATGAAGGGTTCGTGATGACATCATCATAAAGGGTTCATGATGACATCATAATGGGTTCATGATGACATCATCATGATGACATCATAATGGGTTCGTGGTGACTTCATTACAATGGGTTCATGATGACATCATCATGACGAAATCATAGTGGGATCATGATTACAGCATCATAATGGGTTCGTGATGACATCATCATGATGACATCATAATGGGTTCGTGATGACATCATCATGATGACATCATAATGGGTTCGTGATGACATCATCATGATGACATCAGAATGGGTCCGTGATGACATCATCATGACATCATAATGTGTTCGTGATGACATCATCGTGATGATATCATAGTGGGTTCATGATGACATCATCACAATAGGTTCATGATGACATCATCATGATGACATCATAATGGGTTCGTGATGACTTCATCATCATAAAGGGTTCATGATGACATCATAATCGGTTCATGATGACATCATCATGATGACATCATAATGGGTTCATGATGACATGATCATGATGACATCATAATGTGTTCGTGATGACATCATCGTGATGACATCATAATGGGTTCATGATGACATCATCACAATAGGTTCATGATGACATCATCATGATGACATCATAATGGGTTCGTGATGACTTCATCATCATAATGGGTTCATGATGACATCATAATGGGTTCATGATGACATCATAATAGGTTCATAATGGCATCATCACAATGGGTTCATGATGACATCATAATGGGTTCAGGATAACATCATCATGACAACATCATAATGGGTTCATGATGACATCATCATAATGGGTTCATGATGACATCATGATGACATCATAATGGGTTCGTGATGTCTTCATCACCATAATGGGTTCATGATGACACGCTGGCAATAAATTGGAGGGAAACAAACTATATAGACCTTATGCTTTCCCACAGATTTTACATGTGCTTTTCAAGTGTTTTCTTGGTTTCATGTGTAATTTGGGCAGTACATGCAGTAAGCCCATCAGTACATTGCATGCAGCAAATACACTGTTTCCCTGTTTCACCTAAAACAATGTACCCAGTGTAGGGGAATTAGCTCAAATGGTAGAGCGCTCGCTTAGCATGCGAGAGGTAGCGGGATCGATGCCCGCATTCTCCAGTTACTTTATTTATACTTTATAAATTTTCAATAATGTTGTGCTTAACGCTGGCAATAAATTGGAGGGAAACAAACTATATAGACCGTATGCTGGCAATAAATTGGAGGGAAACAAACTATATAGACCTTATGATTTCCCACAGATTTTTCATGTGCTTTTCAAGTGTTTTCTTGGTTTCATGTGTAATTAGAACAGTACATGCAGCAAGCCCATCAGTACATTACATGCAGCAAATACACTGTTTCCCTGTTTCACCTAAAACATGCCACTCTATGTAGGGGAATTAGCTCAAATGGTAGAGCGCTCGCTTAGCATGCGAGAGGTAGCGGGATCGATGCCCGCATTCTCCAGTTTCTTTATTTATACTTTATAAATTTTCAATAATGTTGTGCTTAACGCTGGCAATAAATTGGAGGGAAACAAACTATATAGACCTTATGATGGCAATAAATTGGAGGGAAACAAACTATATAGACCTTATGATTTCTCACACACTTTTCATGTGCTTTTCAAGTGTTTTCTTGGTTTCATGTGTAATTAGAACAGTACATGCAGCAAGCCCATCAGTACATTACATGCAGCAAATACACTGTTTCCCTGTTTCACCTAAAACATGCCACTCTATGTAGGGGAATTAGCTCAAATGGTAGAGCGCTCGCTTTGCATGCGAGAGGTAGCGGGATCGATGCCCGCGTTCTCCAGTTACTTTATTTATACTTTATAAATTTTCAATAATGTTGTGCTGAACGCTGGCTATAAATTGGAGGGAAACAAACTATATAGACCCTATGCTTTCCCACAGATTTTTCAACTTCACGAATAACTGTAGAATACAAAGGGGATTTAGTTCAAATGGTGGTGTGCTCGCTTAGCATGCGAGGGGTAGTTGGTTCAATGACCGTGTTCTCTAAGTGTTTTCTTGGTTTCATGTGTAATTAGAGCAGTACAAGCAGCAAGCTTAATGGTACATTACATGAAGCAAATACACTGTTTCCCTGTTTCATCATGTTTCCCTGACATCATCATGGCAATATCATAATGGGTTCATGATGACATCATCACAATGGGTTCATGATGACATCATCATGATGACATCATAATGGGTTCATGATGACTTCATCATCATAATGGGTTTATGATGACATTATCATGACGACATCATGAAGGGTTCGTGATGACATCATCATAAAGGGTTCATGATGACATCATAATGGGTTCATGATGACATCATCATGATGACATCATAATGGGTTCGTGGTGACTTCATTACAATGGGTTCATGATGACATCATCATGACGAAATCATAGTGGGATCATGATTACAGCATCATAATGGGTTCGTGATGACATCATCATGATGACATCATAATGGGTTCGTGATGACATCATCATGATGACATCATAATGGGTTCGTGATGACATCATCATGATGACATCAGAATGGGTCCGTGATGACATCATCATGACATCATAATGTGTTCGTGATGACATCATCGTGATGATATCATAGTGGGTTCATGATGACATCATCACAATAGGTTCATGATGACATCATCATGATGACATCATAATGGGTTCGTGATGACTTCATCATCATAAAGGGTTCATGATGACATCATAATCGGTTCATGATGACATCATCATGATGACATCATAATGGGTTCATGATGACATGATCATGATGACATCATAATGTGTTCGTGATGACATCATCGTGATGACATCATAATGGGATCATGATGACATCATCACAATAGGTTCATGATGACATCATCATGATGACATCATAATGGGTTCGTGATGACTTCATCATCATAATGGGTTCATGATGACATCATAATGGGTTCATGATGACATCATAATAGGTTCATAATGGCATCATCACAATGGGTTCATGATGACATCATAATGGGTTCAGGATAACATCATCATGACAACATCATAATGGGTTCATGATGACATCATCATAATGGGTTCATGATGACATCATGATGACATCATAATGGGTTCGTGATGTCTTCATCACCATAATGGGTTCATGATGACACGCTGGCAATAAATTGGAGGGAAACAAACTATATAGACCTTATGCTTTCCCACAGATTTTACATGTGCTTTTCAAGTGTTTTCTTGGTTTCATGTGTAATTTGGGCAGTACATGCAGTAAGCCCATCAGTACATTGCATGCAGCAAATACACTGTTTCCCTGTTTCACCTAAAACAATGGACTCAGTGTAGGGGAATTAGCTCAAATGGTAGAGCGCTCGCTTAGCATGCGAGAGGTAGCGGGATCGATGCCCGCATTCTCCAGTTACTTTATTTATACTTTATAAATTTTCAATAATGTTGTGCTTAACGCTGGCAATAAATTGGAGGGAAACAAACTATATAGACCGTATGCTGGCAATAAATTGGAGGGAAACAAACTATATAGACCTTATGATTTCCCACAGATTTTTCATGTGCTTTTCAAGTGTTTTCTTGGTTTCATGTGTAATTAGAACAGTACATGCAGCAAGCCCATCAGTACATTACATGCAGAAAATACACTGTTTCCCTGTTTCACCTAAAACATGCCACACTATGTAGGGGAATTAGCTCAAATGGTAGAGCGCTCGCTTAGCATGCGAGAGGTAGCGGGATCGATGCCCGCATTCTCCAGTTACTTTATTTATACTTTATAAATTTTCAATAATGTTGTGCTTAACACTGGCAATAAATTGGAGGGAAACAAACTATATAGACCTTATGATGGCAATAAATTGGAGGGAAACAAACTATATAGACCTTATGATTTCCCACAGACTTTTCATGTGCTTTTCAAGTGTTTTCTTGGTTTCATGTGTAATTAGAACAGTACATGCAGCAAGCCCATCAGTACATTACATGCAGCAAATACACTGTTTCCCTGTTTCACCTAAAACATGCCACTCTATGTAGGGGAATTAGCTCAAACGGTAGAGCGCTCGCTTTGCATGCGAGAGGTAGCGGGATCGATGCCCGCATTCTCCAGTTACTTTATTTATACTTCATAAATTTTCAATAATGTTGTGCTGAACGCTGGCTATAAATTGGAGGGAAACAAACTATATAGACCCTATGCTTTCCCACAGATTTTTCAACTTCACGAATAACTGTAGAATACAAAGGGAATTTAGTTCAAATGGTGGTGTGCTCGCTTAGCATGCGAGGGGTAGTTGGTTCAATGACCGTGTTTTCTAAGTGTTTTCTTGGTTTCATGTGTAATTAGAGCAGTACAAGCAGCAAGCTTAATGGTACATTACATGAAGCAAATACACTGTTTCCCTGTTTCATCATGTTTCCCTGACATCATCATGGCAAGATCATAATGGGTTCATGATGACATCATCACAATTGGTTCATGATGACATCATCATGATGACATCATAATGGGTTCATGATGACTTCATCATCATAATGGGTTTATGATGACATTATCATGACGACATCATGAAGGGTTCGTGATGACATCATCATAAAGGGTTCATGATGACATCATAATGGGTTCATGATGACATCATCATGATGACATCATAATGGGTTCGTGGTGACTTCATTACAATGGGTTCATGATGACATCATCATGACGAAATCATAGTGGGATCATGATAACAGCATCATAATGGGTTCGTGATGACATCATCATGATGACATCATAATGGGTTCGTGATGACATCATCATGATGACATCATAATGGGTTCGTGATGACATCATCATGATGACATCATAATGGGTCCGTGATGACATCATCATGACATCATAATGTGTTCGTGATGACATCATCGTGATGATATCATAGTGGGTTCATGATGACATCATCACAATAGGTTCATGATGACATCATCATGATGACATCATAATGGGTTCGTGATGACTTCATCATCATAAAGGGTTCATGATGACATCATAATCGGTTCATGATGACATCATCATGATGACATCATAATGGGTTCATGATGACATGATCATGATGACATCATAATGTGTTCGTGATGACATCATCGTGATGACATCATCATGGGTTCATGATGACATCATCACAATAGGTTCATGATGACATCATCATGATGACATCATAATGGGTTCGTGATGACTTCATCATCATAATGGGTTCATGATGACATCATAATGGGTTCATGATGACATCATAATAGGTTCATAATGGCATCATCACAATGGGTTCATGATGACATCATAATGGGTTCAGGATAACATCATCATGACAACATCATAATGGGTTCATGATGACATCATCATAATGGGTTCATGATGACATCATGATGACATCATAATGGGTTCGTGATGTCTTCATCACCATAATGGGTTCATGTTGACACGCTGGCAATAAATTGGAGGGAAACAAACTATATAGACCTTATGCTTTCCCACAGATTTTACATGTGCTTTTCAAGTGTTTTCTTGGTTTCATGTGTAATTTGGGCAGTACATGCAGTAAGCCCATCAGTACATTGCATGCAGCAAATACACTGTTTCCCTGTTTCACCAAAAGCAATGGACTCAGTGTAGGGGAATTAGCTCAAATGGTAGAGCGCTCGCTTAGCATGCGAGAGGTAGCGGGATCGATGCCCACATTCTCCAGTTACTTTATTTATACTTTATAAATTTTCAATAATGTTGTGCTTAACGCTGGCAATAAATTGGAGGGAAACAAACTATATAGACCGTATGCTGGCAATAAATTGGAGGGAAACAAACTATATAGACCTTATGATTTCCCACAGATTTTTCATGTGCTTTTCAAGTGTTTTCTTGGTTTCATGTGTAATTAGAACAGTACATGCAGCAAGCCCTTCAGTACATTACATGCAGCAAATACACTGTTTCCCTGTTTCACCTAAAACATGCCACCCTATGTAGGGGAATTAGCTCAAATGGTAGAGCGCTCGCTTTGCATGAGAGAGGTAGCGGGATCGATGCCCGCATTCTCCAGTTACTTTATTTATACTTTATAAATTTTCAATAATGTTGTGCTGAACGCTGGCTATAAATTGGAGGGAAACAAACTATATAGACCCTATGCTTTCCCACAGATTTTTCAACTTCACGAATAACTGTAGAATACAAAGGGGATTTAGTTCAAATGGTGGTGTGCTCGCTTAGCATGCGAGGGGTAGTTGGTTCAATGACCGTGTTCTCTAAGTGTTTTCTTGGTTTCATGTGTAATTAGAGCAGTACAAGCAGCAAGCTTAATGGTACATTACATGAAGCAAATACACTGTTTCCCTGTTTCATCATGTTTCCCTGACATCATCATGGCAATATCTTAATGGGTTCATGATGACATCATCATGATGACATCATAATGGGTTCATGATGACTTCATCATCATAATGGGTTTATGATGACATTATCATGACGACATCATGAAGGGTTCATGATGACATCATAATGGGTTCATGATGACATCATCATGATGACATCATAATGGGTTCGTGGTGACTTCATTACAATGGGTTCATGATGACATCATCATGACGAAATCATAGTGGGATCATGATTACAGCATCATAATGGGTTCGTGATGACATCATCATGATGACATCATAATGGGTTCGTGATGACATCATCATGATGACATCATAATGGGTTCGTGATGACATCATCATGATGACATCATAATGGGTCCGTGATGACATCATCATGACATCATAATGTGTTCGTGATGACATCATCGTGATGATATCATAGTGGGTTCATGATGACATCATCACAATAGGTTCATGATGACATCATCATGATGACATCATAATGGGTTCGTGATGACTTCATCATCATAAAGGGTTCATGATGACATCATAATCGGTTCATGATGACATCATCATGATGACATCATAATGGGTTCATGATGACATCATCATGATGACATCATAATGTGTTCGTGATTACATCATCGTGATGACATCATAATGGGTTCATGATGACATCATCACAATAGGTTCATGATGACATCATCATGATGACATCATAATGGGTTCGTGATGACTTCATCATCATAATGGGTTCATGATGACATCATAATGGGTTCATGATGACATCATAATAGGTTCATAATGGCATCATCACAATGGGTTCATGATGACATCATAATGGGTTCAGGATAACATCATCATGACAACATCATAATGGGTTCATGATGACATCATCATAATGGGTTCATGATGACATCATGATGACATCATAATGGGTTCGTGATGTCTTCATCACCATAATGGGTTCATGATGACACGCTGGCAATAAATTGGAGGGAAACAAACTATATAGACCTTATGCTTTCCCACAGATTTTACATGTGCTTTTCAAGTGTTTTCTTGGTTTCATGTGTAATTTGGGCAGTACATGCAGTAAGCCCATCAGTACATTGCATGCAGCAAATACACTGTTTCCCTGTTTCACCTAAAACAATGGACTCAGTGTAGGGGAATTAGCTCAAATGGTAGAGCCCTCGCTTAGCATGCGAGAGGTAGCGGGATCGATGCCCGCATTCTCCAGTTACTTTATTTATACTTTATAAATTTTCAATAATGTTGTGCTTAACGCTGGCAATAAATTGGAGGGAAACAAACTATATAGACCGTATGCTGGCAATAAATTGGAGGGAAACAAACTATATAGACCTTATGATTTCCCACAGATTTTTCATGTGCTTTTCAAGTGTTTTCTTGGTTTCATGTGTAATTAGAACAGTACATGCAGCAAGCCCATCAGTACATTACATGCAGCAAATACACTGTTTCCCTGTTTCACCTAAAACATGCCACACTATGTAGGGGAATTAGCTCAAATGGTAGAGCGCTCGCTTAGCATGCGAGAGGTAGCGGGATCGATGCCCGCATTCTCCAGTTACTTTATTTATACTTTATAAATTTTCAATAATGTTGTGCTGAACGCTGGCTATAAATTGGAGGGAAACAAACTATATAGACCCTATGCTTTCCCACAGATTTTTCAACTTCACGAATAACTGTAGAATACAAAGGGAATTTAGTTCAAATGGTGGTGTGCTCGCTTAGCATGCGAGGGGTAGTTGGTTCAATAACCGTGTTCTCTAAGTGTTTTCTTGGTTTCATGTGTAATTAAAGCAGTACAAGCAGCAAGCTTAATGGTACATTACATGAAGCAAATACACTGTTTCCCTGTTTCATCATGTTTCCCTGACATCATCATGGCAAGATCATAATGGGTTCATGATGACATCATCACAATGGGTTCATGATGACATCATCATGATGACATCATAATGGGTTCATGATGACTTCATCATCATAATGGGTTTATGATGACATTATCATGACGACATCATGAAGGGTTCGTGATGACATCATCATAAAGGGTTCATGATGACATCATAATGGGTTCATGATGACATCATCATGATGACATCATAATGGGTTCGTGGTGACTTCATTACAATGGGTTCATGATGACATCATCATGACGAAATCATAGTGGGATCATGATTACAGCATCATAATGGGTTCGTGATGACATCATCATGATGACATCATAATGGGTTCGTGATGACATCATCATGATGACATCATAATGGGTTCGTGATGACATCATCATGATGACATCATAATGGGTCCGTGATGACATCATCATGACATCATAATGTGTTCGTGATGACATCATCGTGATGATATCATAGTGGGTTCATGATGACATCATCACAATAGGTTCATGATGACATCATCATGATGACATCATAATGGGTTCGTGATGACTTCATCATCATAAAGGGTTCATGATGACATCATAATCGGTTCATGATGACATCATCATGATGACATCATAATGGGTTCATGATGACATCATCATGATGACATCATAATGTGTTCGTGATGACATCATCGTGATGACATCATAATGGGTTCATGATGACATCATCACAATAGGTTCATGATGACATCATCATGATGACATCATAATGGGTTCGTGATGACTTCATCATCATAATGGGTTCATGATGACATCATAATGGGTTCATGATGACATCATAATAGGTTCATAATGGCATCATCACAATGGGTTCATGATGACATCATAATGGGTTCAGGATAACATCATCATGACAACATCATAATGGGTTCATGATGACATCATCATAATGGGTTCATGATGACATCATGATGACATCATAATGGGTTCGTGATGTCTTCATCACCATAATGGGTTCATGATGACACGCTGGCAATAAATTGGAGGGAAACAAACTATATAGACCTTATGCTTTCCCACAGATTTTACATGTGCTTTTCAAGTGTTTTCTTGGTTTCATGTGTAATTTGGGCAGTACATGCAGTAAGCCCATCAGTACATTGCATGCAGCAAATACACTGTTTCCCTGTTTCACCTAAAACAATGGACTCAGTGTAGGGGAATTAGCTCAAATGGTAGAGCACTCGCTTAGCATGCGAGAGGTAGCGGAATCGATGCCCGCATTCTCCAGTTACTTTATTTATACTTTATAAATTTTCAATAATGTTGTGCTTAACGCTGGCAATAAATTGGAGGGAAACAAACTATATAGACCGTATGCTGGCAATAAATTGGAGGGAAACAAACTATATAGACCTTATGATTTCCCACAGATTTTTCATGTGCTTTTCAAGTGTTTTCTTGGTTTCATGTGTAATTAGAACAGTACATGCAGCAAGCCCATCAGTACATTACATGCAGCAAATACACTGTTTCCCTGTTTCACCTAAAACATGCCACACTATGTAGGGGAATTAGCTCAAATGGTAGAGCGTTCGTTTAGCATGCGAGAGGTAGCGGGATCGATGCCCGCATTCTCCAGTTACTTTATTTATACTTTATAAATTTTCAATAATGTTGTGCTGAACGCTGGCTATAAATTGGAGGGAAACAAACTATATAGACCCTATGCTTTCCCACAGATTTTTCAACTTCACGAATAACTGTAGAATACAAAGGGAATTTAGTTCAAATGGTGGTGTGCTCGCTTAGCATGCGAGGGGTAGTTGGTTCAATAACCGTGTTCTCTAAGTGTTTTCTTGGTTTCATGTGTAATTAGAGCAGTACAAGCAGCAAGCTTAATGGTACATTACATGAAGCAAATACACTGTTTCCCTGTTTCATCATGTTTCCCTGACATCATCATGGCAAGATCATAATGGGTTCATGATGACATCATCACAATGGGTTCATGATGACATCATCATGATGACATCATAATGGGTTCATGATGACTTCATCATCATAATGGGTTTATGATGACATTATCATGACGACATCATGAAGGGTTCATGATGACATCATAATGGGTTCATGATGACATCATCATGATGACATCATAATGGGTTCGTGGTGACTTCATTACAATGGGTTCATGATGACATCATCATGACGAAATCATAGTGGGATCATGATTACAGCATCATAATGGGTTCGTGATGACATCATCATGATGACATCATAATGGGTTCGTGATGACATCATCATGATGACATCATAATGGGTTCGTGATGACATCATCATGATGACATCATAATGGGTCCGTGATGACATCATCATGACATCATAATGTGTTCGTGATGACATCATCGTGATGATATCATAGTGGGTTCATGATGACATCATCACAATAGGTTCATGATGACATCATCATGATGACATCATAATGGGTTCGTGATGACTTCATCATCATAAAGGGTTCATGATGACATCATAATCGGTTCATGATGACATCATCATGATGACATCATAATGGGTTCATGATGACATCATCATGATGACATCATAATGTGTTCGTGATGACATCATCGTGATGACATCATAATGGGTTCATGATGACATCATCACAATAGGTTCATGATGACATCATCATGATGACATCATAATGGGTTCGTGATGACTTCATCATCATAATGGGTTCATGATGACATCATAATGGGTTCATGATGACATCATAATAGGTTCATAATGGCATCATAACAATGGGTTCATGATGACATCATAATGGGTTCAGGATAACATCATCATGACAACATCATAATGGGTTCATGATGACATCATCATAATGGGTTCATGATGACATCATGATGACATCATAATGGGTTCATGATGACACGCTGGCAATAAATTGGAGGGAAAAAAACTATATAGACCTTATGCTTTCCCACAGATTTTACATGTGCTTTTCAAGTGTTTTCTTGGTTTCATGTGTAATTTGGCCAGTACATGCAGTAAGCCCATCAGTACATTTCATGCAGCAAATACACTGTTTCCCTGTTTCACCTAAAACAATGAACTCAGTGTAGGGGAATTAGCTCAAACGGTAGAGCGCTCGCTTTGCATGCGAGAGGTAGCAGGATCGATGCCCGCATTCTCCAGTTACTTTATTTATACTTTATAAATTTTCAATAATGTTGTGCTTAACGCTGGCAATAAATTGGAGGGAAACAAACTATATAGACCGTATGATTTCCCACAGACTTTTCATGTGCTTTTCAAGTGTTTTCTTGGTTTCATGTGTAATTAGAACAGTACATGCAGCAAGCCCATCAGTACATTACATGCAGCAAATACACTGTTTCCCTGTTTCATCATGTTTCCCTGACATCATCATGGCAATATCATAATGGGTTCATGATGACATCATCACAATGGGTTCATGATGACATCATCATGATGACATCATAATGGGTTCATGATGACTTCATCATCATAATGGGTTTATGATGACATTATCATGACGACATCATGAAGGGTTCGTGATGACATCATCATAAAGGGTTCATGATGACATAATAATGGGTTCATGATGACATCATCATGATGACATCATCATGATGACATCATAATGGGTTCGTGGTGACTTCATTACAATGGGTTCATGATGACATCATCATGACGAAATCATAGTGGGATCATGATTACAGCATCATAATGGGTTCGTGATGACATCATCATGATGACATCATAATGGGTTCGTGATGACATCATCATGATGACATCATAATGGGTCCGTGATGACATCATCATGACATCATAATGTGTTCGTGATGACATCATCGTGATGATATCATAGTGGGTTCATGATGACATCATCACAATAGGTTCATGATGACATCATCATGATGACATCATAATGGGTTCGTGATGACTTCATCATCATAAAGGGTTCATGATGACATCATAATCGGTTCATGATGACATCATCATGATGACATCATAATGGGTTCATGATGACATCATCATGATGACATCATAATGTGTTCGTGATGACATCATCGTGATGACATCATAATGGGTTCATGATGACATCATCACAATAGGTTCATGATGACATCATCATGATGACATCATAATGGGTTCGTGATGACTTCATCATCATAATGGGTTCATGATGACATCATAATGGGTTCATGATGACATCATAATAGGTTCATGATGACATCATCACAATGGGTTCATGATGACATCATAATGGGTTCAGGATAACATCATCATGACAACATCATAATGGGTTCATGATGACATCATCATAATGGGTTCATTATGACATCATGATGACATCATAATGGTTTCGTGATGTCTTCTTCACCATAATGGGTTCATGATGACACGCTGGCAATAAATTGGAGGGAAACAAACTATATAGACCTTATGCTTTCCCACAGATTTTACATGTGCTTTTCAAGTGTTTTCTTGGTTTCATGTGTAATTTGAGCAGTACATGCAGTAAGCCCATCAGTACATTACATGCAGCAAATACACTGTTTCCCTGTTTCACCTAAAACAATGGACTCAGTGTAGCGGAATTAGCTCAAATGGTAGAGCGCTCGATTCGCATGCGAGAAGTAGTGGGATCAATGCCCGCATTTTCCAGTTACTTTATTTATACTTTATAAATTTTCAATAATGTTGTGCTTTACGCTGGCAATAAATTGGAGGGAAACAAACTATATAGACCGTATGCTGGCAATAAATTGGAGGGAAACAAACTATATAGACCTTATGATTTCCCACAGATTTTTCATGTGCTTTTCAAGTGTTTTCTTGGTTTCATGTGTAATTAGAACAGTACATGCAGCAAGCCCATCAGTACATTACATGCAGCAAATACACTGTTTCCCTGTTTCACCTAAAACATGCCACTCTGTGTAGGCGAAGTAGCTCAAATGGTCAAGCGCTCGCTTAGCATGCGAGAAGTAGGGGGATCGATGCCCGCGTTCTCCAGTTACTTTATTTATACTTTATTTATACTTTATAAATTTTCAATAATGTTGTGCTTAACGCTGGCAATAAATTGGAGGGAAACAAACTATATAGACCTTATTATGGCAATAAATTGGAGGGAAACAAACTATATAGACCTTATGATTTCCCACAGACTTTTCATGTGCTTTTCAAGTGTTTTCTTGGTTTCATGTGTAATTAGAACAGTACATGCAGCAAGCCCATCAGTACATTACATGCAGCAAATACACTGTTTCCCTGTTTCACCTAAAACATGCCACTCTGTGTAGGGGAATTAGCTCAAATGGTAGAGCGCTCGCTCTGCATGCGAGAGGTAGCGGGATCGATGCCCGCATTCTCCAGTTACTTTATTTATACTTTATAAATTTTCAATAATGTTGTGCTTAACGCTGGCAATAAATTGGAGGGAAACAAACTATATAGACCTTATGATGGCAATAAATTGGAGGGAAACAAACTATATAGACCTTATGATGGCAATAAATTGGAGGGAAACAAACTATATAGACCTTATGATTTCCCACAGACTTTTCATGTGCTTTTCAAGTGTTTTCTTGGTTTCATGTGTAATTAGAACAGTACATGCAGCAAGCCCATCAGTACATTACATGCAGCAAATACACTGTTTCCCTGTTTCACCTAAAACATGCCACTCTATGTAGGGGAATTAGCTCAAATGGTAGAGCGCTCGCTTTGCATGCGAGAGGTAGTGGGATCGATGCCCGCATTCTGCAGTTACTTTATTTATACTTTATAAATTTTCAATAATGTTGTGCTTAACGCTGGCAATAAATTGGAGGGAAACAAACTATATAGACCCTATGCTTTCCCACAGATTTTTCAACTTCACGAATAACTGTAGAATACAAAGGGGATTAGTTCAAATGGTGGTGTGCTCGCTTAGCATGCGAGGGGTAGTTGGTTCAATGACCGTGTTCTCTAAGTGTTTTCTTGGTTTCATGTGTAATTAGAGCAGTACAAGCAGCAAGCTTAATGGTACATTACATGAAGCAAATACACTGTTTCCCTGTTTCATCATGTTTCCCTGACATCATCATGGCAATATCATAATGGGTTCATGATGACATCATCACAATGGGTTCATGATGACATCATCATGATGACATCATAATGGGTTCATGATGACTTCATCATCATAATGGGTTTATGATGACATTATCATGACGACATCATGAAGGGTTCGTGATGACATCATCATAAAGGGTTCATAATGACATCATAATGGGTTCATGATGACATCATCATGATGACATCATGATGGGTTCGTGGTGACTTCATTACAATGGGTTCATGATGACATCATCATGACGAAATCATAGTGGGATCATGATTACAGCATCATAATGGGTTCGTGATGACATCATCATGATGACATCATAATGGGTTCGTGATGACATCATCATGATGACATCATAATGGGTCCGTGATGACATCATCATGACATCATAATGTGTTCGTGATGACATCATCGTGATGATATCATAGTGGGTTCATGATGACATCATCACAATAGGTTCATGATGACATCATCATGATGACATCATAATGAGTTCGTGATGACTTCATCATCATAAAGGGTTCATGATGACATCATAATCGGTTCATGATGACATCATCATGATGACATCATAATGGGTTCATGATGACATCATCATGATGACATCATAATGTGTTCGTGATGACATCATCGTGATGACATCATAATGGGTTCATGATGACATCATCACAATAGGTTCATGATGACATCATCATGATGACATCATAATGGGTTCGTGATGACTTCATCATCATAATGGGTTCATGATGACATCATAATGGGTTCATGATGACATCATAATAGGTTCATAATGGCATCATCACAATGGGTTCATGATGACATCATAATGGGTTCAGGATAACATCATCATGACAACATCATAATGGGTTCATGATGACATCATCATAATGGGTTCATGATGACATCATGATGACATCATAATGGGTTCGTGATGTCTTCATCACCATAATGGGTTCATGATGACACGCTGGCAATAAATTGGAGGGAAACAAACTATATAGACCTTATGCTTTCCCACAGATTTTACATGTGCTTTTCAAGTGTTTTCTTGGTTTCATGTGTAATTTGGGCAGTACATGCAGTAAGTCCATCAGTACATTGCATGCAGCAAATACACTGTTTCCCTGTTTCACCTAAAACAACAGACTCAGTGTAGGGGAATTAGCTCAAATGGTAGAGCGCTCGCTTAGCATGCGAGAGGTAGCGGGATCGATGCCCGCGTTCTCCAGTTACTTTATTTATACTTTATAAATTTTCAATAATGTTGTGCTTAACGCTGGCAATAAATTGGAGGGAAACAAACTATATAGACCGTATGCTGGCAATAAATTGGAGGGAAACAAACTATATAGACCTTATGATTTCCCACAGACTTTTCATGTGCTTTTCAAGTGTTTTCTTGGTTTCATGTGTAATTAGAACAGTACATGCAGCAAGCCCATCAGTACATTACATGCAGCAAATACACTGTTTCCCTGTTTCACCTAAAACATGCCACTCTATGTAGGGGAATTAGCTCAAATGGTAGAGCGCTCGCTTAGCATGCGAGAGGTAGCGGGATCGATGCCCGCATTCTCCAGTTACATCATTTATACTTTATAAATTTTCAATAATGTTGTGCTTGACGCTGGCAATAAATTGGAGGGAAACAAACTATATAGACCTTATGATGGCAATAAATTGGAGGGAAACAAACTATATAGACCTTATGATTTCCCACAGACTTTTCATGTGCTTTTCATGTGCTTTTCAAGTGTTTTCTTGGTTTCATGTGTAATTAGAACAGTACATGCAGCAAGCCCATCAGTACATTACATGCAGCAAATACACTGTTTCCCTGTTTCACCTAAACCTTGCCGCTCTATGTAGGGGAGTTAGCTCAAATGGTAGAGCGCTCGCTTTGCATGCGAGAGGTAGCGGGATCGATGCCCGCGTTCTCCAGTTACTTTATTTATACTTTATAAATTTTCAATAATGTTGTGCTGAACGCTGGCTATAAATTGGAGGGAAACAAACTATATAGACCCTATGCTTTCCCACAGATTTTTCAACTTCACGAATAACTGTAGAATACAAAGGGGATTTAGTTCAAATGGTGGTGTGCTCGCTTAGCATGCGAGGGGTAGTTGGTTCAATGACCGTGTTCTCTAAGTGTTTTCTTGGTTTCATGTGTAATTAGAGCAGTACAAGCAGCAAGCTTAATGGTACATTACATGAAGCAAATACACTGTTTCCCTGTTTCATCATGTTTCCCTGACATCATCATGGCAATATCATAATGGGTTCATGATGACATCATCACAATGGGTTCATGATGACATCATCATGATGACATCATAATGGGTTCATGATGACTTCATCATCATAATGGGTTTATGATGACATTATCATGACGACATCATGAAGGGTTCGTGATGACATCATCATAAAGGGTTCATAATGACATCATAATGGGTTCATGATGACATCATCATGATGACATCATGATGGGTTCGTGGTGACTTCATTACAATGGGTTCATGATGACATCATCATGACGAAATCATAGTGGGATCATGATTACAGCATCATAATGGGTTCGTGATGACATCATCATGATGACATCATAATGGGTTCGTGATGACATCATCATGATGACATCATAATGGGTTCGTGATGACATCATCATGATGACATCATAATGGGTTCGTGATGACATCATCATGATGATATCATAATGGGTTCGTGATGACATCATCATGATGACATCATAATGGGTCCGTGATGACATCATCATGACATCATAATGTGTTCGTGATGACATCATCGTGATGATATCATAGTGGGTTCATGATGACATCATCACAATAGGTTCATGATGACATCATCATGATGACATCATAATGAGTTCGTGATGACTTCATCATCATAAAGGGTTCATGATGACATCATAATCTGTTCATGATGACATCATCATGATGACATTATAATGGGTTCATGATGACATCATCATGATGACATCATAATGTGTTCGTGATTACATCATCGTGATGACATCATAATGGGTTCATGATGACATCATCACAATAGGTTCATGATGACATCATCATGATGACATCATAATGGGTTCGTGATGACTTCATCATCATAATGGGTTCATGATGACATCATAATGGGTTCATGATGACATCATAATAGGTTCATAATGGCATCATCACAATGGGTTCATGATGACATCATAATGGGTTCAGGATAACATCATCATGACAACATCATAATGGGTTCATGATGACATCATCATTATGGGTTCATGATGACATCATCACCATAATGGGTTCATGATAACATCATCATGACAACATCATAATGGGTTCATGATGACATCATAATGGGTTCGTGATGTCTTCATCACCATAATGGGTTCATGATGACACGCTGGCAATAAATTGGAGGGAAACAAACTATATAGACCTTATGCTTTCCCACAGATTTTACATGTGCTTTTCAAGTGTTTTCTTGGTTTCATGTGTAATTTGGGCAGTACATGCAGTAAGTCCATCAGTACATTGCATGCAGCAAATACACTGTTTCCCTGTTTCACCTAAAACAACGGACTCAGTGTAGGGGAATTAGCTCAAATGGTAGAGCGCTCGCTTAGCATGCGAGAGGTAGCGGGATCGATGCCCGCATTCTCCAGTTACTTTATTTATACTTTATAAATTTTCAATAATGTTGTGCTTAACGCTGGCAATAAATTGGAGGGAAACAAACTATATAGACCGTATGCTGGTAATAAATTGGAGGGAAACAAACTATATAGACCTTATGATTTCCCACAGACTTTTCATGTGCTTTTCAAGTGTTTTCTTGGTTTCATGTGTAATTAGAACAGTACATGCAGCAAGCCCATCAGTACATTACATGCAGCAAATACACTGTTTCCCTGTTTCACCTAAAACATGACACTCTATGTAGGGGAATTATCTCAAATGGTAGAGCGCTCGCTTCGCATGCGAGAGGTAGCGGGATCGATGCCCGCATTCTCCGGTTAATTTATTTATACTTTATAAATTTTCAATAATGTTGTGCTGAACTCTGGCTATAAATTGGAGGGAAACAAACTATATAGACCCTATGCTTTCCCACAGATTTTTCAACTTCACGAATAACTGTAGAATACAAAGGGGATTTAGTTCAAATGGTGGTGTGCTCGCTTAGCATGCGAGGGGTAGTTGGTTCAATGACCGTGTTCTCTAAGTGTTTTCTTGGTTTCATGTGTAATTAGAGCAGTACAAGCAGCAAGCTTAATGGTACATTACATGAAGCAAATACACTGTTTCCCTGTTTCATCATGTTTCCCTGACATCATCATGGCAATATCATAATGGGTTCATGATGACATCATCACAATTGGTTCATGATGACATCATCATGATGACATTACAATGGGTTCATGATGACATCATCATGACGAAATCATAGTGGGATCATGATTACAGCATCATAATGGGTTCGTGATGACATCATCGTGATGACATCATAATGGGTTCGTGATGACATCATCATGATGACATCATAATGGGTTCATGATGACATCATCATGATGACATCATAATGGGTCCGTGATGACATCATCATGACATCATAATGTGTTCGTGATGACATCATCGTGATGATATCATAGTGGGTTCATGATGACATCATCACAATAGGTTCATGATGACATCATCATGATGACATCATAATGGGTTCGTGATGACTTCATCATCATAAAGGGTTCATGATGACATCATAATGGGTTCATGATGACATCATCATGATGACATCATAATGGGTTCATGATGACATCATCATGATGACATCATAATGTGTTCGTGATGACATCATCGTGATGACATCATAATGGGTTCATGATGACATCATCACAATAGGTTCATGATGACATCATCATGATGACATCATAATGGGTTCGTGATGACTTCATCATCATAATGAGTTCATGATGACATCATAATGGGTTCATGATGACATCATAATAGGTTCATGATGGCATCATCACAATGGGTTCATGATGACATCATAATGGGTTCAGGATAACATCATCATGACAACATCATAATGGGTTCATGATGACATCATCATAATGGGTTCATGATGACATCATGATGACATCATAATGGGTTCGTGATGTCTTCATCACCATAATGGGTTCATGATGACACGCTGGCAATAAATTGGAGGGAAACAAACTATATAGACCTTATGCTTTCCCACAGATTTTACATGTGCTTTTCAAGTGTTTTCTTGGTTTCATGTGTAATTTGGGCAGTACATGCAGTAAGTCCATCAGTACATTGCATGCAGCAAATACACTGTTTCCCTGTTTCACCTAAAACAACGGACTCAGTGTAGGGGAATTAGCTCAAATGGTAGAACGCTCGCTTAGCATGCGAGAGGTAGCGGGATCGATGCCCGCATTCTCCAGTTACTTTATTTATACTTTATAAATTTTCAATAATGTTGTGCTTAACGCTGGCAATAAATTGGAGGGAAACAAACTATATAGACCGTATGCTGGTAATAAATTGGAGGGAAACAAACTATATAGACCTTATGATTTCCCACATACTTTTCATGTGCTTTTCAATTGTTTTCTTGGTTTCATGTGTAATTAGAACAGTACATGCAGCAAGCCCATCAGTACATTACATGCAGCAAATACACTGTTTCCCTGTTTCACCTAAAACATGACACTCTATGTAGGGGAATTAGCTCAAATGGTAGAGCGCTCGCTTCGCATGCGAGAGGTAGCGGGATCGATGCCCGCATTCTCCGGTTAATTTATTTATACTTTATAAATTTTCAATAATGTTGTGCTGAACTCTGGCTATAAATTGGAGGGAAACAAACTATATAGACCCTATGCTTTCCCACCGATTTTTCAACTTCACGAATAACTGTAGAATACAAAGGGGATTTAGTTCAAATGGTGGTGTGCTCGCTTAGCATGCGAGGGGTAGTTGGTTCAATGACCGTGTTCTCTAAGTGTTTTCTTGGTTTCATGTGTAATTAGAGCAGTACAAGCAGCAAGCTTAATGGTACATTACATGAAGCAAATACACTGTTTCCCTGTTTCATCATGTTTCCCTGACATCATCATGGCAATATCATAATGGGTTCATGATGACATCATCACAATTGGTTCATGATGACATCATCATGATGACATTACAATGGGTTCATGATGACATCATCATGACGAAATCATAGTGGGATCATGATTACAGCATCATAATGGGTTCGTGATGACATCATCGTGATGACATCATAATGGGTTCGTGATGACATCATCATGATGACATCATAATGGGTTCATGATGACATCATCATGATGACATCATAATGGGTCCGTGATGACATCATCATGACATCATAATGTGTTCGTGATGACATCATCGTGATGATATCATAGTGGGTTCATGATGACATCATCACAATAGGTTCATGATGACATCATCATGATGACATCATAATGGGTTCGTGATGACTTCATCATCATAAAGGGTTCATGATGACATCATAATCGGTTCATGATGACATCATCATGATGACATCATAATGGGTTCATGATGACATCATCATGATGACATCATAATGTGTTCGTGATGACATCATCGTGATGACATCATAATGGGTTCATGATGACATCATCACAATAGGTTCATGATGACATCATCATGATGACATCATAATGGGTTCGTGATGACTTCATCATCATAATGGGTTCATGATGACATCATAATGGGTTCATGATGACATCATAATAGGTTCATGATGGCATCATCACAATGGGTTCATGATGACATCATAATGGGTTCAGGATAACATCATCATGACAACATCATAATGGGTTCATGATGACATCATCATAATGGGTTCATGATGACATCATGATGACATCATAATGGGTTCGTGATGTCTTCATCACCATAATGGGTTCATGATGACACGCTGGCAATAAATTGGAGGGAAACAAACTATATAGACCTTATGCTTTCCCACAGATTTTACATGTGCTTTTCAAGTGTTTTCTTGGTTTCATGTGTAATTTGGGCAGTACATGCAGTAAGCCCATCAGTACATTGCATGCAGCAAATACACTGTTTCCCTGTTTCACCTAAAACAATAGACTCAGTGTAGGGGAATTAGCTCAAATGGTAGAGCGCTCGCTTAGCATGCGAGAGGTAGCAGGATCGATGCCCGCATTCTCCAGTTACTTTATTTATACTTTATAAATTTTCAATAATGTTGTGCTTAACACTGGCAATAAATTGGAGGGAAACAAACTATATAGACCGTATGCTGGCAATAAATTGGAGGGAAACAAACTATATAGACCTTATGATTTCCCACAGATTTTTCATGTGCTTTTCAAGTGTTTTCTTGGTTTCATGTGTAATTAGAACAGTACATGCAGCAAGCCCATCAGTACATTACATGCAGCAAATACACTGTTTCCCTGTTTCACCTAAAACATGTCACTCTATGTAGGGGAATTAGCTCAAATGGTAGAGCGCTTGTTTAGCATGCGAGAGGTAGCGGGATCGATGCCCGCATTCTCCAGTTACTTTATTTATACTTTATAAATTTTCAATAATGTTGTGCTTAACGCTGGCAATAAATTGGAGGGAAACAAACTATATAGACCTTATGATGGCAATAAATTGGAGGGAAACAAACTATATAGACCTTATGATTTCCCACAGACTTTTCATGTGCTTTTCAAGTGTTTTCTTGGTTTCATGTGTAATTAGAACAGTACATGCAGCAAGCCCATCAGTACATTACATGCAGCAAATACACTGTTTCCCTGTTTCACCTAAAACATGCCACTCTATGTAGGGGAATTAGCTCAAATGGTAGAGCGCTCGCTTCGCATGCGAGAGGTAGCGGGATCGATGCCCGCATTCTCCAGTTACTTTATTTATACTTTATAAATTTTCAATAATGTTGTGCTGAACGCTGGCTATAAATTGGAGGAAAACAAACTGTATAGACCCTATGCTTTCCCACAGATTTTTCAACTTCACGAATAACTGTAGAATACAAAGGGGATTTAGTTCAAATGGTGGTGTGCTCGCTTAGCATGCGAGGGGTAGTTGGTTCAATGACCGTGTTCTCTAAGTGTTTTCTTGGTTTCATGTGTAATTAGAGCAGTACAAGCAGCAAGCTTAATGGTACATTACATGAAGCAAATACACTGTTTCCCTGTTTCATCATGTTTCCCTGACATCATCATGGCAAGATCATAATGGGTTCATGATGACTTCATCATCATAATGGGTTTATGATGACTTCATCATCATAATGGGTTTATGATGACATTATCATGACGACATCATGAAGGGTTCGTGATGACATCATCATAAAGGGTTCATGATGACATCATAATGGGTTCATGATGACATCATCATGATGACATCATAATGGGTTCGTGGTGACTTCATTACAATGGGTTCATGATGACATCATCATGACGAAATCATAGTGGGATCATGATTACAGCATCATAATGGGTTCGTGATGACATCATCATGATGACATCATAATGGGTTCGTGATGACATCATCATGATGACATCATAATGGGTTCGTGATGACATCATCATGATGACATCATAATGGGTCCGTGATGACATCATCATGACATCATAATGTGTTCGTGATGACATCATCGTGATGATATCATAGTGGGTTCATGATGACTTCATCACAATAGGTTCATGATGACATCATCATGATGACATCATAATGGGTTCGTGATGACTTCATCATCATAAAGGGTTCATGATGACATCATAATCGGTTCATGATGACATCATCATGATGACATCATAATGGGTTCATGATGACATCATCATGATGACATCATAATGTGTTTGTGATGACATCATCGTGATGACATCATAATGGGTTCATGATGACATCATCACAATAGGTTCATGATGACATCATCATGATGACATCATAATGGGTTCGTGATGACTTCATCATCATAATGGGTTCATGATGACATCATAATGGGTTCATGATGACATCATAATAGGTTCATAATGGCATCATCACAATGGGTTCATGATGACATCATAATGGGTTCAGGATAACATCATCATGACAACATCATAATGGGTTCATGATGACATCATCATAATGGGTTCATGATGACATCATGATGACATCATAATGGGTTCGTGATGTCTTCATCACCATAATGGGTTCATGATGACACGCTGGCAATAAATTGGAGGGAAACAAACTATATAGACCTTATGCTTTCCCACAGATTTTACATGTGCTTTTCAAGTGTTTTCTTGGTTTCATGTGTAATTTGGGCAGTACATGCAGTAAGTCCATCAGTACATTGCATGCAGCAAATACACTGTTTCCCTGTTTCACCTAAAACAACAGACTCAGTGTAGGGGAATTAGCTCAAATGGTAGAGCGCTCGCTTAGCATGCGAGAGGTAGCGGGATCGATGCCCGCGTTCTCCAGTTACTTTATTTATACTTTATAAATTTTCAATAATGTTGTGCTTAACGCTGGCAATAAATTGGAGGGAAACAAACTATATAGACCGTATGCTGGCAATAAATTGGAGGGAAACAAACTATATAGACCTTATGATTTCCCACAGACTTTTCATGTGCTTTTCAAGTGTTTTCTTGGTTTCATGTGTAATTAGAACAGTACATGCAGCAAGCCCATCAGTACATTACATGCAGCAAATACACTGTTTCCCTGTTTCACCTAAAACATGCCACTCTATGTAGGGGAATTAGCTCAAATGGTAGAGCGCTCGCTTAGCATGCGAGAGGTAGCGGGATCGATGCCCGCATTCTCCAGTTACATCATTTATACTTTATAAATTTTCAATAATGTTGTGCTTGACGCTGGCAATAAATTGGAGGGAAACAAACTATATAGACCTTATGATGGCAATAAATTGGAGGGAAACAAACTATATAGACCTTATGATTTCCCACAGACTTTTCATGTGCTTTTCATGTGCTTTTCAAGTGTTTTCTTGGTTTCATGTGTAATTAGAACAGTACATGCAGCAAGCC
This sequence comes from Spea bombifrons, assembly GCF_027358695.1. Taxonomy (NCBI): domain Eukaryota; kingdom Metazoa; phylum Chordata; class Amphibia; order Anura; family Pelobatidae; genus Spea; species Spea bombifrons. Next base: position 83,122,491 of record NC_071091.1, on the reverse strand, counting down.
CATCAGTACATTACATGCAGCAAATACACTGTTTCCCTGTTTCACCTAAACCTTGCTGCTCTATGTAGGGGAGTTAGCTCAAATGGTAGAGCGCTCGCTTTGCATGCGAGAGGTAGCGGGATCGATGCCCGCGTTCTCCAGTTACTTTATTTATACTTTATAAATTTTCAATAATGTTGTGCTGAACGCTGGCTATAAATTGGAGGGAAACTAACTATATAGACCCTATGCTTTCCCACAGATTTTTCAACTTCACGAATAACTGTAGAATACAAAGGGGATTTAGTTCAAATGGTGGTGTGCTCGCTTAGCATGCGAGGGGTAGTTGGTTCAATGACCGTGTTCTCTAAGTGTTTTCTTGGTTTCATGTGTAATTAGAGCAGTACAAGCAGCAAGCTTAATGGTACATTACATGAAGCAAATACACTGTTTCCCTGTTTCATCATGTTTCCCTGACATCATCATGGCAATATCATAATGGGTTCATGATGACATCATCACAATGGGTTCATGATGACATCATCATGATGACATCATAATGGGTTCATGATGACTTCATCATCATAATGGGTTTATGATGACATTATCATGACGACATCATGAAGGGTTCGTGATGACATCATCATAAAGGGTTCATAATGACATCATAATGGGTTCATGATGACATCATCATGATGACATCATGATGGGTTCGTGGTGACTTCATTACAATGGGTTCATGATGACATCATCATGACGAAATCATAGTGGGATCATGATTACAGCATCATAATGGGTTCGTGATGACATCATCATGATGACATCATAATGGGTTCGTGATGACATCATCATGATGACATCATAATGGGTTCGTGATGACATCATCATGATGACATCATAATGGGTTCGTGATGACATCATCATGATGACATCATAATGGGTTCGTGATGACATCATCATGATGACATCATAATGGGTCCGTGATGACATCATCATGACATCATAATGTGTTCGTGATGACATCATCGTGATGATATCATAGTGGGTTCATGATGACATCATCACAATAGGTTCATGATGACATCATCATGATGACATCATAATGAGTTCGTGATGACTTCATCATCATAAAGGGTTCATGATGACATCATAATCTGTTCATGATGACATCATCATGATGACATTATAATGGGTTCATGATGACATCATCATGATGACATCATAATGTGTTCGTGATTACATCATCGTGATGACATCATAATGGGTTCATGATGACATCATCACAATAGGTTCATGATGACATCATCATGATGACATCATAATGGGTTCGTGATGACTTCATCATCATAATGGGTTCATGATGACATCATAATGGGTTCATGATGACATCATAATAGGTTCATAATGGCATCATCACAATGGGTTCATGATGACATCATAATGGGTTCAGGATAACATCATCATGACAACATCATAATGGGTTCATGATGACATCATCATTATGGGTTCATGATGACATCATCACCATAATGGGTTCATGATAACATCATCATGACAACATCATAATGGGTTCATGATGACATCATAATGGGTTCGTGATGTCTTCATCACCATAATGGGTTCATGATGACACGCTGGCAATAAATTGGAGGGAAACAAACTATATAGACCTTATGCTTTCCCACAGATTTTACATGTGCTTTTCAAGTGTTTTCTTGGTTTCATGTGTAATTTGGGCAGTACATGCAGTAAGTCCATCAGTACATTGCATGCAGCAAATACACTGTTTCCCTGTTTCACCTAAAACAACGGACTCAGTGTAGGGGAATTAGCTCAAATGGTAGAGCGCTCGCTTAGCATGCGAGAGGTAGCGGGATCGATGCCCGCATTCTCCAGTTACTTTATTTATACTTTATAAATTTTCAATAATGTTGTGCTTAACGCTGGCAATAAATTGGAGGGAAACAAACTATATAGACCGTATGCTGGTAATAAATTGGAGGGAAACAAACTATATAGACCTTATGATTTCCCACAGACTTTTCATGTGCTTTTCAAGTGTTTTCTTGGTTTCATGTGTAATTAGAACAGTACATGCAGCAAGCCCATCAGTACATTACATGCAGCAAATACACTGTTTCCCTGTTTCACCTAAAACATGACACTCTATGTAGGGGAATTAGCTCAAATGGTAGAGCGCTCGCTTCGCATGCGAGAGGTAGCGGGATCGATGCCCGCATTCTCCGGTTAATTTATTTATACTTTATAAATTTTCAATAATGTTGTGCTGAACTCTGGCTATAAATTGGAGGGAAACAAACTATATAGACCCTATGCTTTCCCACAGATTTTTCAACTTCACGAATAACTGTAGAATACAAAGGGGATTTAGTTCAAATGGTGGTGTGCTCGCTTAGCATGCGAGGGGTAGTTGGTTCAATGACCGTGTTCTCTAAGTGTTTTCTTGGTTTCATGTGTAATTAGAGCAGTACAAGCAGCAAGCTTAATGGTACATTACATGAAGCAAATACACTGTTTCCCTGTTTCATCATGTTTCCCTGACATCATCATGGCAATATCATAATGGGTTCATGATGACATCATCACAATTGGTTCATGATGACATCATCATGATGACATTACAATGGGTTCATGATGACATCATCATGACGAAATCATAGTGGGATCATGATTACAGCATCATAATGGGTTCGTGATGACATCATCGTGATGACATCATAATGGGTTCGTGATGACATCATCATGATGACATCATAATGGGTTCATGATGACATCATCATGATGACATCATAATGGGTCCGTGATGACATCATCATGACATCATAATGTGTTCGTGATGACATCATCGTGATGATATCATAGTGGGTTCATGATGACATCATCACAATAGGTTCATGATGACATCATCATGATGACATCATAATGGGTTCGTGATGACTTCATCATCATAAAGGGTTCATGATGACATCATAATGGGTTCATGATGACATCATCATGATGACATCATAATGGGTTCATGATGACATCATCATGATGACATCATAATGTGTTCGTGATGACATCATCGTGATGACATCATAATGGGTTCATGATGACATCATCACAATAGGTTCATGATGACATCATCATGATGACATCATAATGGGTTCGTGATGACTTCATCATCATAATGGGTTCATGATGACATCATAATGGGTTCATGATGACATCATAATAGGTTCATGATGGCATCATCACAATGGGTTCATGATGACATCATAATGGGTTCAGGATAACATCATCATGACAACATCATAATGGGTTCATGATGACATCATCATAATGGGTTCATGATGACATCATGATGACATCATAATGGGTTCGTGATGTCTTCATCACCATAATGGGTTCATGATGACACGCTGGCAATAAATTGGAGGGAAACAAACTATATAGACCTTATGCTTTCCCACAGATTTTACATGTGCTTTTCAAGTGTTTTCTTGGTTTCATGTGTAATTTGGGCAGTACATGCAGTAAGTCCATCAGTACATTGCATGCAGCAAATACACTGTTTCCCTGTTTCACCTAAAACAACGGACTCAGTGTAGGGGAATTAGCTCAAATGGTAGAACGCTCGCTTAGCATGCGAGAGGTAGCGGGATCGATGCCCGCATTCTCCAGTTACTTTATTTATACTTTATAAATTTTCAATAATGTTGTGCTTAACGCTGGCAATAAATTGGAGGGAAACAAACTATATAGACCGTATGCTGGTAATAAATTGGAGGGAAACAAACTATATAGACCTTATGATTTCCCACATACTTTTCATGTGCTTTTCAATTGTTTTCTTGGTTTCATGTGTAATTAGAACAGTACATGCAGCAAGCCCATCAGTACATTACATGCAGCAAATACACTGTTTCCCTGTTTCACCTAAAACATGACACTCTATGTAGGGGAATTAGCTCAAATGGTAGAGCGCTCGCTTCGCATGCGAGAGGTAGCGGGATCGATGCCCGCATTCTCCGGTTAATTTATTTATACTTTATAAATTTTCAATAATGTTGTGCTGAACTCTGGCTATAAATTGGAGGGAAACAAACTATATAGACCCTATGCTTTCCCACCGATTTTTCAACTTCACGAATAACTGTAGAATACAAAGGGGATTTAGTTCAAATGGTGGTGTGCTCGCTTAGCATGCGAGGGGTAGTTGGTTCAATGACCGTGTTCTCTAAGTGTTTTCTTGGTTTCATGTGTAATTAGAGCAGTACAAGCAGCAAGCTTAATGGTACATTACATGAAGCAAATACACTGTTTCCCTGTTTCATCATGTTTCCCTGACATCATCATGGCAATATCATAATGGGTTCATGATGACATCATCACAATTGGTTCATGATGACATCATCATGATGACATTACAATGGGTTCATGATGACATCATCATGACGAAATCATAGTGGGATCATGATTACAGCATCATAATGGGTTCGTGATGACATCATCGTGATGACATCATAATGGGTTCGTGATGACATCATCATGATGACATCATAATGGGTTCATGATGACATCATCATGATGACATCATAATGGGTCCGTGATGACATCATCATGACATCATAATGTGTTCGTGATGACATCATCGTGATGATATCATAGTGGGTTCATGATGACATCATCACAATAGGTTCATGATGACATCATCATGATGACATCATAATGGGTTCGTGATGACTTCATCATCATAAAGGGTTCATGATGACATCATAATCGGTTCATGATGACATCATCATGATGACATCATAATGGGTTCATGATGACATCATCATGATGACATCATAATGTGTTCGTGATGACATCATCGTGATGACATCATAATGGGTTCATGATGACATCATCACAATAGGTTCATGATGACATCATCATGATGACATCATAATGGGTTCGTGATGACTTCATCATCATAATGGGTTCATGATGACATCATAATGGGTTCATGATGACATCATAATAGGTTCATGATGGCATCATCACAATGGGTTCATGATGACATCATAATGGGTTCAGGATAACATCATCATGACAACATCATAATGGGTTCATGATGACATCATCATAATGGGTTCATGATGACATCATGATGACATCATAATGGGTTCGTGATGTCTTCATCACCATAATGGGTTCATGATGACACGCTGGCAATAAATTGGAGGGAAACAAACTATATAGACCTTATGCTTTCCCACAGATTTTACATGTGCTTTTCAAGTGTTTTCTTGGTTTCATGTGTAATTTGGGCAGTACATGCAGTAAGCCCATCAGTACATTGCATGCAGCAAATACACTGTTTCCCTGTTTCACCTAAAACGATGGACTCAGTGTAGGGGAATTAGCTCAAATGGTAGAGCGCTCGCTTAGCATGCGAGAGGTAGCGGGATCGATGCCCGCATTCTCCAGTTACTTTATTTATACTTTATAAATTTTCAATAATGTTGTGCTTAACGCTGGCAATAAATTGGAGGGAAACAAACTATATAGACCGTATGCTGGCAATAAATTGGAGGGAAACAAACTATATAGACCTTATGATTTCCCACAGATTTTTCATGTGCTTTTCAAGTGTTTTCTTGGTTTCATGTGTAATTAGAACAGTACATGCAGCAAGCCCATCAGTACATTACATGCAGCAAATACACTGTTTCCCTGTTTCACCTAAAACATGCCACTCTATGTAGGGGAATTAGCTCAAATGGTAGAGCGCTCGCTTAGCATGCGAGAGGTAGCGGGATCGATGCCCACGTTCTCCAGTTACTTTATTTATACTTTATAAATTTTCAATAATGTTGTGCTTAACGCTGGCAATAAATTGGAGGGAAACAAACTATATAGACCTTATGATGGCAATAAATTGGAGGGAAACAAACTATATAGACCTTATGATTTCCCACAGACTTTTCATGTGCTTTTCAAGTGTTTTCTTGGTTTCATGTGTAATTAGAACAGTACATGCAGCAAGCCCATCAGTACATTACATGCAGCAAATACACTGTTTCCCTGTTTCACCTAAAGCATGCCACTCTATGTAGGGGAATTAGCTCAAACGGTAGAGCGCTTGCTTCGCATGCGAGAGGTAGCGGGATCGATGCCCGCATTCTCCAGTTACTTTATTTATACTTTATAAATTTTCAATAATGTTGTGCTGAACGCTGGCTATAAATTGGAGGGAAACAAACTGTATAGACCCTATGCTTTCCCACAGATTTTTCAACTTCACGAATAACTGTAGAATACAAAGGGGATTTAGTTCAAATGGTGGTGTGCTCGCTTAGCATGCGAGGGGTAGTTGGTTCAATGACCGTGTTCTCTAAGTGTTTTCTTGGTTTCATGTGTAATTAGAGCAGTACAAGCAGCAAGCTTAATGGTACATTACATGAAGCAAATACACTGTTTCCCTGTTTCATCATGTTTCCCTGACATCATCATGGCAAGATCATAATGGGTTCATGATGACATCATCACAATGGGTTCATGATGACATCATCATGATGACATCATAATGGGTTCATGATGACTTCATCATCATAATGGGTTTATGATGACATTATCATGACGACATCATGAAGGGTTCGTGATGACATCATCATAAAGGGTTCATGATGACATCATAATGGGTTCATGATGACATCATCATGATGACATCATAATGGGTTCGTGGTGACTTCATTACAATGGGTTCATGATGACATCATCATGACGAAATCACAGTGGGATCATGATTACAGCATCATAATGGGTTCGTGATGACATCATCATGATGACATCATAATGGGTTCGTGATGACATCATCATGATGACATCATAATGGTTTCGTGATGACATCATCATGATGACATCATAATGGGTCCGTGATGACATCATCATGACATCATAATGTGTTCGTGATGACATCATCGTGATGATATCATAGTGGGTTCATGATGACATCATCACAATAGGTTCATGATGACATCATCATGATGACATCATAATGGGTTCGTGATGACTTCATCATCATAATGGGTTCATGATGACATCATAATGGGTTCATGATGACATCATAATAGGTTCATGATGACATCATCACAATGGGTTCATGATGACATCATAATGGGTTCAGGATAACATCATCATGACAACATCATAAAGGGTTCATGATGACATCATAATGGGTTCATGATGACATCATCATGATGACATCATAATGGGTTCATGATGACATCATCACAATAGGTTCATGATGACATCATCATGATGACATCATAATGGGTTCGTGATGACTTCATCATCATAATGGGTTCATGATGACATCATAATGGGTTCATGATGACATCATAATAGGTTCATGATGACATCATCACAATGGGTTCATGATGACATCATAATGGGTTCAGGATAACATCATCATGACAACATCATAATGGGTTCATGATGACATCATCATAATGGGTTCATGATGACATCATGATGACATCATAATGGTTTCGTGATGTCTTCATCACCATAATGGGTTCATGATGACACGCTGGCAATAAATTGGAGGGAAACAAACTATATAGACCTTATGCTTTCCCACAGATTTTACATGTGCTTTTCAAGTGTTTTCTTGGTTTCATGTGTACTTTGAGCTGTACATGCAGTAAGCCCATCAGTACATTGCATGCAGCAAATACACTGTTTCCCTGTTTCACCTAAAACAATGAACTCAGTGTAGGGGAATTAGCTCAAATGGTAGAGCGCTCGCTTAGCATGCGAGAGGTAGCGGGATCGATGCCCGCATTCTCCAGTTACTTTATTTATACTTTATAAATTTTTAATAATGTTGTGCTTAACGCTGGCAATAAATTGGAGGGAAACAAACTATATAGACCGTATGCTGGCAATAAATTGGAGGGAAACAAACTATATAGACCTTATGATTTCCTACAGATTTTTCATGTGCTTTTCAAGTGTTTTCTTGGTTTCATGTGTAATTAGAACAGTACATGCAGCAAGCCCATCAGTACATTACATGCAGCAAATACACTGTTTCCCTGTTTCACCTAAAACATGCCACTCTATGTAGGGGAATTAGCTCAAATGGTAGAGCGCTCGCTTAGCATGCGTGAGGTAGCGGGATCGATGCCCGCATTCTCCAGTTACTTTATTTATACTTTATAAATTTTCAATAATGTTGTGCTTAACGCTGGCAATAAATTGGAGGGAAACAAACTATATAGACCTTATGATGGCAATAAATTGGAGGGAAACAAACTATATAGACCTTATGATTTCCCACAGACTTTTCATGTGCTTTTCAAGTGTTTTCTTGGTTTCATGTGTAATTAGAACAGTACATGCAGCAAGCCCATCAGTACATTACATGCAGCAAATACACTGTTTCCCTGTTTCACCTAAAACATGCCACTCTATGTAGGGGAATTAGCTCAAATGGTAGAGCGCTCGCTTCGCATGCGAGAGGTAGCGGGATCGATGCCCGCATTCTCCAGTTACTTTATTTATACTTTATAAATTTTCAATAATGTTGTGCTGAACGCTGGCTATAAATTGGAGGAAAACAAACTGTATAGACCCTATGCTTTCCCACAGATTTTTCAACTTCACGAATAACTGTAGAATACAAAGGGGATTTAGTTCAAATGGTGGTGTGCTCGCTTAGCATGCGAGGGGTAGTTGGTTCAATGACCGTGTTCTCTAAGTGTTTTCTTGGTTTCATGTGTAATTAGAGCAGTACAAGCAGCAAGCTTAATGGTACATTACATGAAGCAAATACACTGTTTCCCTGTTTCATCATGTTTCCCTGACATCATCATGGCAATATCATAATGGGTTCATGATGACATCATCACAATTGGTTCATGATGACATCATCATGATGACATCATAATGGGTTCATGATGACTTCATCATCATAATGGGTTTATGATGACATTATCATGACGACATCATGAAGGGTTCGTGATGACATCATCATAAAGGGTTCATGATGACATCATAATGGGTTCATGATGACATCATCATGATGACATCATTATGGGTTTGTGGTGACTTCATTACAATGGGTTCATGATGACATCATCATGACGAAATCATAGTGGGATCATGATTACAGCATCATAATGGGTTCGTGATGACATCATCATGATGACATCATAATGGGTTCGTGATGACATCATCATGATGACATCATAATGGGTTCGTGATGACATCATCATGATGACATCATAATGGGTCCGTGATGACATCATCATGACATCATAATGTGTTCGTGATGACATCATCGTGATGATATCATAGTGGGTTCATGATGACATCATCACAATAGGTTCATGATGACATCATCATGATGACATCATAATGGGTTCGTGATGACTTCATCATCATAAAGGGTTCATGATGACATCATAATCGGTTCATGATGACATCATCATGATGACATCATAATGGGTTCATGATGACATCATCATGATGACATCATAATGTGTTCGTGATGACATCATCGTGATGACATCATAATGGGTTCATGATGACATCATCACAATAGGTTCATGATGATATCATCATGATGACATCATAATGGGTTCGTGATGACTTCATCATCATAATGGGTTCATGATGACATCATAATGGGTTCATGATGACATCATAATAGGTTCATAATGACATCATCACAATGATGTGTAATTAGAACAGTACATGCAGCAAGCCCATCAGTACATTACATGCAGCAAATACACTGTTTCCCTGTTTCACCTAAAACATGCCGCTTTATGTAGGGGAATTAGCTCAAATGGTAGCGCGCTCGCTTTGCATGCGACAGGTAGCGGGATCGATGCCCGCATTCTCCAGTTACTTTATTTATACTTTATAAATTTTCAATAATGTTGTGCTTAACGCTGGCAATAAATTGGAGGGAAACAAACTATATAGACCCTATGCTTTCCCACAGATTTTTCAACTTCACGAATAACTGTAGAATACAAAGGGGATTTAGTTCAAATGGTGGTGTGCTCGCTTAGCATGCGAGGGGTAGTTGGTTCAATGACCTTGTTCTCTAAGTGTTTTCTTGGTTTCATGTGTGATTAGAGCAGTACAAGCAGCAAGCTTAATGGTACATTACATGAAGCAAATACACTGTTTCCCTGTTTCATCATGTTTCCCTGACATCATCATGGCAATATCATAATGGGTTCATGATGACATCATCACAATGGGTTCATGATGACATCATCATGATGACATCATAATGGGTTCATGATGACTTCATCATCATAATGGGTTTATGATGACATTATCATGACGACATCATGAAGGGTTCGCGATGACATCATCATAAAGGGTTCATAATGACATCATAATGGGTTCATGATGACATCATCATGATGACATCATGATGGGTTCGTGGTGACTTCATTACAATGGGTTCATGATGACATCATCATGACGAAATCATAGTGGGATCATGATTACAGCATCATAATGGGTTCGTGATGACATCATCATGATGACATCATAATGGGTTCGTGATGACATCATCATGATGACATCATAATGGGTTCGTGATGACATAATCATGATGACATCATAATGGGTCCGTGATGACATCATCATGACATCATAATGTGTTCGTGATGACATCATCGTGATGATATCATAGTGGGTTCATGATGACATCATCACAATAGGTTCATGATGACATCATAATGGGTTCATGATGACATCATCATGATGACATCATAATGGGTTCATGATGACATCATCATGATGACATCATAATGTGTTCGTGATGACATCATCGTGATGACATCATAATGGGTTCATGATGACATCATCACAATAGGTTCATGATGACATCATCATGATGACATCATAATGGGTTCGTGATGACTTCATCATCATAATGGGTTCATGATGACATCATAATGGGTTCATGATGACATCATAATAGGTTCATGATGACATCATCACAATGGGTTCATGATGACATCATAATGGGTTCAGGATAACATCATCATGACAACATCATAATGGGTTCATGATGACATCATCATAATGGGTTCATGATGACATCATGATGACATCATAATGGTTTCGTGATGTCTTCATCACCATAATGGGTTCATGATGACACGCTGGCAATAAATTGGAGGGAAACAAACTATATAGACCTTATGCTTTCCCACAGATTTTACATGTGCTTTTCAAGTGTTTTCTTGGTTTCATGTGTACTTTGAGCTGTACATGCAGTAAGCCCATCAGTACATTGCATGCAGCAAATACACTGTTTCCCTGTTTCACCTAAAACAATGAACTCAGTGTAGGGGAATTAGCTCAAATGGTAGAGCGCTCGCTTAGCATGCGAGAGGTAGCGGGATCGATGCCCGCATTCTCCAGTTACTTTATTTATACTTTATAAATTTTCAATAATGTTGTGCTTAACGCTGGCAATAAATTGGAGGGAAACAAACTATATAGACCGTATGCTGGCAATAAATTGGAGGGAAACAAACTATATAGACCTTATGATTTCCCACAGATTTTTCATGTGCTTTTCAAGTGTTTTCTTGGTTTCATGTGTAATTAGAACAGTACATGCAGCAAGCCCATCAGTACATTACATGCAGCAAATACACTGTTTCCCTGTTTCACCTAAAACATGCCACTCTATGTAGGGGAATTAGCTCAAATGGTAGAGCGCTCGCTTAGCATGCGTGAGGTAGCGGGATCGATGCCCGCATTCTCCAGTTACTTTATTTATACTTTATAAATTTTCAATAATGTTGTGCTTAACGCTGGCAATAAATTGGAGGGAAACAAACTATATAGACCTTATGATGGCAATAAATTGGAGGGAAACAAACTATATAGACCTTATGATTTCCCACAGACTTTTCATGTGCTTTTCAAGTGTTTTCTTGGTTTCATGTGTAATTAGAACAGTACATGCAGCAAGCCCATCAGTACATTACATGCAGCAAATACACTGTTTCCCTGTTTCACCTAAAACATGCCACTCTATGTAGGGGAATTAGCTCAAATGGTAGAGCGCTCGCTTCGCATGCGAGAGGTAGCGGGATCGATGCCCGCATTCTGCAGTTACTTTATTTATACTTTATAAATTTTCAATAATGTTGTGCTGAACGCTGGCTATAAATTGGAGGAAAACAAACTGTATAGACCCTATGCTTTCCCACAGATTTTTCAACTTCACGAATAACTGTAAAATACAAAGGGGATTTAGTTCAAATGGTGGTGTGCTCGCTTAGCATGCGAGGGGTAGTTGGTTCAATGACCGTGTTCTCTAAGTGTTTTCTTGGTTTCATGTGTAATTAGAGCAGTACAAGCAGCAAGCTTAATGGTACATTACATGAAGCAAATACACTGTTTCCCTGTTTCATCATGTTTCCCTGACATCATCATGGCAAGATCATAATGGGTTCATGATGACATCATCACAATGGGTTCATGATGACATCATCATGATGACATCATAATGGGTTCATGATGACTTCATCATCATAATGGGTTTATGATGACATTATCATGACGACATCATGAAGGGTTCGTGATGACATCATCATAAAGGGTTCATGATGACATCATAATGGGTTCATGATGACATCATCATGATGACATCATGATGGGTTCGTGGTGACTTCATTACAATGGGTTCATGATGACATCATCATGACGAAATCATAGTGGGATCAAGATTACAGCATCATAATGGGTTCGTGATGACATCATCATGATGACATCATAATGGGTTCGTGATGACATCATCATGATGACATCATAATGGGTTCGTGATGACATCATCATGATGACATCATAATGGGTCCGTGATGACATCATCATGACATCATAATGTGTTCGTGATGACATAATCGTGATGATATCATAGTGGGTTCATGATGACATCATCACAATAGGTTCATGATGACATCATCATGATGACATCATAATGGGTTCGTGATGACTTCATCATCATAAAGGGTTCATGATGACATCATAATCAGTTCATGATGACATCATCATGATGACATCATAATGGGTTCATGATGACATCATCATGATGACATCATAATGTGTTCGTGATGACATCATCGTGATGACATCATAATGGGTTCATGATGACATCATCACAATAGGTTCATGATGATATCATCATGATGACATCATAATGGGTTCGTGATGACTTCATCATCATAATGGGTTCATGATGACATCATAATGGGTTCATGATGACATCATAATAGGTTCATAATGACATCATCACAATGATGTGTAATTAGAACAGTACATGCAGCAAGCCCATCAGTACATTACATGCAGCAAATACACTGTTTCCCTGTTTCACCTAAAACATGCCACTCTATGTAGGGGAATTAGCTCAAATGGTAGCGCGCTCGCTTTGCATGCGACAGGTAGCGGGATCGATGCCCGCATTCTCCAGTTACTTTATTTATACTTTATAAATTTTCAATAATGTTGTGCTTAACGCTGGCAATAAATTGGAGGGAAACAAACTATATAGACCCTATGCTTTCCCACAGATTTTTCAACTTCACGAATAACTGTAGAATACAAAGGGGATTTAGTTCAAATGGTGGTGTGCTCGCTTAGCATGCGAGGGGTAGTTGGTTCAATGACCTTGTTCTCTAAGTGTTTTCTTGGTTTCATGTGTAATTAGAGCAGTACAAGCAGCAAGCTTAATGGTACATTACATGAAGCAAATACACTGTTTCCCTGTTTCATCATGTTTCCCTGACATCATCATGGCAATATCATAATGGGTTCATGATGACATCATCACAATGGGTTCATGATGACATCATCATGATGACATCATAATGGGTTCATGATGACTTCATCATCATAATGGGTTTATGATGACATTATCATGACGACATCATGAAGGGTTCGCGATGACATCATCATAAAGGGTTCATAATGACATCATAATGGGTTCATGATGACATCATCATGATGACATCATGATGGGTTCGTGGTGACTTCATTACAATGGGTTCATGATGACATCATCATGACGAAATCATAGTGGGATCATGATTACAGCATCATAATGGGTTCGTGATGACATCATCATGATGACATCATAATGGGTTCGTGATGACATCATCATGATGACATCATAATGGGTCCATGATGACATCATCATGACATCATAATGTGTTCGTGATGACATCATCGTGATGATATCATAGTGGGTTCATGATGACATCATCACAATAGGTTCATGATGACATCATCATGATGACATCATAATGGGTTCGTGATGACTTCATCATCATAAAGGGTTCATGTTGACATCATAATGGGTTCATGATGACATCATCATGATGACATCATAATGGGTTCATGATGACATCATCATGATGACATCATAATGTGTTCGTGATGACATCATCGTGATGACATCATAATGGGTTCATGATGACATCATCACAATAGGTTCATGATGACATCATCATGATGACATCATAATGGGTTCGTGATGACTTCATCATCATAATGGGTTCATGATGACATCATAATGGGTTCATGATGACATCATAATAGGTTCATGATGACATCATCACAATGGGTTCATGATGACATCATAATGGGTTCAGGATAACATCATCATGACAACATCATAATGGGTTCATGATGACATCATCATAATGGGTTCATGATGACATCATGATGACATCATAATGGTTTCGTGATGTCTTCATCACCATAATGGGTTCATGATGACACGCTGGCAATAAATTGGAGGGAAACAAACTATATAGACCTTATGCTTTCCCACAGATTTTACATGTGCTTTTCAAGTGTTTTCTTGGTTTCATGTGTACTTTGAGCTGTACATGCAGTAAGCCCATCAGTACATTGCATGCAGCAAATACACTGTTTCCCTGTTTCACCTAAAACAATGAACTCAGTGTAGGGGAATTAGCTCAAATGGTAGAGCGCTCGCTTAGCATGCGAGAGGTAGCGGGATCGATGCCCGCATTCTCCAGTTACTTTATTTATACTTTATAAATTTTCAATAATGTTGTGCTTAACGCTGGCAATAAATTGGAGGGAAACAAACTATATAGACCGTATGCTGGCAATAAATTGGAGGGAAACAAACTATATAGACCTTATGATTTCCCACAGATTTTTCATGTGCTTTTCAAGTGTTTTCTTGGTTTCATGTGTAATTAGAACAGTACATGCAGCAAGCCCATCAGTACATTACATGCAGCAAATACACTGTTTCCCTGTTTCACCTAAAACATGCCACTCTATGTAGGGGAATTAGCTCAAATGGTAGAGCGCTCGCTTTGCATGCGAGAGGTAGCAGGATCGATGCCCGCATTCTCCAGTTACTTTATTTATACTTTATAAATTTTCAATAATGTTGTGCTTAACGCTGGCTATAAATTGGAGGGAAACAAACTATATAGACCCTATGCTTTCCCACAGATTTTTCAACTTCACGAATAACTGTAGAATACAAAGGGGATTTAGTTCAAATGGTGGTGTGCTCGCTTAGCATGCGAGGGGTAGTTGGTTCAATGACCGTGTTCTCTAAGTGTTTTCTTGGTTTCATGTGTAATTAGAGCAGTACAAGCAGCAAGCTTAATGGTACATTACATGAAGCAAATACACTGTTTCCCTGTTTCATCATGTTTCCCTGACATCATCATGGCAAGATCATAATGGGTTCATGATGACATCATCACAATGGGTTCATGATGACATCATCATGATGACATCATAATGGGTTCATGATGACTTCATCATCATAATGGGTTTATGATGACATTATCATGACGACATCATGAAGGGTTCGTGATGACATCATCATAAAGGGTTCATGATGACATCATAATGGGTTCATGATGACATCATCATGATGACATCATAATCGGTTCGTGGTGACTTCATTACAATGGGTTCATGATGACATCATCATGACGAAATCATAGTGGGATCATGATTACAGCATCATAATGGGTTCGTGATGACATCATCATGATGACATCATAATGGGTTCGTGATGACATCATCATGATGACATCATAATGGGTTCGTGATGACATCATCATGATGACATCATAATGGGTCCGTGATGACATCATCATGACATCATAATGTGTTCGTGATGACATCATCGTGATGATATCATAGTGGGTTCATGATGATATCATCACAATAGGTTCATGATGACATCATCATGATGACATCATAATGGGTTCGTGATGACTTCATCATCATAAAGGGTTCATGATGACATCATAATCGGTTCATGATGACATCATCATGATGACATCATAATGGGTTCATGATGACATCATCATGATGACATCATAATGTGTTCGTGATGACATCATCGTGATGACATCATAATGGGTTCATGATGACATCATCACAATAGGTTCATGATGACATCATCATGATGACATCATAATGGGTTCGTGATGACTTCATCATCATAATGGGTTCATGATGACATCATAATGGGTTCATGATGACATCATAATAGGTTCATGATGACATCATCACAATGGGTTCATGATGACATCATAATGGGTTCAGGATAACATCATCATGACAACATCATAATGGGTTCGTGATGACATCATCACAATAGGTTCATGATGACATCATCATGATGACATCATAATGGGTTCGTGATGACTTCATCATCATAAAGGGTTCATGATGACATCATAATCGGTTCATGATGACATCATCATGATGACATCATAATGGGTTCATGATGACATCATCATGATGACAATATAGTGTGTTCGTGATGACATCATCGTGATGACATCATAATGGGTTCATGATGACATCATCACAATAGGTTCATGATGACATCATCATGATGACATCATAATGGGTTCGTGATGACTTCATCATCATAATGGGTTCATGATGACATCATAATGGGTTCATGATGACATCATAATAGGTTCATGATGACATCATCACAATGGGTTCATGATGACATCATAATGGGTTCAGGATAACATCATCATGACAACATCATAATGGGTTCATGATGACATCATCATAATGGGTTCATGATGACATCATGATGACATCATAATGGTTTCGTGATGTCTTCATCACCATAATGGGTTCATGATGACACGCTGGCAATAAATTGGAGGGAAACAAACTATATAGACCTTATGCTTTCCCACAGATTTTACATGTGCTTTTCAAGTGTTTTCTTGGTTTCATGTGTACTTTGAGCTGTACATGCAGTAAGCCCATCAGTACATTGCATGCAGCAAATACACTGTTTCCCTGTTTCACCTAAAACAATGAACTCAGTGTAGGGGAATTAGCTCAAATGGTAGAGCGCTCGCTTAGCATGCGAGAGGTAGCGGGATCGATGCCCGCATTCTCCAGTTACTTTATTTATACTTTATAAATTTTTAATAATGTTGTGCTTAACGCTGGCAATAAATTGGAGGGAAACAAACTATATAGACCGTATGCTGGCAATAAATTGGAGGGAAACAAACTATATAGACCTTATGATTTCCTACAGATTTTTCATGTGCTTTTCAAGTGTTTTCTTGGTTTCATGTGTAATTAGAACAGTACATGCAGCAAGCCCATCAGTACATTACATGCAGCAAATACACTGTTTCCCTGTTTCACCTAAAACATGCCACTTTATGTAGGGGAATTAGCTCAAATGGTAGAGCGCTCGCTTAGCATGCGTGAGGTAGCGGGATCGATGCCCGCATTCTCCAGTTACTTTATTTATACTTTATAAATTTTCAATAATGTTGTGCTTAACGCTGGCAATAAATTGGAGGGAAACAAACTATATAGACCTTATGATGGCAATAAATTGGAGGGAAACAAACTATATAGACCTTATGATTTCCCACAGACTTTTCATGTGCTTTTCAAGTGTTTTCTTGGTTTCATGTGTAATTAGAACAGTACATGCAGCAAGCCCATCAGTACA
The DNA here is from genome assembly GCF_027358695.1 of Spea bombifrons. Lineage (NCBI taxonomy): Eukaryota > Metazoa > Chordata > Amphibia > Anura > Pelobatidae > Spea > Spea bombifrons. Next base: position 83,104,466 of record NC_071091.1, on the reverse strand, counting down.
TTACATGCAGCAAATACACTGTTTCCCTGTTTCACCTAAAACATGCCACTCTATGTAGGGGAATTAGCTCAAATGGTAGAGCGCTCGCTTCGCATGCGAGAGGTAGCGGGATCGATGCCCGCATTCTCCAGTTACTTTATTTATACTTTATAAATTTTCAATAATGTTGTGCTGAACGCTGGCTATAAATTGGAGGAAAACAAACTGTATAGACCCTATGCTTTCCCACAGATTTTTCAACTTCACGAATAACTGTAGAATACAAAGGGGATTTAGTTCAAATGGTGGTGTGCTCGCTTAGCATGCGAGGGGTAGTTGGTTCAATGACCGTGTTCTCTAAGTGTTTTCTTGGTTTCATGTGTAATTAGAGCAGTACAAGCAGCAAGCTTAATGGTACATTACATGAAGCAAATACACTGTTTCCCTGTTTCATCATGTTTCCCTGACATCATCATGGCAATATCATAATGGGTTCATGATGACATCATCACAATTGGTTCATGATGACATCATCATGATGACATCATAATGGGTTCATGATGACTTCATCATCATAATGGGTTTATGATGACATTATCATGACGACATCATGAAGGGTTCGTGATGACATCATCATAAAGGGTTCATGATGACATCATAATGGGTTCATGATGACATCATCATGATGACATCATTATGGGTTTGTGGTGACTTCATTACAATGGGTTCATGATGACATCATCATGACGAAATCATAGTGGGATCATGATTACAGCATCATAATGGGTTCGTGATGACATCATCATGATGACATCATAATGGGTTCGTGATGACATCATCATGATGACATCATAATGGGTTCGTGATGACATCATCATGATGACATCATAATGGGTCCGTGATGACATCATCATGACATCATAATGTGTTCGTGATGACATCATCGTGATGATATCATAGTGGGTTCATGATGACATCATCACAATAGGTTCATGATGACATCATCATGATGACATCATAATGGGTTCGTGATGACTTCATCATCATAAAGGGTTCATGATGACATCATAATCGGTTCATGATGACATCATCATGATGACATCATAATGGGTTCATGATGACATCATCATGATGACATCATAATGTGTTCGTGATGACATCATCGTGATGACATCATAATGGGTTCATGATGACATCATCACAATAGGTTCATGATGATATCATCATGATGACATCATAATGGGTTCGTGATGACTTCATCATCATAATGGGTTCATGATGACATCATAATGGGTTCATGATGACATCATAATAGGTTCATAATGACATCATCACAATGATGTGTAATTAGAACAGTACATGCAGCAAGCCCATCAGTACATTACATGCAGCAAATACACTGTTTCCCTGTTTCACCTAAAACATGCCGCTTTATGTAGGGGAATTAGCTCAAATGGTAGCGCGCTCGCTTTGCATGCGACAGGTAGCGGGATCGATGCCCGCATTCTCCAGTTACTTTATTTATACTTTATAAATTTTCAATAATGTTGTGCTTAACGCTGGCAATAAATTGGAGGGAAACAAACTATATAGACCCTATGCTTTCCCACAGATTTTTCAACTTCACGAATAACTGTAGAATACAAAGGGGATTTAGTTCAAATGGTGGTGTGCTCGCTTAGCATGCGAGGGGTAGTTGGTTCAATGACCTTGTTCTCTAAGTGTTTTCTTGGTTTCATGTGTGATTAGAGCAGTACAAGCAGCAAGCTTAATGGTACATTACATGAAGCAAATACACTGTTTCCCTGTTTCATCATGTTTCCCTGACATCATCATGGCAATATCATAATGGGTTCATGATGACATCATCACAATGGGTTCATGATGACATCATCATGATGACATCATAATGGGTTCATGATGACTTCATCATCATAATGGGTTTATGATGACATTATCATGACGACATCATGAAGGGTTCGCGATGACATCATCATAAAGGGTTCATAATGACATCATAATGGGTTCATGATGACATCATCATGATGACATCATGATGGGTTCGTGGTGACTTCATTACAATGGGTTCATGATGACATCATCATGACGAAATCATAGTGGGATCATGATTACAGCATCATAATGGGTTCGTGATGACATCATCATGATGACATCATAATGGGTTCGTGATGACATCATCATGATGACATCATAATGGGTTCGTGATGACATAATCATGATGACATCATAATGGGTCCGTGATGACATCATCATGACATCATAATGTGTTCGTGATGACATCATCGTGATGATATCATAGTGGGTTCATGATGACATCATCACAATAGGTTCATGATGACATCATAATGGGTTCATGATGACATCATCATGATGACATCATAATGGGTTCATGATGACATCATCATGATGACATCATAATGTGTTCGTGATGACATCATCGTGATGACATCATAATGGGTTCATGATGACATCATCACAATAGGTTCATGATGACATCATCATGATGACATCATAATGGGTTCGTGATGACTTCATCATCATAATGGGTTCATGATGACATCATAATGGGTTCATGATGACATCATAATAGGTTCATGATGACATCATCACAATGGGTTCATGATGACATCATAATGGGTTCAGGATAACATCATCATGACAACATCATAATGGGTTCATGATGACATCATCATAATGGGTTCATGATGACATCATGATGACATCATAATGGTTTCGTGATGTCTTCATCACCATAATGGGTTCATGATGACACGCTGGCAATAAATTGGAGGGAAACAAACTATATAGACCTTATGCTTTCCCACAGATTTTACATGTGCTTTTCAAGTGTTTTCTTGGTTTCATGTGTACTTTGAGCTGTACATGCAGTAAGCCCATCAGTACATTGCATGCAGCAAATACACTGTTTCCCTGTTTCACCTAAAACAATGAACTCAGTGTAGGGGAATTAGCTCAAATGGTAGAGCGCTCGCTTAGCATGCGAGAGGTAGCGGGATCGATGCCCGCATTCTCCAGTTACTTTATTTATACTTTATAAATTTTCAATAATGTTGTGCTTAACGCTGGCAATAAATTGGAGGGAAACAAACTATATAGACCGTATGCTGGCAATAAATTGGAGGGAAACAAACTATATAGACCTTATGATTTCCCACAGATTTTTCATGTGCTTTTCAAGTGTTTTCTTGGTTTCATGTGTAATTAGAACAGTACATGCAGCAAGCCCATCAGTACATTACATGCAGCAAATACACTGTTTCCCTGTTTCACCTAAAACATGCCACTCTATGTAGGGGAATTAGCTCAAATGGTAGAGCGCTCGCTTAGCATGCGTGAGGTAGCGGGATCGATGCCCGCATTCTCCAGTTACTTTATTTATACTTTATAAATTTTCAATAATGTTGTGCTTAACGCTGGCAATAAATTGGAGGGAAACAAACTATATAGACCTTATGATGGCAATAAATTGGAGGGAAACAAACTATATAGACCTTATGATTTCCCACAGACTTTTCATGTGCTTTTCAAGTGTTTTCTTGGTTTCATGTGTAATTAGAACAGTACATGCAGCAAGCCCATCAGTACATTACATGCAGCAAATACACTGTTTCCCTGTTTCACCTAAAACATGCCACTCTATGTAGGGGAATTAGCTCAAATGGTAGAGCGCTCGCTTCGCATGCGAGAGGTAGCGGGATCGATGCCCGCATTCTGCAGTTACTTTATTTATACTTTATAAATTTTCAATAATGTTGTGCTGAACGCTGGCTATAAATTGGAGGAAAACAAACTGTATAGACCCTATGCTTTCCCACAGATTTTTCAACTTCACGAATAACTGTAAAATACAAAGGGGATTTAGTTCAAATGGTGGTGTGCTCGCTTAGCATGCGAGGGGTAGTTGGTTCAATGACCGTGTTCTCTAAGTGTTTTCTTGGTTTCATGTGTAATTAGAGCAGTACAAGCAGCAAGCTTAATGGTACATTACATGAAGCAAATACACTGTTTCCCTGTTTCATCATGTTTCCCTGACATCATCATGGCAAGATCATAATGGGTTCATGATGACATCATCACAATGGGTTCATGATGACATCATCATGATGACATCATAATGGGTTCATGATGACTTCATCATCATAATGGGTTTATGATGACATTATCATGACGACATCATGAAGGGTTCGTGATGACATCATCATAAAGGGTTCATGATGACATCATAATGGGTTCATGATGACATCATCATGATGACATCATGATGGGTTCGTGGTGACTTCATTACAATGGGTTCATGATGACATCATCATGACGAAATCATAGTGGGATCAAGATTACAGCATCATAATGGGTTCGTGATGACATCATCATGATGACATCATAATGGGTTCGTGATGACATCATCATGATGACATCATAATGGGTTCGTGATGACATCATCATGATGACATCATAATGGGTCCGTGATGACATCATCATGACATCATAATGTGTTCGTGATGACATAATCGTGATGATATCATAGTGGGTTCATGATGACATCATCACAATAGGTTCATGATGACATCATCATGATGACATCATAATGGGTTCGTGATGACTTCATCATCATAAAGGGTTCATGATGACATCATAATCAGTTCATGATGACATCATCATGATGACATCATAATGGGTTCATGATGACATCATCATGATGACATCATAATGTGTTCGTGATGACATCATCGTGATGACATCATAATGGGTTCATGATGACATCATCACAATAGGTTCATGATGATATCATCATGATGACATCATAATGGGTTCGTGATGACTTCATCATCATAATGGGTTCATGATGACATCATAATGGGTTCATGATGACATCATAATAGGTTCATAATGACATCATCACAATGATGTGTAATTAGAACAGTACATGCAGCAAGCCCATCAGTACATTACATGCAGCAAATACACTGTTTCCCTGTTTCACCTAAAACATGCCACTCTATGTAGGGGAATTAGCTCAAATGGTAGCGCGCTCGCTTTGCATGCGACAGGTAGCGGGATCGATGCCCGCATTCTCCAGTTACTTTATTTATACTTTATAAATTTTCAATAATGTTGTGCTTAACGCTGGCAATAAATTGGAGGGAAACAAACTATATAGACCCTATGCTTTCCCACAGATTTTTCAACTTCACGAATAACTGTAGAATACAAAGGGGATTTAGTTCAAATGGTGGTGTGCTCGCTTAGCATGCGAGGGGTAGTTGGTTCAATGACCTTGTTCTCTAAGTGTTTTCTTGGTTTCATGTGTAATTAGAGCAGTACAAGCAGCAAGCTTAATGGTACATTACATGAAGCAAATACACTGTTTCCCTGTTTCATCATGTTTCCCTGACATCATCATGGCAATATCATAATGGGTTCATGATGACATCATCACAATGGGTTCATGATGACATCATCATGATGACATCATAATGGGTTCATGATGACTTCATCATCATAATGGGTTTATGATGACATTATCATGACGACATCATGAAGGGTTCGCGATGACATCATCATAAAGGGTTCATAATGACATCATAATGGGTTCATGATGACATCATCATGATGACATCATGATGGGTTCGTGGTGACTTCATTACAATGGGTTCATGATGACATCATCATGACGAAATCATAGTGGGATCATGATTACAGCATCATAATGGGTTCGTGATGACATCATCATGATGACATCATAATGGGTTCGTGATGACATCATCATGATGACATCATAATGGGTCCATGATGACATCATCATGACATCATAATGTGTTCGTGATGACATCATCGTGATGATATCATAGTGGGTTCATGATGACATCATCACAATAGGTTCATGATGACATCATCATGATGACATCATAATGGGTTCGTGATGACTTCATCATCATAAAGGGTTCATGTTGACATCATAATGGGTTCATGATGACATCATCATGATGACATCATAATGGGTTCATGATGACATCATCATGATGACATCATAATGTGTTCGTGATGACATCATCGTGATGACATCATAATGGGTTCATGATGACATCATCACAATAGGTTCATGATGACATCATCATGATGACATCATAATGGGTTCGTGATGACTTCATCATCATAATGGGTTCATGATGACATCATAATGGGTTCATGATGACATCATAATAGGTTCATGATGACATCATCACAATGGGTTCATGATGACATCATAATGGGTTCAGGATAACATCATCATGACAACATCATAATGGGTTCATGATGACATCATCATAATGGGTTCATGATGACATCATGATGACATCATAATGGTTTCGTGATGTCTTCATCACCATAATGGGTTCATGATGACACGCTGGCAATAAATTGGAGGGAAACAAACTATATAGACCTTATGCTTTCCCACAGATTTTACATGTGCTTTTCAAGTGTTTTCTTGGTTTCATGTGTACTTTGAGCTGTACATGCAGTAAGCCCATCAGTACATTGCATGCAGCAAATACACTGTTTCCCTGTTTCACCTAAAACAATGAACTCAGTGTAGGGGAATTAGCTCAAATGGTAGAGCGCTCGCTTAGCATGCGAGAGGTAGCGGGATCGATGCCCGCATTCTCCAGTTACTTTATTTATACTTTATAAATTTTCAATAATGTTGTGCTTAACGCTGGCAATAAATTGGAGGGAAACAAACTATATAGACCGTATGCTGGCAATAAATTGGAGGGAAACAAACTATATAGACCTTATGATTTCCCACAGATTTTTCATGTGCTTTTCAAGTGTTTTCTTGGTTTCATGTGTAATTAGAACAGTACATGCAGCAAGCCCATCAGTACATTACATGCAGCAAATACACTGTTTCCCTGTTTCACCTAAAACATGCCACTCTATGTAGGGGAATTAGCTCAAATGGTAGAGCGCTCGCTTTGCATGCGAGAGGTAGCAGGATCGATGCCCGCATTCTCCAGTTACTTTATTTATACTTTATAAATTTTCAATAATGTTGTGCTTAACGCTGGCTATAAATTGGAGGGAAACAAACTATATAGACCCTATGCTTTCCCACAGATTTTTCAACTTCACGAATAACTGTAGAATACAAAGGGGATTTAGTTCAAATGGTGGTGTGCTCGCTTAGCATGCGAGGGGTAGTTGGTTCAATGACCGTGTTCTCTAAGTGTTTTCTTGGTTTCATGTGTAATTAGAGCAGTACAAGCAGCAAGCTTAATGGTACATTACATGAAGCAAATACACTGTTTCCCTGTTTCATCATGTTTCCCTGACATCATCATGGCAAGATCATAATGGGTTCATGATGACATCATCACAATGGGTTCATGATGACATCATCATGATGACATCATAATGGGTTCATGATGACTTCATCATCATAATGGGTTTATGATGACATTATCATGACGACATCATGAAGGGTTCGTGATGACATCATCATAAAGGGTTCATGATGACATCATAATGGGTTCATGATGACATCATCATGATGACATCATAATCGGTTCGTGGTGACTTCATTACAATGGGTTCATGATGACATCATCATGACGAAATCATAGTGGGATCATGATTACAGCATCATAATGGGTTCGTGATGACATCATCATGATGACATCATAATGGGTTCGTGATGACATCATCATGATGACATCATAATGGGTTCGTGATGACATCATCATGATGACATCATAATGGGTCCGTGATGACATCATCATGACATCATAATGTGTTCGTGATGACATCATCGTGATGATATCATAGTGGGTTCATGATGATATCATCACAATAGGTTCATGATGACATCATCATGATGACATCATAATGGGTTCGTGATGACTTCATCATCATAAAGGGTTCATGATGACATCATAATCGGTTCATGATGACATCATCATGATGACATCATAATGGGTTCATGATGACATCATCATGATGACATCATAATGTGTTCGTGATGACATCATCGTGATGACATCATAATGGGTTCATGATGACATCATCACAATAGGTTCATGATGACATCATCATGATGACATCATAATGGGTTCGTGATGACTTCATCATCATAATGGGTTCATGATGACATCATAATGGGTTCATGATGACATCATAATAGGTTCATGATGACATCATCACAATGGGTTCATGATGACATCATAATGGGTTCAGGATAACATCATCATGACAACATCATAATGGGTTCGTGATGACATCATCACAATAGGTTCATGATGACATCATCATGATGACATCATAATGGGTTCGTGATGACTTCATCATCATAAAGGGTTCATGATGACATCATAATCGGTTCATGATGACATCATCATGATGACATCATAATGGGTTCATGATGACATCATCATGATGACAATATAGTGTGTTCGTGATGACATCATCGTGATGACATCATAATGGGTTCATGATGACATCATCACAATAGGTTCATGATGACATCATCATGATGACATCATAATGGGTTCGTGATGACTTCATCATCATAATGGGTTCATGATGACATCATAATGGGTTCATGATGACATCATAATAGGTTCATGATGACATCATCACAATGGGTTCATGATGACATCATAATGGGTTCAGGATAACATCATCATGACAACATCATAATGGGTTCATGATGACATCATCATAATGGGTTCATGATGACATCATGATGACATCATAATGGTTTCGTGATGTCTTCATCACCATAATGGGTTCATGATGACACGCTGGCAATAAATTGGAGGGAAACAAACTATATAGACCTTATGCTTTCCCACAGATTTTACATGTGCTTTTCAAGTGTTTTCTTGGTTTCATGTGTACTTTGAGCTGTACATGCAGTAAGCCCATCAGTACATTGCATGCAGCAAATACACTGTTTCCCTGTTTCACCTAAAACAATGAACTCAGTGTAGGGGAATTAGCTCAAATGGTAGAGCGCTCGCTTAGCATGCGAGAGGTAGCGGGATCGATGCCCGCATTCTCCAGTTACTTTATTTATACTTTATAAATTTTTAATAATGTTGTGCTTAACGCTGGCAATAAATTGGAGGGAAACAAACTATATAGACCGTATGCTGGCAATAAATTGGAGGGAAACAAACTATATAGACCTTATGATTTCCTACAGATTTTTCATGTGCTTTTCAAGTGTTTTCTTGGTTTCATGTGTAATTAGAACAGTACATGCAGCAAGCCCATCAGTACATTACATGCAGCAAATACACTGTTTCCCTGTTTCACCTAAAACATGCCACTTTATGTAGGGGAATTAGCTCAAATGGTAGAGCGCTCGCTTAGCATGCGTGAGGTAGCGGGATCGATGCCCGCATTCTCCAGTTACTTTATTTATACTTTATAAATTTTCAATAATGTTGTGCTTAACGCTGGCAATAAATTGGAGGGAAACAAACTATATAGACCTTATGATGGCAATAAATTGGAGGGAAACAAACTATATAGACCTTATGATTTCCCACAGACTTTTCATGTGCTTTTCAAGTGTTTTCTTGGTTTCATGTGTAATTAGAACAGTACATGCAGCAAGCCCATCAGTACATTACATGCAGCAAATACACTGTTTCCCTGTTTCACCTAAAACATGCCACTCTATGTAGGGGAATTAGCTCAAATGGTAGAGCGCTCGCTTCGCATGCGAGAGGTAGCGGGATCGATGCCCGCATTCTCCAGTTACTTTATTTATACTTTATAAATTTTCAATAATGTTGTGCTGAACGCTGGCTATAAATTGGAGGAAAACAAACTGTATAGACCCTATGCTTTCCCACAGATTTTTCAACTTCACGAATAACTGTAGAATACAAAGGGGATTTAGTTCAAATGGTGGTGTGCTCGCTTAGCATGCGAGGGGTAGTTGGTTCAATGACCGTGTTCTCTAAGTGTTTTCTTGGTTTCATGTGTAATTAGAGCAGTACAAGCAGCAAGCTTAATGGTACATTACATGAAGCAAATACACTGTTTCCCTGTTTCATCATGTTTCCCTGACATCATCATGGCAATATCATAATGGGTTCATGATGACATCATCACAATTGGTTCATGATGACATCATCATGATGACATCATAATGGGTTCATGATGACTTCATCATCATAATGGGTTTATGATGACATTATCATGACGACATCATGAAGGGTTCGTGATGACATCATCATAAAGGGTTCATGATGACATCATAATGGGTTCATGATGACATCATCATGATGACATCATAATGGGTTCGTGGTGACTTCATTACAATGGGTTCATGATGACATCATCATGACGAAATCATAGTGGGATCATGATTACAGCATCATAATGGGTTCGTGATGACATCATCATGATGACATCATAATGGGTTCGTGATGACATCATCATGATGACATCATAATGGGTCCGTGATGACATCATCATGACATCATAATGTGTTCGTGATGACATCATCGTGATGATATCATAGTGGGTTCATGATGACATCATCACAATAGGTTCATGATGACATCATCATGATGACATCATAATGGGTTCGTGATGACTTCATCATCATAAAGGGTTCATGTTGACATCATAATGGGTTCATGATGACATCATCATGATGACATCATAATGGGTTCATGATGACATCATCATGATGACATCATAATGTGTTCGTGATGACATCATCGTGATGACATCATAATGGGTTCATGATGACATCATCACAATAGGTTCATGATGACATCATCATGATGACATCATAATGGGTTTGTGATGACTTCATCATCATAATGGGTTCATGATGACATCATAATGGGTTCATGATGACATCATAATAGGTTCATGATGACATCATCACAATGGGTTCATGATGACATCATAATGGGTTCAGGATAACATCATCATGACAACATCATAATGGGTTCATGATGACATCATCATAATGGGTTCATGATGACATCATGATGACATCATAATGGGTTCGTGATGTCTTCATCACCATAATGGGTTCATGATGACACGCTGGCAATAAATTGGAGGGAAACAAACTATATAGACCTTATGCTTTCCCACAGATTTTACATGTGCTTTTCAAGTGTTTTCTTGGTTTCATGTGTAATTTGAGCAGTACATGCAGTAAGCCCATCAGTACATTGCATGCAGCAAATACACTGTTTCCCTGTTTCACCTAAAACAATGGACTCAGTGTAGGGGAATTAGCTCAAATGGTAGAGCGCTCGCTTAGCATGCGAGAGGTAGCGGGATCGATGCCCGCATTCTCCAGTTACTTTATTTATACTTTATAAATTTTCAATAATGATGTGCTTAACGCTGGCAATAAATTGGAGGGAAACAAACTATATAGACCGTATGCTGGCAATAAATTGGAGGGAAACAAACTATATAGACCTTATGATTTCCCACAGATTTTTCATGTGCTTTTCAAGTGTTTTCTTGGTTTCATGTGTAATTAGAACAGTACATGCAGCAAGCCCATCAGTACATTACATGCAGCAAATACACTGTTTCCCTGTTTCACCTAAAACATGCCATTCTGTGTAAGGGAATTAGCTCAAATGGTAGAGCGCTCGCTTAGCATGTGAGAGGTAGCGGAATCGATGCCCGCATTCTCCAGTTACTTTATTTATACTTTATAAATTTTCAATAATGTTGTGCTTAACGCTGGCAATAAATTGGAGGGAAACAAACTATATAGACCTTATGATGGCAATAAATTGGAGGGAAACAAACTATATAGACCTTATGATTTCCCACAGACTTTTCATGTGCTTTTCAAGTGTTTTCTTGGTTTCATGTGTAATTAGAACAGTACATGCAGCAAGCCCATCAGTACATTACATGCAGCAAATACACTGTTTCCCTGTTTCACCTAAAACATGCCACTCTATGTAGGGGAATTAGCTCAAATGGTAGAGCGCTCGCTTTGCATGCGAGAGCTAGCGGGATCGATGCCCGCATTCTCCAGTTACTTTATTTATACTTTATAAATTTTCAATAATGTTGTGCTTAACGCTGGCAATAAATTGGAGGGAAACAAACTATATAGACCCTATGCTTTCCCACAGATTTTTCAACTTCACGAATAACTGTAGAATACAAAGGGGATTTAGTTCAAATGGTGGTGTGCTCGCTTAGCATGCGAGGGGTAGTTGGTTCAATGACCGTGTTCTCTAAGTGTTTTCTTGGTTTCATGTGTAATTAGAGCAGTACAAGCAGCAAGCTTAATGGTACATTACATGAAGCAAATACACTGTTTCCCTGTTTCATCATGTTTCCCTGACATCATCATGGCAATATCATAATGGGTTCATGATGACATCATCACAATGGGTTCATGATGACATCATCATGATGACATCATAATGGGTTCATGATGACTTCATCATCATAATGGGTTTATGATGACATTATCATGACGACATCATGAAGGGTTCGTGATGACATCATCATAAAGGGTTCATGATGACATCATAATGGGTTCATGATGACATCATCATGATGACATCATAATGGGTTCGTGGTGACTTCATTACAATGGGTTCATGATGACATCATCATGACGAAATCATAGTGGGATCATGATTACAGCATCATAATGGGTTCGTGATGACATCATCATGATGACATCATAATGGGTTCGTGATGACATCATCATGATGACATCATAATGGGTTCGTGATGACATCATCATGATGACATCATAATGGGTCCGTGATGACATCATCATGACATCATAATGTGTTCGTGATGACATCATCGTGATGATATCATAGTGGGTTCAAGATGACATCATCACAATAGGTTCATGATGACATCATCATGATGACATCATAATGGGTTCGTGATGACGTCATCATCATAAAGGGTTCATGATGACATCATAATCGGTTCATGATGACATCATCATGATGACATCATAATGGGTTCATGATGACATCATCATGATGACATCATAATGTGTTCGTGATGACATCATCGTGATGACGTCATAATGGGTTCATGATGACATCATCACAATAGGTTCATGATGACATCATCATGATGACATCATAATGGGTTCGTGATGACTTCATCATCATAATGGGTTCATGATGACATCATAATGGGTTCATGATGACATCATAATAGGTTCATGATGACATCATCACAATGGGTTCATGATGACATCATAATGGGTTCAGGATAACATCATCATGACAACATCATAATGGGTTCATGATGACATCATCATAATGGGTTCATGATGACATCATGATGACATCATAATGGGTTCGTGATGTCTTCATCACTATAATGGGTTCATGATGACACGCTGGCAATAAATTGGAGGGAAACAAACTATATAGACCTTATGCTTTCCCACAGATTTTACATGTGCTTTTCAAGTGTTTTCTTGGTTTCATGTGTAATTTGGGCAGTACATGCAGTAAGCCCATCAGTACATTGCATGCAGCAAATACACTGTTTCCCTGTTTCACCTAAAACAATGGACTCAGTGTAGGGGAATTAGCTCAAATGGTAGAGCGCTCGCTTAGCATGCGAGAGGTAGCGGGATCGATGCCCGCATTCTCCAGTTACTTTATTTATACTTTATAAATTTTCAATAATGTTGTGCTTAACGCTGGCAATAAATTGGAGGGAAACAAACTATATAGACCGTATGCTGGCAATAAATTGGAGGGAAACAAACTATATAGACCTTATGATTTCCCACAGATTTTTCATGTGCTTTTCAAGTGTTTTCTTGGTTTCATGTGTAATTAGAACAGTACATGCAGCAAGCCCATCAGTACATTACATGCAGCAAATACACTGTTTCCCTGTTTCACCTAAAACATGCCACTCTATGTAGGGGAATTAGCTCAAATGGTAGAGCGCTTGCTTAGCATGCGTGAGGTAGCGGGATCGATGCCCGCATTCTCCAGTTACTTTATTTATACTTTATAAATTTTCAATAATGTTGTGCTTAACGCTGGCAATAAATTGGAGGGAAACAAACTATATAGACCTTATGATGGCAATAAATTGGAGGGAAACAAACTATATAGACCTTATGATTTCCCACAGACTTTTCATGTGCTTTTCAAGTGTTTTCTTGGTTTCATGTGTAATTAGAACAGTACATGCAGCAAGCCCATCAGTACATTACATGCAGCAAATACACTGTTTCCCTGTTTCACCTAAAACATGCCACTCTATGTAGGGGAATTAGCTCAAATGGTAGAGCGCTCGCTCCGCATGCGAGAGGTAGCGGGATCGATGCCCGCATTCTCCAGTTACTTTATTTATACTTTATAAATTTTCAATAATGTTGTGCTGAACGCTGGCTATAAATTGGAGGAAAACAAACTGTATAGACCCTATGCTTTCCCACAGATTTTTCAACTTCACGAATAACTGTAGAATACAAAGGGGATTTAGTTCAAATGGTGGTGTGCTCGCTTAGCATGCGAGGGGTAGTTGGTTCAATGACCGTGTTCTCTAAGTGTTTTCTTGGTTTCATGTGTAATTAGAGCAGTACAAGCAGCAAGCTTAATGGTACATTACATGAAGCAAATACACTGTTTCCCTGTTTCATCATGTTTCCCTGACATCATCATGGCAAGATCATAATGGGTTCATGATGACATCATCACAATGGGTTCATGATGACATCATCATGATGACATCATAATGGGTTCATGATGACTTCATCATCATAATGGGTTTATGATGACATTATCATGACGACATCATGAAGGGTTCGTGATGACATCATCATAAAGGGTTCATGATGACATCATAATGGGTTCATGATGACATCATCATGATGACATCATAATGGGTTCGTGGTGACTTCATTACAATGGGTTCATGATGACATCATCATGACGAAATCATAGTGGGATCATGATTACAGCATCATAATGGGTTCGTGATGACATCATCATGATGACATCATAATGGGTTCGTGATGACATCATCATGATGACATCATAATGGGTTCGTGATGACATCATCATGATGACGTCATAATGGGTCCGTGATGACATCATCATGACATCATAATGTGTTCGTGATGACATCATCGTGATGATATCATAGTGGGTTCATGATGACATCATCACAATAGGTTCATGATGACATCATCATGATGACATCATAATGGGTTCGTGATGACTTCATCATCATAAAGGGTTCATGATGACATCATAATGGGTTCATGATGACATCATCATGATGACATCATAATGGGTTCATGATGACATCATCATGATGACATCATAATGTGTTCGTGATGACATCATCGTGATGACATCATAATGGGTTCATGATGACATCATCACAATAGGTTCATGATGATATCATCATGATGACATCATAATGGGTTCGTGATGACTTCATCATCATAATGGGTTCATGATGACATCATAATGGGTTCATGATGACATCATAATAGGTTCATAATGACATCATCACAATGATGTGTAATTAGAACAGTACATGCAGCAAGCCCATCAGTACATTACATGCAGCAAATACACTGTTTCCCTGTTTCACCTAAAACATGCCACTCTATGTAGGGGAATTAGCTCAAATGGTAGCGCGCTCGCTTTGCACGCGAGAGGTAGCGGGATCGATGCCCGCATTCTCCAGTTACTTTATTTATACTTTATAAATTTTCAATAATGTTGTGCTTAACGCTGGCAATAAATTGGAGGGAAACAAACTATATAGACCCTATGCTTTCCCACAGATTTTTCAACTTCACGAATAACTGTAGAATACAAAGGGGATTTAGTTCAAATGGTGGTGTGCTCGCTTAGCATGCGAGGGGTAGTTGGTTCAATGACCTTGTTCTCTAAGTGTTTTCTTGGTTTCATGTGTAATTAGAGCAGTACAAGCAGCAAGCTTAATGGTACATTACATGAAGCAAATACACTGTTTCCCTGTTTCATCATGTTTCCCTGACATCATCATGGCAATATCATAATGGGTTCATGATGACATCATCACAATGGGTTCATGATGACATCATCATGATGACATCATAATGGGTTCATGATGACTTCATCATCATAATGGGTTTATGATGACATTATCATGACGACATCATGAAGGGTTCGCGATGACATCATCATAAAGGGTTCATAATGACATCATAATGGGTTCATGATGACATCATCATGATGACATCATGATGGGTTCGTGGTGACTTCATTACAATGGGTTCATGATGACATCATCATGACGAAATCATAGTGGGATCATGATTACAGCATCATAATGGGTTCGTGATGACATCATCATGATGACATCATAATGGGTTCGTGATGACATCATCATGATGACATCATAATGGGTTCGTGATGACATCATCATGATGACGTCATAATGGGTCCGTGATGACATCATCATGACATCATAATGTGTTCGTGATGACATCATCGTGATGATATCATAGTGGGTTCATGATGACATCATCACAATAGGTTCATGATGACATCATCATGATGACATCATAATGGGTTCGTGATGACTTCATCATCATAAAGGGTTCATGATGACATCATAATCGGTTCATGATGACATCATCATGATGACATCATAATGGGTTCATGATGACATCATCATGATGACATCATAATGTGTTCGTGATGACATCATCGTGATGACATCATAATGGGTTCATGATGACATCATCACAATAGGTTCATGATGACATCATCATGATGACATCATAATGGGTTCGTGATGACTTCATCATCATAATGGGTTCATGATGACATCATAATAGGTTCATGATGACATCATCACAATGGGTTCATGATGACATCATAATGGGTTCAGGATAACATCATCATGACAACATCATAATGGGTTCATGATGACATCATCATAATGGGTTCATGATGACATCATGATGACATCATAATGGGTTCGTGATGTCTTCATCACCATAATGGGTTCATGATGACACGCTGGCAATAAATTGGAGGGAAACAAACTATATAGACCTTATGCTTTCCCACAGATTTTACATGTGCTTTTCAAGTGTTTTCTTGGTTTCATGTGTAATTTGAGCAGTACATGCAGTAAGCCCATCAGTACATTGCATGCAGCAAATACACTGTTTCCCTGTTTCACCTAAAACGATGGACTCAGTGTAGGGGAATTAGCTCAAATGGTAGAGCGCTCGCTTAGCATGCGAGAGGTAGCGGGATCGATGCCCGCATTCTCCAGTTACTTTATTGATACTTTATAAATTTTCAATAATGTTGTGCTTAACGCTGGCAATAAATTGGAGGGAAACAAACTATATAGACCGTATGCTGGCAATAAATTGGAGGGAAACAAACTATATAGACCTTATGATTTCCCACAGATTTTTCATGTGCTTTTCAAGTGTTTTCTTGGTTTCATGTGTAATTAGAACAGTACATGCAGCAAGCCCATCAGTACATTACATGCAGCAAATACACTGTTTCCCTGTTTCACCTAAAATATGCCAGTCTATGTAGGGGAATTAGCTCAAATGGTAGAGCGCTCGCTTAGCATGCGAGAGGTAGCGGGATCGATGCCCGCGTTCTCCAGTTACTTTAATTATACTTTATAAATTTTCAATAATGTTGTGCTTAACGCTGGCAATAAATTGGAGGGAAACAAACTATATAGACCCTATGCTTTCCCACAGATTTTTCAACTTCACGAATAACTGTAGAATACAAAGGGGATTTAGTTCAAATGGTGGTGTGCTCGCTTAGCATGCGAGGGGTAGTTGGTTCAATGACCGTGTTCTCTAAGTGTTTTCTTGGTTTCATGTGTAATTAGAGCAGTACAAGCAGCAAGCTTAATGGTACATTACATGAAGCAAATACACTGTTTCCCTGTTTCATCATGTTTCCCTGACATCATCATGGCAATATCATAATGGGTTCATGATGACATCATCACAATGGGTTCATGATGACATCATCATGATGACATCATAATGGGTTCATGATGACTTCATCATCATAATGGGCTTATGATGACATTATCATGACGACATCATGAAGGGTTCGTGATGACATCATCATAAAGGGTTCATGATGACATCATAATGGGTTCATGATGACATCATCATGATGACATCATAATGGGTTCGTGGTGACTTCATTACAATGGGTTCATGATGACATCATCATGACGAAATCATAGTGGGATCATGATTACAGCATCATAATGGGTTCGTGATGACATCATCATGATGACATCATAATGGGTTCGTGATGACATCATCATGATGACATCATAATGGGTCCATGATGACATCATCATGACATCATAATGTGTTCGTGATGACATCATCGTGATGATATCATAGTGGGTTCATGATGACATCATCACAATAGGTTCATGATGACATCATCATGATGACATCATAATGGGTTCGTGATGACTTCATCATCATAAAGGGTTCATGTTGACATCATAATGGGTTCATGATGACATCATCATGATGACATCATAATGGGTTCATGATGACATCATCATGATGACATCATAATGTGTTCGTGATGACATCATCGTGATGACATCATAATGGGTTCATGATGACATCATCACAATAGGTTCATGATGACATCATCATGATGACATCATAATAGGTTCGTGATGACTTCATCATCATAATGGGTTCATGATGACATCATAATGGGTTCATGATGACATCATAATAGGTTCATGATGACATCATCACAATGGGTTCATGATGACATCATAATGGGTTCAGGATAACATCATCATGACAACATCATAATGGGTTCATGATGACATCATCATAATGGGTTCATGATGACATCATGATGACATCATAATGGGTTCGTGATGTCTTCATCACCATAATGGGTTCATGATGACACGCTGGCAATAAATTGGAGGGAAACAAACTATATAGACCTTATGCTTTCCCACAGATTTTACATGTGCTTTTCAAGTGTTTTCTTGGTTTCATGTGTAATTTGAGCAGTACATGCAGTAAGCCCATCAGTACATTGCATGCAGCAAATACACTGTTTCCCTGTTTCACCTAAAACAATGGACTCAGTGTAGGGGAATTAGCTCAAATGGTAGAGCGCTCGCTTAGCATGCGAGAGGTAGCGGGATCGATGCCCGCATTCTCCAGTTACTTTATTTATACTTTATAAATTTTCAATAATGTTGTGCTTAACGCTGGCAATAAATTGGAGGGAAACAAACTATATAGACCGTATGCTGGCAATAAATTGGAGGGAAACAAACTATATAGACCTTATGATTTCCCACAGATTTTTCATGTGCTTTTCAAGTGTTT
The DNA here is from genome assembly GCF_027358695.1 of Spea bombifrons. Taxonomy (NCBI): domain Eukaryota; kingdom Metazoa; phylum Chordata; class Amphibia; order Anura; family Pelobatidae; genus Spea; species Spea bombifrons. The sequence goes on along the minus strand of NC_071091.1, from coordinate 83,085,073 downwards.
TCTTGGTTTCATGTGTAATTAGAACAGTACATGCAGCAAGCCCATCAGTACATTACATGCAGCAAATACACTGTTTCCCTGTTTCACCTAAAACATGCCATTCTGTTTAAGGGAATTAGCTCAAATGGTAGAGCGCTCGCTTAGCATGTGAGAGGTAGCGGAATCGATGCCCGCATTCTCCAGTTACTTTATTTATACTTTATAAATTTTCAATAATGTTGTGCTTAACGCTGGCAATAAATTGGAGGGAAACAAACTATATAGACCTTATGATGGCAATAAATTGGAGGGAAACAAACTATATAGACCTTATGATTTCCCACAGACTTTTCATGTGCTTTTCAAGTGTTTTCTTGGTTTCATGTGTAATTAGAACAGTACATGCAGCAAGCCCATCAGTACATTACATGCAGCAAATACACTGTTTCCCTGTTTCACCTAAAACATGCCACTCTATGTAGGGGAATTAGCTCAAATGGTAGAGCGCTCGCTTTGCATGCGAGAGGTAGCGGGATCGATGCCCGCATTCTCCAGTTACTTTATTTATACTTTATAAATTTTCAATAATGTTGTGCTTAACGCTGGCAATAAATTGGAGGGAAACAAACTATATAGACCCTATGCTTTCCCACAGATTTTTCAACTTCACGAATAACTGTAGAATACAAAGGGGATTTAGTTCAAATGGTGGTGTGCTCGCTTAGCATGCGAGGGGTAGTTGGTTCAATGACCGTGTTCTCTAAGTGTTTTCTTGGTTTCATGTGTAATTAGAGCAGTACAAGCAGCAAGCTTAATGGTACATTACATGAAGCAAATACACTGTTTCCCTGTTTCATCATGTTTCCCTGACATCATCATGGCAATATCATAATGGGTTCATGATGACATCATCACAATGGGTTCATGATGACATCATCATGATGACATCATAATGGGTTCATGATGACTTCATCATCATAATGGGTTTATGATGACATTATCATGACGACATCATGAAGGGTTCGTGATGACATCATCATAAAGGGTTCATGATGACATCATAATGGGTTCATGATGACATCATCATGATGACATCATAATGGGTTCGTGGTGACTTCATTACAATGGGTTCATGATGACATCATCATGACGAAATCATAGTGGGATCATGATTACAGCATCATAATGGGTTCGTGATGACATCATCATGATGACATCATAATGGGTTCGTGATGACATCATCATGATGACATCATAATGGGTTCGTGATGACATCATCATGATGACATCATAATGGGTCCGTGATGACATCATCATGACATCATAATGTGTTCGTGATGACATCATCGTGATGATATCATAGTGGGTTCATGATGACATCATCACAATAGGTTCATGATGACATCATCATGATGACATCATAATGGGTTCGTGATGACTTCATCATCATAAAGGGTTCATGTTGACATCATAATGGGTTCATGATGACATCATCATGATGACATCATAATGGGTTCATGATGACATCATCATGATGACATCATAATGTGTTCGTGATTACATCATCGTGATGACATCATAATGGGTTCATGATGACATCATCACAATAGGTTCATGATGACATCATCATGATGACATCATAATGGGTTCGTGATGACTTCATCATCATAATGGGTTCATGATGACATCATAATGGGTTCATGATGACATCATAATAGGTTCGTGATGACATCATCACAATGGGTTCATGATGACATCATAATGGGTTCAGGATAACATCATCATCACAACATCATAATGGGTTCATGATGACATCATCATAATGGGTTCATGATGACATCATGATGACATCATAATGGGTTCGTGATGTCTTCATCACCATAATGGGTTCATGATGACACGCTGGCAATAAATTGGAGGGAAACAAACTATATAGACCTTATGCTTTCCCACAGATTTTACATGTGCTTTTCAAGTGTTTTCTTGGTTTCATGTGTAATTTGAGCAGTACATGCAGTAAGCCCATCAGTACATTGCATGCAGCAAATACACTGTTTCCCTGTTTCACCTAAAACGATGGACACAGTGTAGGGGAATTAGCTCAAATGGTAGAGCGCTCGCTTAGCATGCGAGAGGTAGCGGGATCGATGCCTGCATTCTCCAGTTACTTTATTGATACTTTATAAATTTTCAATAATGTTGTGCTTAACACTGGCAATAAATTGGACTGAAACAAACTATATAGACCGTATGCTGGCAATAAATTGGAGGGAAACAAACTATATAGACCTTATGATTTCCCACAGATTTTTCATGTGCTTTTCAAGTGTTTTCTTGGTTTCATGTGTAATTAGAACAGTACATGCAGCAAGCCCATCAGTACATTACATGCAGCAAATACACTGTTTCCCTGTTTCACCTAAAATATGCCGGTCTATGTAGGGGAATTAGCTCAAATGGTAGAGCGCTCGCTTAGCATGCGAGAGGTAGCGGGATCGATGCCCGCATTCTCCAGTTACTTTATTTATACTTTATAAATTTTCAATAATGTTGTGCTTAACGCTGGCAATAAATTGGAGGGAAACAAACTATATAGACCCTATGCTTTCCCACAGATTTTTCAACTTCACGAATAACTGTAGAATACAAAGGGGATTTAGTTCAAATGGTGGTGTGCTCGCTTAGCATGCGAGGGGTAGTTGGTTCAATGACCGTGTTCTCTAAGTGTTTTCTTGGTTTCATGTGTAATTAGAGCAGTACAAGCAGCAAGCTTAATGGTACATTACATGAAGCAAATACACTGTTTCCCTGTTTCATCATGTTTCCCTGACATCATCATGGCAATATCATAATGGGTTCATGATGACATCATCACAATGGGTTCATGATGACATCATCATGATGACATCATAATGGGTTCATGATGACTTCATCATCATAATGGGTTTATGATGACATTATCATGACGACATCATGAAGGGTTCGTGATGACATCATCATAAAGGGTTCATGATGACATCATAATGGGTTCATGATGACATCATCATGATGACATCATAATGGGTTCATGGTGACTTCATTACAATGGGTTCATGATGACATCATCATGACGAAATCATAGTGGGATCATGATTACAGCATCATAATGGGTTCGTGATGACATCATCATGATGACATCATAATGGGTTCGTGATGACATCATCATGATGACATCATAATGGGTCCGTGATGACATCATCATGACATCATAATGTGTTCGTGATGACATCATCGTGATGATATCATAGTGGGTTCATGATGACATCATCACAATAGGTTCATGATGACATCATCATGATGACATCATAATGGGTTCGTGATGACTTCATCATCATAAAGGGTTCATGATGACATCATAATCGGTTCATGATGACATCATCATGATGACATCATAATGGGTTCATGATGACATCATCATGATGACATCATAATGTGTTCGTGATGACATCATCGTGATGACATCATAATGGGTTCATGATGACATCATCACAATAGGTTCATGATGACATCATCATGATGACATCATAATGGGTTCGTGATGACTTCATCATCATAATGGGTTCATGATGACATCATAATGGGTTCATGATGACATCATAATAGGTTCATGATGACATCATCACAATGGGTTCATGATGACATCATAATGGGTTCAGGATAACATCATCATGACAACATCATAATGGGTTCATGATGACATCATCATAATGGGTTCATGATGACATCATGATGACATCATAATGGGTTCGTGATGTCTTCATCACCATAATGGGTTCATGATGACACGCTGGCAATAAATTGGAGGGAAACAAACTATATAGACCTTATGCTTTCCCACAGATTTTACATGTGCTTTTCAAGTGTTTTCTTGGTTTCATGTGTAATTTGGGCAGTACATGCAGTAAGCCCATCAGTACATTGCATGCAGCAAATACACTGTTTCCCTGTTTCACCTAAAACGATGGACTCAGTGTAGGGGAATTAGCTCAAATGGTAGAGCGCTCGCTTAGCATGCGAGAGGTAGCGGGATCGATGCCCGCATTTTCCAGTTACTTTATTTATACTTTATAAATTTTCAATAATGTTGTGCTTAACGCTGGCAATAAATTGGAGGGAAACAAACTATATAGACCATATGCTGGCAATAAATTGGAGGGAAACAAACTATATAGACCTTATGATTTCCCACAGATTTTTCATGTGCTTTTCAAGTGTTTTCTTGGTTTCATGTGTAATTAGAACAGTACATGCAGCAAGCCCATCAGTACATTACATGCAGCAAATACACTGTTTCCCTGTTTCACCTAAAACATGCCACTCTATGTAGGGGAATTAGCTCAAATGGTAGAGCGCTCGCTTAGCATGCGAGAGGTAGCGGGATCGATGCCCACATTCTCCAGTAACTTTATTTATACTTTATAAATTTTCAATAATGTTGTGCTTAACGCTGGCAATAAATTGGAGGGAAACAAACTATATAGACCTTATGATGGCAATAAATTGGAGGGAAACAAACTATATAGACCTTATGATTTCCCACAGACTTTTCATGTGCTTTTCAAGTGTTTTCTTGGTTTCATGTGTAATTAGAACAGTACATGCAGCAAGCCCATCAGTACATTACATGCAGCAAATACACTGTTTCCCTGTTTCACCTAAAACATGCCACTCTATGTAGGGGAATTAGCTCAAATGGTAGAGTGCTCGCTTCGCATGCGAGAGGTAGCGGGATCGATGCCCGCATTCTCCAGTTACTTTATTTATACTTTATAAATTTTCAATAATGTTGTGCTGAACGCTGGCTATAAATTGGAGGGAAACAAACTGTATAGACCCTATGCTTTCCCACAGATTTTTCAACTTCACGAATAACTGTAGAATACAAAGGGGATTTAGTTCAAATGGTGGTGTACTCGCTTAGCATGCGAGGGGTAGTTGGTTCAATGACCGTGTTCTCTAAGTGTTTTCTTGGTTTCATGTGTAATTAGAGCAGTACAAGCAGCAAGCTTAATGGTACATTACATGAAGCAAATACACTGTTTCCCTGTTTCATCATGTTTCCCTGACATCATCATGGCAAGATCATAATGGGTTCATGATGACATCATCACAATGGGTTCATGATGACATCATCATGATGACATCATAATGGGTTCATGATGACTTCATCATCATAATGGGTTTATGATGACATTATCATGACGACATCATGAAGGGTTCGTGATGACATCATCATAAAGGGTTCATGATGACATCATAATGGGTTCATGATGACATCATCATGATGACATCATAATAGGTTCGTGGTGACTTCATTACAATGGGTTCATGATGACATCATCATGACGAAATCATAGTGGGATCATGATTACAGCATCATAATGGGTTCGTGATGACATCATCATGATGACATCATAATGGGTTCGTGATGACATCATCATGATGACATCATAATGGGTTCGTGATGACATCATCATGATGACATCATAATGGGTCCGTGATGACATCATCATGACATCATAATGTGTTCGTGATGACATCATCGTGATGATATCATAGTGGGTTCATGATGACATCATCACAATAGGTTCATGATGACATCATCATGATGACATCATAATGGGTTCGTGATGACTTCATCATCATAAAGGGTTCATGATGACATCATAATCGGTTCATGATGACATCATCATGATGACATCATAATGGGTTCATGATGACATCATCATGATGACATCATAATGTGTTCGTGATGACATCATCGTGATGACATCATAATGGGTTCATGATGACATCATCACATTAGGTTCATGATGACATCATCATGATGACATCATAATGGGTTCGTGATGACTTCATCATCATAATGGGTTCATGATGACATCATAATGGGTTCATGATGACATCATAATAGGTTCATGATGACATCATCACAATGGGTTCATGATGACATCATAATGGGTTCAGGATAACATCATCATCACAACATCATAATGGGTTCATGATGACATCATCATAATGGGTTCATGATGACATCATGATGACATCATAATGGGTTCGTGATGTCTTCATCACCATAATGGGTTCATGATGACACGCTGGCAATAAATTGGAGGGAAACAAACTATATAGACCTTATGCTTTCCCACAGATTTTACATGTGCTTTTCAAGTGTTTTCTTGGTTTCATGTGTAATTTGAGCAGTACATGCAGTAAGCCCATCAGTACATTGCATGCAGCAAATACACTGTTTCCCTGTTTCACCTAAAACAATGGACTCAGTGTAGGGGAATTAGCTCAAATGGTAGAGCGCTCGCTTAGCATGCGAGAGGTAGCGGGATCGATGCCCGCATTCTCCAGTTACTTTATTTATACTTTATAAATTTTCAATAATGTTGTGCTTAACGCTGGCAATAAATTGGAGGGAAACAAACTATATAGACCGTATGCTGGCAATAAATTGGAGGGAAACAAACTATATAGACCTTATGATTTCCCACAGATTTTTCATGTGCTTTTCAAGTGTTTTCTTGGTTTCATGTGTAATTAGAACAGTACATGCAGCAAGCCCATCAGTACATTACATGCAGCAAATACACTGTTTCCCTGTTTCACCTAAAACATGCCATTCTGTGTAAGGGAATTAGCTCAAATGGTAGAGCGCTCACTTAGCATGTGAGAGGTAGCGGAATCGATGCCCGCATTCTCCAGTTACTTTATTTATACTTAATAAATTTTCAATAATGTTGTGCTTAACGCTGGCAATAAATTGGGGGGAAACAAACTATATAGACCTTATGATGGCAATAAATTGGAGGGAAACAAACTATATAGACCTTATGATTTCCCATAGACTTTTCATGTGCTTTTCAAGTGTTTTCTTGGTTTCATGTGTAATTAGAACAGTACATGCAGCAAGCCCATCAGTACATTACATGCAGCAAATACACTGTTTCCCTGTATCACCTAAAACATGCCACTCTATGTAGGGGAATTAGCTCAAATGGTAGAGCGCTCGCTTTGCATGCGAGAGGTAGCGGGATCGATGCCCGCATTCTCCAGTTACTTTATTTATACTTTATAAATTTTCAATAATGTTGTGCTTAACGCTGGCAATAAATTGGAGGGAAACAAACTATATAGACCCTATGCTTTCCCACAGATTTTTCAACTTCACGAATAACTGTAGAATACAAAGGGGATTTAGTTCAAATGGTGGTGTGCTCGCTTAGCATGCGAGGGGTAGTTGGTTCAATGACCGTGTTCTCTAAGTGTTTTCTTGGTTTCATGTGTAATTAGAGCAGTACAAGCAGCAAGCTTAATGGTACATTACATGAAGCAAATACACTGTTTCCCTGTTTCATCATGTTTCCCTGACATCATCATGGCAATATCATAATGGGTTCATGATGACATCATCACAATGGGTTCATGATGACATCATCATGATGACATCATAATGGGTTCATGATGACTTCATCATCATAATGGGTTTATGATGACATTATCATGACGACATCATGAAGGGTTCGTGATGACATCATCATAAAGGGTTCATGATGACATCATAATGGGTTCATGATGACATCATCATGATGACATCATAATGGGTTCGTGGTGACTTCATTACAATGGGTTCATGATGACATCATCATGACGAAATCATAGTGGGATCATGATTACAGCATCATAATGGGTTCGTGATGACATCATCATGATGACATCATAATGGGTTCGTGATGACATCATCATGATGACATCATAATGGGTCCGTGATGACATCATCATGACATCATAATGTGTTCGTGATGACATCATCGTGATGATATCATAGTGGGTTCATGATGACATCATCACAATAGGTTCATGATGACATCATCATGATGACATCATAATGGGTTTGTGATGACTTCATCATCATAAAGGGTTCATGTTGACATCATAATGGGTTCATGATGACATCATCATGATGACATCATAATGGGTTCATGATGACATCATCATGATGACATCATAATGTGTTCGTGATGACATCATCGTGATGACATCATAATGGGTTCATGATGACATCATCACAATAGGTTCATGATGACATCATCATGATGACATCATAATGGGTTCGTGATGACTTCATCATCATAATGGGTTCATGATGACATCATAATGGGTTCATGATGACATCATAATAGGTTCATGATGACATCATCACAATGGGTTCATGATGACATCATAATGGGTTCAGGATAACATCATCATGACAACATCATAATGGGTTCATGATGACATCATCATAATGGGTTCATGATGACATCATGATGACATCATAATGGGTTCGTGATGTCTTCATCACCATAATGGGTTCATGATGACACGCTGGCAATAAATTGGAGGGAAACAAACTATATAGACCTTATGCTTTCCCACAGATTTTACATGTGCTTTTCAAGTGTTTTCTTGGTTTCATGTGTAATTTGGGCAGTACATGCAGTAAGCCCATCAGTACATTGCATGCAGCAAATACACTGTTTCCCTGTTTCACCTAAAACGATGGACTCAGTGTAGGGGAATTAGCTCAAATGGTAGAGCGCTCGCTTAGCATGCGAGAGGTAGCGGGATCGATGCCCGCATTCTCCAGTTACTTTATTTATACTTTATAAATTTTCAATAATGTTGTGCTTAACGCTGGCAATAAATTGGAGGGAAACAAACTATATAGACCGTATGCTGGTAATAAATTGGAGGGAAACAAACTATATAGACCTTATGATTTCCCACAGATTTTTCATGTGCTTTTCAAGTGTTTTCTTGGTTTCATGTGTAATTAGAACAGTACATGCAGCAAGCCCATCAGTACATTACATGCAGCAAATACACTGTTTCCCTGTTTCACCTAAAACATGCCACTCTATGTAGGGGAATTAGCTCAAATGGTAGAGCGCTCGCTTAGCATGCGAGAGGTAGCGGGATCGATGCCCGCATTCTCCAGTTACTTTATTTATACTTTATAAATGTTCAATAATGTTGTGCTTAACGCTGGCAATAAATTGGAGGGAAACAAACTATATAGACCTTATGATGGCAATAAATTGGAGGGAAACAAACTATATAGACCTTATGATTTCCCACAGACTTTTCATGTGCTTTTCAAGTGTTTTCTTGGTTTCATGTGTAATTAGAACAGTACATGCAGCAAGCCCATCAGTACATTACATGCAGCAAATACACTGTTTCCCTGTTTCACCTAAAACATGCCACTCTATGTAGGGGAATTAGCTCAAATGGTAGAGCGCTCGCTTCGCAATGGAGAGGTAGCGGGATCGATGCCCGCATTCTCCAGTTACTTTATTTATACTTTATAAATTTTCAATAATGTTGTGCTGAACGCTGGCTATAAATTGGAGGGAAACAAACTGTATAGACCCTATGCTTTCCCACAGATTTTTCAACTTCACGAATAACTGTAGAATACAAAGGGGATTTAGTTCAAATGGTGGTGTGCTCGCTTAGCATGCGAGGGGTAGTTGGTTCAATGACCGTGTTCTCTAAGTGTTTTCTTGGTTTCATGTGTAATTAGAGCAGTACAAGCAGCAAGCTTAATGGTACATTACATGAAGCAAATACACTGTTTCCCTGTTTCATCATGTTTCCCTGACATCATCATGACAAGATCATAATGGGTTCATGATGACATCATCACAATGGGTTCATGATGACATCATCATGATGACATCATAATGGGTTCATGATGACTTCATCATCATAATGGGTTTATGATGACATTATCATGACGAAATCATGAAGGGTTCGTGATGACATCATCATAAAGGGTTCATGATGACATCATAATGGGTTCATGATGACATCATCATGATGACATAATGTGTTCGTAATGACATCATCGGGATGACATCATAATGGGTTCATGATGACATCATCACAATAGGTTCATGATGACATCATCATGATGACATCATAATGGGTTCGTTATGACTTCATCATCATAATGGGTTCATGATGACATCAAAATGGGTTCATGATGACATCACAATAGGTTCATGATGACATCATCACAATGGGTTCATGATGACATCATAATGGGTTCAGGATAACATCATCATGACAACATCATAATGGGTTCATGATGACATCATCATAATGGGTTCATGATGACATCATGATGACATCATAATGGGTTCGTGATGTCTTCATCACCATAATGGGTTCATGATGACACGCTGGCAATAAATTTTAGGGAAACAAACTATATAGACCTTATGCTTTCCCACAGATTTTACATGTGCTTTTCAAGTGTTTTCTTGGTTTCATGTGTAATTTGAGCAGTACATGCAGTAAGCCCATCAGTACATTGCATGCAGCAAATACACTGTTTCCCTGTTTCACCTAAAACAATGGACTCAGTGTAGGGGAATTAGCTCAAATGGTAGAGCGCTCGCTTAGCATGCGAGAGGTAGCGGGATCGATGCCCGCATTCTCCAGTTACTTTATTTATACTTTATAAATTTTCAATAATGTTGTGCTTAACGCTGGCAATAAATTGGAGGGAAACAAACTATATAGACCTTATGATGGCAATAAATTGGAGGGAAACAAACTATATAGACCTTATGATTTCCCACAGATTTTTCATGTGCTTTTCAAGTGTTTTCTTGGTTTCATGTGTTATTAGAACAGTACATGCAGCAAGACCATCAGTACATTACATGCAGCAAATACACTGTTTCCCTGTTTCACCTAAAACATGCCACTCTATGTAGGGGAATTAGCTCAAATGGTAGAGCGCTCGCTTTGCATGCGAGAGATAGCAGGATCGATGCCCGCATTCTCCAGTTACTTTATTTATACTTTATAAATTTTCAATAATGTTGTGCTTAACGCTGGCAATAAATTGGAGGGAAACAAACTATATAGACCCTATGCTTTCCCACAGATTTTTCAACTTCACGAATAACTGTAGAATACAAAGGGGATTTAGTTCAAATGGTGGTGTGCTCGCTTAGCATGCGAGGGATAGTAGGTTCAATGCCCGTGTTCTCTAAGTGTTTTCTTGGTTTCATGTGTAATTAGAGCAGTACAAGCAGCAAGCTTAATGGTACATTACATGAAGCAAATACACTGTTTCCCTGTGTCATCATGTTTCCCTGACATCATCATGGCAATATCATAATGGGTTCATGATGACATCATCACAATGGGTTCATGATGACATCATCATGATGTCATCATAATGGGTTCATGATGACTTCATCATCATAATGGGTTCATGATGACATTATCATGACGACATCATGAAGGGTTCATGATGACATCATCATAAAGGGTTCATGATGACATCATAATGGGTTCATGATGACATCATCATGATGACATCATAATGGGTTCGTGGTGACTTCATTACAATGGGTTCATGATGACATCATCATGACGAAATCATAGTGGGATCATGATTACAGCATCATAATGGGTTCGTGATGACATCATCATGATGACATCATAATGGGTTCGTGATGACATCATCATGATGACATCATAATGGGTTCGTGATGACATCATCATGATGACATCATAATGGGTCCGTGATGACATCATCATGACATCATAATGTGTTCGTGTTGACATCATCGTGATGATATCATAGTTGGTTCATGATGACATCATCACAATAGGTTCATGATGACATCATCATGATGACATCATAATGGGTTCGTGATGACTTAATCATCATAAAGGGTTCATGATGACATCATAATCGGTTCATGATGACATCATCATGATGACATCATAATGTGTTCGTGATGACATCATCGTGATGACATCATAATCGGTTCATGATGACATCATCACAATAGGTTCATCATGACATCATCATGATGACATCATAATGGGTTCGTGATGACTTCATCATCATAATGGGTTCATGATGACATCATAATAGGTTCATGATGACATCATCACAATGGGTTCATGATGACATCATAATGGGTTCAGGATAACATCATCATGACAACATCATAATGGGTTCATGATGACATCATCATAATGGGTTCATGATGACATCATGATGACATCATAATGGGTTCGTGATGTCTTCATCACCATAATGGGTTCATGATGACACGCTGGCAATAAATTGGAGGGGAACAAACTATATAGACCTTATGCTTTCCCACAGATTTTCCATGTGCTTTTCAAGTGTTTTCTTGGTTTCATGTGTAATTTGAGCAGTACATGCAGTAAGCCCATCAGTACATTGCATGCAGCAAATACACTGTTTCCCTGTTTCTCCTAAAACAATGGACTCAGTGTAGGGGAATTAGCTCAAATGGTCGAGCGCTCGCTTAGCATGCGAGAGGCAGCGGGATCGATGCCCGCATTCTTTTGTTACTTTATTTATACTTTATAATTTTTCAATAATGTTGTGCTTAACGCTGGCAATAAATTGAAGGGAAACAAACTATATTGACCTTATGATGGCAATAAATTGGAGGGAAACAAACTATATAGACCGTATGCTGGCAATAAATTGGAGGGAAACAAACTATATAGACCTTATGATTTCCCACAGATTTTTCATGTGCTTTTCAAATGTTTTCTTGGTTTCATGTGTAATTTGAACAGTACATGCAGCAAGCCCATCAGTACATTACATGCAGCAAATACACTGTTTCCCTGTTTCACCTAAAACATGCCACTCTATGTAGGAGAATTAGCTCAAATGGTAGAGCGTTTGCTTAGCATGCGAGAGGTAGCGGGATCGATGCCCGCATTCTCCAGTTACTTTATTTATACTTTATAAATTTTCAATAATGTTGTGCTTAACGCTGGCTATAAATTGGAGGGAAACAAACTATATAGACCCTATGCTTTCCCACAGATTTTTCAACTTCACGCATAACTGTAGAATACAAAGGGGATTTAGTTCAAATGGTGGTGTGCTCGCTTAGCATGCGAGGGGTAGTAGGTTCAATGACCGTGTTCTCTAAGTGTTTTCTTGGTTTCATGTGTAATTAGAGCAGTACAAGCAGCAAGCTTAATGGTACATTACATGAAGCAAATACACTGTTTCCCAGTTTCATCATGTTTCCCTGACATCATCATGGCAATATCATAATGGGTTCATGATGACATCATCACAATGGGTTCATGATGACATCATCATGATGACATCATAATGGGTTCATGATGACTTCATCATCATAATGGGTTTATGATGACATTATCATGACGACATCATGAAGGGTTCGTGATGACATCATCATAAAGGGTTCATGATGACATCATAATGGTTTCATGATGACATCATCATGATGACATCATAATGGGTTCGTGGTGACTTCATTACAATGGGTTCATGATCACATCATCATGACGAAATCATAGTGGGATCATGATTACAGCATCATAATGGGTTCGTGATGACATCATCATGATGGCATCATAATGGGTTCGTGATGACATCATCATGATGACATCATAATGGGTTCGTGATGACATCATCATGATGACATCATAATGGGTCCGTGATGACATCATCATGACATCATAATGTGTTCGTGATGACATCATCGTGATGATATCATAGTGGGTTCATGATGACATCATCACAATAGGTTCATGATGACATCATCATGATGACATCATAATGGGTTCATGATGACTTCATCATCATAAAGGGTTCATGATGACATCATAATGGGTTCATGATGACATCATCATGATGACATCATAATGGGTTCATGATGACATCATCATGATGACATCATAATGTGTTCGTGATGACATCATCGTGATGACATCATAATGGGTTCATGATGACATCATCACAATAGGTTCATGATGACATCATCATGATGACATCATAATGGGTTCGTGATGACTTCATCATCATAATGGGTTCATGATGACATCATAATGGGTTCATGATGACATCATAATAGGTTCATGATGACATCATCACAATGGGTTCATGATGACATCATAATGGGTTCAGGATAACATCATCATGACAACATCATAATGGGTTCATGATGACATCATCATAATGGGTTCATGATGACATCATGATGACATCATAATGGGTTCGTGATGTCTTCATCACCATAATGGGTTCATGATGACACGCTGGCAATAAATTGGAGGGAAACAAACTATATAGACCTTATGCTTTCCCACAGATTTTACATGTGCTTTTCAAGTGTTTTCTTGGTTTCATGTGTAATTTGGGCAGTACATGCAGTAAGCCCATCAGTACATTGCATGCAGCAAATACACTGTTTCCCTGTTTCACCTAAAACGATGGACTCAGTGTAGGGGAATTAGCTCAAATGGTAGAGCGCTCGCTTAGCAAGCGAGAGGTAGCGGGATCGATGCCCGCATTCTCCAGTTACTTTATTTATACTTTATAAATTTTCAATAATGTTGTGCTTAACGCTGGCAATAAATTGGAGGGAAACAAACTATATAGACCGTATGCTGGCAATAAATTGGAGGGAAACAAACTATATAGACCTTATGATTTCCCACAGATTTTTCATGTGCTTTTCAAGTGTTTTCTTGGTTTCATGTGTAATTAGAACAGTACATGCAGCAAGCCCATCAGTACATTACATGCAGCAAATACACTGTTTCCCTGTTTCACCTAAAACATGCCACTCTATGTAGGGGAATTAGCTCAAATGGTAGAGCGCTTGCTTAGCATGCGTGAGGTAGCGGGATCGATGCCCACATTCTCCAGTTACTTTATTTATACTTTATAAATTTTCAATAATGTTGTGCTTAACGCTGGCAATAAATTGGAGGGAAACAAACTATATAGACCTTATGATGGCAATAAATTGGAGGGAAACAAACTATATAGACCTTATGATTTCCCACAGACTTTTCATGTGCTTTTCAAGTGTTTTCTTGGTTTCATGTGTAATTAGAACAGTACATGCAGCAAGCCCATCAGTACATTACATGCAGCAAATACACTGTTTCCCTGTTTCACCTAAAACATGCCACTCTATGTAGGGGAATTAGCTCAAATGGTAGAGCGCTCGCTCCGCATGCGAGAGGTAGCGGGATCGATGCCCGCATTCTCCAGTTGCTTTATTTATACTTTATAAATTTTCAATAATGTTGTGCTGAACGCTGGCTATAAATTGGAGGAAAACAAACTGTATAGACCCTATGCTTTCCCACAGATTTTTCAACTTCACGAATAACTGTAGAATACAAAGGGGATTTAGTTCAAATGGTGGTGTGCTCGCTTAGCATGCGAGGGGTAGTTGGTTCAATGACCGTGTTCTCTAAGTGTTTTCTTGGTTTCATGTGTAATTAGAGCAGTACAAGCAGCAAGCTTAATGGTACATTACATGAAGCAAATACACTGTTTCCCTGTTTCATCATGTTTCCCTGACATCATCATGGCAAGATCATAATGGGTTCATGATGACATCATCACAATGGGTTCATGATGACATCATCGTGATGACATCATAATGGGTTCATGATGACTTCATCATCATAATGGGTTTATGATGACATTATCATGACGACATCATGAAGGGTTCGTGATGACATCATCATAAAGGGTTCATGATGACATCATAATGGGTTCATGATGACATCATCATGATGACATCATAATGGGTTCGTGGTGACTTCATTACAATGGGTTCATGATGACATCATCATGACGAAATCATAGTGGGATCATGATTACAGCATCATAATGGGTTCGTGATGACATCATCATGATGACATCATAATGGGTTCGTGATGACATCATCATGATGACATCATAATGGGTTCGTGATGACATCATCATGATGACATCATAATGGGTCCGTGATGACATCATCATGACATCATAATGTGTTCGTTATGACATCATCGTGATGATATCATAGTGGGTTCATGATGACATCATCACAATAGGTTCATGATGACATCATCATGATGACATCATAATGGGTTCGTGATGACTTCATCATCATAAAGGGTTCATGATGACATCATAATCGGTTCATGATGACATCATCATGATGACATCATAATGGGTTCATGATGACATCATCATGATGACATCATAATGTGTTCGTGATGACATCATCGTGATGACATCATAATGGGTTCATGATGACATCATCACAATAGGTTCATGATGACATCATCATGATGACATCATAATGGGTTCGTGATGACTTCATCATCATAATGGGTTCATGATGACATCATAATGGGTTCATGATGACATCATAATAGGTTCATGATGACATCATCACAATGGGTTCATGATGACATCATAATGGGTTCAGGATAACATCATCATGACAACATCATAATGGGTTCATGATGACATCATCATAATGGGTTCATGATGACATCATGATGACATCATAATGGGTTCGTGATGTCTTCATCACCATAATGGGTTCATGATGACACGCTGGCAATAAATTGGAGGGAAACAAACTATATAGACCTTATGCTTTCCCACAGATTTTACATGTGCTTTTCAAGTTTTTTCTTGGTTTCATGTGTAATTTGGGCAGTACATGCAGTAAGCCCATCAGTACATTGCATGCAGCAAATACACTGTTTCCCTGTTTCACCTAAAACGATGGACTCAGTGTAGGGGAATTAGCTCAAATGGTAGAGCGCTCGCTTAGCATGCGAGAGGTAGCGGGATCGATGCCCGCATTCTCCAGTTACTTTATTTATACTTTATAAATTTTCAATAATGTTGTGCTTAACGCTGGCAATAAATTGGAGGGAAACAAACTATATAGACCGTATGCTGGCAATAAATTGGAGGGAAACAAACTATATAGACCTTATGATTTCCCACAGATTTTTCATGTGCTTTTCAAGTGTTTTCTTGGTTTCATGTGTAATTAGAACAGTACATGCAGCAAGCCCATCAGTACATTACATGCAGCAAATACACTGTTTCCCTGTTTCACCTAAAATATGCCACTCTATGTAGGGGAATTAGCTCAAATGGTAGAGCGCTCGCTTAGCGTGCGTGAGGTAGCGGGATCGATGCCCGCATTCTCCAGTTACTTTATTTATACTTTATAAATTTTCAATAATGTTGTGCTTAACGCTGGCAATAAATTGGAGGGAAACAAACTATATAGACCTTATGATGGCAATAAATTGGAGGGAAACAAACTATATAGACCTTATGATTTCCCACAGACTTTTCATGTGCTTTTCAAGTGTTTTCTTGGTTTCATGTGTAATTAGAACAGTACATGCAGCAAGCCCATCAGTACATTACATGCAGCAAATACACTGTTTCCCTGTTTCACCTAAAACATGCCACTCTATGTAGGGGAATTAGCTCAAATGGTAGAGCGCTCGCTCCGCATGCGAGAGGTAGCGGGATCGATGCCCGCATTCTCCAGTTACTTTATTTATACTTTATAAATTTTCAATAATGTTGTGCTGAACGCTGGCTATAAATTGGAGGAAAACAAACTGTATAGACCCTATGCTTTCCCACAGATTTTTCAACTTCACGAATAACTGTAGAATACAAAGGGGATTTAGTTCAAATGGTGGTGTGCTCGCTTAGCATGCGAGGGGTAGTTGGTTCAATGACCGTGTTCTCTAAGTGTTTTCTTGGTTTCATGTGTAATTAGAGCAGTACAAGCAGCAAGCTTAATGGTACATTACATGAAGCAAATACACTGTTTCCCTGTTTCATCATGTTTCCCTGACATCATCATGGCAAGATCATAATGGGTTCATGATGACATCATCACAATGGGTTCATGATGACATCATCATGATGACATCATAATGGGTTCATGATGACTTCATCATCATAATGGGTTTATGATGACATTATCATGACGACATCATGAAGGGTTCGTGATGACATCATCATAAAGGGTTCATGATGACATCATAATGGGTTCATGATGACATCATCATGATGACATCATAATGGGTTCGTGGTGACTTCATTACAATGGGTTCATGATGACATCATCATGACGAAATCATAGTGGGATCATGATTACAGCATCATAATGGGTTCGTGATGACATCATCATGATGACATCATAATGGGTTCGTGATGACATCATCATGATGACATCATAATGGGTTCGTGATGACATCATCATGATGACATCATCATGGGTCCGTGATGACATCATCATGACATCATAATGTGTTCGTGATGACATCATCGTGATGATATCATAGTGGGTTCATGATGACATCATCACAATAGGTTCATGATGACATCATCATGATGACATCATAATGGGTTCGTGATGACTTCATCATCATAAAGGGTTCATGATGACATCATAATCGGTTCATGATGACATCATCATGATGACATCATAATGGGTTCATGATGACATCATCATGATGACATCATAATGTGTTCGTGATGACATCATCGTGATGACGTCATAATGGGTTCATGATGACATCATCACAATAGGTTCATGATGACATCATCATGATGACATCATAATGGGTTCGTGATGACTTCATCATCATAATGGGTTCATGATGACATCATAATGGGTTCATGATGACATCATAATAGGTTCATGATGACATCATCACAATGGGTTCATGATGACATCATAATGGGTTCAGGATAACATCATCATGACAACATCATAATGGGTTCATGATGACATCATCATAATGGGTTCATGATGACATCATGATGACATCATAATGGGTTCGTGATGTCTTCATCACTATAATGGGTTCATGATGACACGCTGGCAATAAATTGGAGGGAAACAAACTATATAGACCTTATGCTTTCCCACAGATTTTACATGTGCTTTTCAAGTGTTTTCTTGGTTTCATGTGTAATTTGGGCAGTACATGCAGTAAGCCCATCAGTACATTGCATGCAGCAAATACACTGTTTCCCTGTTTCACCTAAAACGATGGACTCAGTGTAGGGGAATTAGCTCAAATGGTAGAGCGCTCGCTTAGCATGCGAGAGGTAGCGGGATCGATGCCCGCATTCTCCAGTTACTTTATTTATACTTTATAAATTTTCAATAATGTTGTGCTTAACGCTGGCAATAAATTGGAGGGAAACAAACTATATAGACCGTATGCTGGCAATAAATTGGAGGGAAACAAACTATATAGACCTTATGATTTCCCACAGATTTTTCATGTGCTTTTCAAGTGTTTTCTTGGTTTCATGTGTAATTAGAACAGTACATGCAGCAAGCCCATCAGTACATTACATGCAGCAAATACACTGTTTCCCTGTTTCACCTAAAACATGCCACTCTATGTAGGGGAATTAGCTCAAATGGTAGAGCGCTTGCTTAGCATGCGTGAGGTAGCGGGATCGATGCCCGCATTCTCCAGTTACTTTATTTATACTTTATAAATTTTCAATAATGTTGTGCTTAACGCTGGCAATAAATTGGAGGGAAACAAACTATATAGACCTTATGATGGCAATAAATTGGAGGGAAACAAACTATATAGACCTTATGATTTCCCACAGACTTTTCATGTGCTTTTCAAGTGTTTTCTTGGTTTCATGTGTAATTAGAACAGTACATGCAGCAAGCCCATCAGTACATTACATGCAGCAAATACACTGTTTCCCTGTTTCACCTAAAACATGCCACTCTATGTAGGGGAATTAGCTCGAATTGTAGAGCGCTCGCTCCGCATGCGAGAGGTAGCGGGATCGATGCCCGCATTCTCCAGTTACTTTATTTATACTTTATAAATTTTCAATAATGTTGTGCTGAACGCTGGCTATAAATTGGAGGAAAACAAACTGTATAGACCCTATGCTTTCCCACAGATTTTTCAACTTCACGAATAACTGTAGAATACAAAGGGGATTTAGTTCAAATGGTGGTGTGCTCGCTTAGCATGCGAGGGGTAGTTGGTTCAATGACCGTGTTCTCTAAGTGTTTTCTTGGTTTCATGTGTAATTAGAGCAGTACAAGCAGCAAGCTTAATGGTACATTACATGAAGCAAATACACTGTTTCCCAGTTTCATCATGTTTCCCTGACATCATCATGGCAAGATCATAATGGGTTCATGATGACATCATCACAATGGGTTCATGATGACATCATCATGATGACATCATAATGGGTTCATGATGACTTCATCATCATAATGGGTTTATGATGACATTATCATGACGACATCATGAAGGGTTCGTGATGACATCATCATAAAGGGTTCATGATGACATCATAATAGGTTCATGATGACATCATCATGATGACATCATAATGGGTTCGTGGTGACTTCATTACAATGGGTTCATGATGACATCATCATGACGAAATCATAGTGGGATCATGATTACAGCATCATAATGGGTTCGTGATGACATCATCATGATGACATCATAATGGGTTCGTGATGACATCATCATGATGACATCATAATGGGTTCGTGATGACATCATCATGATGACGTCATAATGGGTCCGTGATGACATCATCATGACATCATAATGTGTTCGTGATGACATCATCGTGATGATATCATAGTGGGTTCATGATGACATCATCACAATAGGTTCATGATGACATCATCATGATGACATCATAATGGGTTCGTGATGACTTCATCATCATAAAGGGTTCATGATGACATCATAATCGGTTCATGATGACATCATCATGATGACATCATAATGGGTTCATGATGACATCATCATGATGACATCATAATGTGTTCGTGATGACATCATCGTGATGACATCATAATGGGTTCATGATGACATCATCACAATAGGTTCATGATGATATCATCATGATGACATCATAATGGGTTCGTGATGACTTCATCATCATAATGGGTTCATGATGACATCATAATGGGTTCATGATGACATCATAATAGGTTCATAATGACATCATCACAATGATGTGTAATTAGAACAGTACATGCAGCAAGCCCATCAGTACATTACATGCAGCAAATACACTGTTTCCCTGTTTCACCTAAAACATGCCACTCTATGTAGGGGAATTAGCTCAAATGGTAGTGCGCTCGCTTTGCATGCGAGAGGTAGCGGGATCGATGCCCGCATTCTCCAGTTACTTTATTTATACTTTATAAATTTTCAATAATGTTGTGCTTAACGCTGGCAATAAATTGGAGGGAAACAAACTATATAGACCCTATGCTTTCCCACAGATTTTTCAACTTCACGAATAACTGTAGAATACAAAGGGGATTTAGTTCAAATGGTGGTGTGCTCGCTTAGCATGCGAGGGGTAGTTGGTTCAATGACCGTGTTCTCTAAGTGTTTTCTTGGTTTCATGTGTAATTAGAGCAGTACAAGCAGCAAGCTTAATGGTACATTACATGAAGCAAATACACTGTTTCCCTGTTTCATCATGTTTCCCTGACATCATCATGGCAAGATCATAATGGGTTCATGATGACATCATCACAATGGGTTCATGATGACATCATCATGATGACATCATAATGGGTTCATGATGACTTCATCATCATAATGGGTTTATGATGACATTATCATGACGACATCATGAAGGGTTCGTGATGACATCATCATAAAGGGTTCATGATGACATCATAATGGGTTCATGATGACATCATCATGATGACATCATGATGGGTTCGTGGTGACTTCATTACAATGGGTTCATGATGACATCATCATGACGAAATCATAGTGGGATCATGATTACAGCATCATAATGGGTTCGTGATGACATCATCATGATGACATCATAATGGGTTCGTGATGACATCATCATGATGACATCATAATGGGTCCGTGATGACATCATCATGACATCATAATGTGTTCGTGATGACATCATCGTGATGATATCATAGTGGGTTCATGATGACATCATCACAATAGGTTCATGATGACATCATCATGATAACATCATAATGGGTTCGTGATGACTTCATCATCATAAAGGGTTCATGTTGACATCATAATGGGTTCATGATGACATCATCATGATGACATCATAATGGGTTCATGATGACATCATCATGATGACATCATAATGTGTTCGTGATGACATCATCGTGATGACATCATAATGGGTTCATGATGACATCATCACAATAGGTTCATGATGACATCATCATGATGACATCATAATGGGTTCGTGATGACTTCATCATCATAATGGGTTCATGATGACATCATAATGGGTTCATGATGACATCATAATAGGTTCATGATGACATCATCACAATGGGTTCATGATGACATCATAATGGGTTCAGGATAACATCATCATGACAACATCATAATGGGTTCATGATGACATCATCATAATGGGTTCATGATGACATCATGATGACATCATAATGGGTTCGTGATGTCTTCATCACCATAATGGGTTCATGATGACACGCTGGCAATAAATTGGAGGGAAACAAACTATATAGACCTTATGCTTTCCCACAGATTTTACATGTGCTTTTCAAGTGTTTTCTTAGTTTCATGTGTAATTTGAGCAGTACATGCAGTAAGACCATCAGTACATTGCATGCAGCAAATACACTGTTTCCCTGTTTCACCTAAAACAATGGACTCAGTGTAGGGGAATTAGCTCAAATGGTAGAGCGCTCGCTTAGCATGCGAGAGGTAGCGGGATCGATGCCCGCATTCTCCAGTTACTTTATTTATACTTTATAAATTTTCAATAATGTTGTGCTTAACGCTGGCAATAAATTGGAGGGAAACAAACTATATAGACCGTATGCTGGCAATAAATTGGAGGGAAACAAACTATATAGACCTTATGATTTCCCACAGATTTTTCATGTGCTTTTCAAGTGTTTTCTTGGTTTCATGTGTAATTAGAACAGTACATGCAGCAAGCCCATCAGTACATTACATGCAGCAAATACACTGTTTCCCTGTTTCACCTAAAACATGCCATTCTGTGTAAGGGAATTAGCTCAAATGGTAGAGCGCTCGCTTAGCATGTGAGAGGTAGCAGAATCGATGCCCGCATTCTCCAGTTACTTTATTTATACTTTATAAATTTTCAATAATGTTGTGCTTAACGCTGGCAATAAATTGGAGGGAAACAAACTATATAGACCTTATGATGGCAATAAATTGGAGGGAAACAAACTATATAGACCTTATGATTTCCCACAGACTTTTCATGTGCTTTTCAAGTGTTTTCTTGGTTTCATGTGTAATTAGAACAGTACATGCAGCAAGCCCATCAGTACATTACATGCAGCAAATACACTGTTTCCCTGTTTCACCTAAAACATGCCAGTCTACGTAGGGGAATTAGCTCAAATGGTAGAGCGCTCGCTTTGCATGCGAGAGGTAGCGGGATCGATGCCCGCATTCTTCAGTTACTTTATTTATACTTTATAAATTTTCAATAATGTTGTGCTTAACGCTGGCAATAAATTGGAGGGAAACAAACTATATAGACCCTATGCTTTCCCACAGATTTTTCAACTTCACGAATAACTGTAGAATACAAAGGGGATTTAGTTCAAATGGTGGTGTGCTCGCTTAGCATGCGAGGGGTAGTTGGTTCAATGACCGTGTTCTCTAAGTGTTTTCTTGGTTTCATGTGTAATTAGAGCAGTACAAGCAGCAAGCTTAATGGTACATTACATGAAGCAAATACACTGTTTCCCTGTTTCATCATGTTTCCCTGACATCATCATGGCAATATCATAATGGGTTCATGATGACATCATCACAATGGGTTCATGATGACATCATCATGATGACATCATAATGGGTTCATGATGACTTCATCATCATAATGGGTTTATGATGACATTATCATGACGACATCATGAAGGGTTCGTGATGACATCATCATAAAGGGTTCATGATGACATCATAATGGGTTCATGATGACATCATCATGATGACATCATAATGGGTTCGTGGTGACTTCATTACAATGGGTTCATGATGACATCATCATGACGAAATCATAGTGGGATCATGATTACAGCATCATAATGGGTTCGTGATGACATCATCATGATGACATCATAATGGGTTCGTGATGACATCATCATGATGACATCATAATGGGTTCGTGATGACATCATCATGATGACATCATAATGGGTCCGTGATGACATCATCATGACATCATAATGTGTTCGTGATGACATCATCGTGATGATATCATAGTGGGTTCATGATGACATCATCACAATAGGTTCATGATGACATCATCATGATGACATCATAATGGGTTCGTGATGACTTCATCATCATAAAGGGTTCATGATGACATCATAATCGGTTCATGATGACATCATCATGATGACATCATAATGGGTTCATGATGACATCATCATGATGACATCATAATGTGTTCGTGATGACATCATCGTGATGACATCATAATGGGTTCATGATGACATCATCACAATAGGTTCATGATGACATCATCATGATGACATCATAATGGGTTCGTGATGACTTCATCATCATAATGGGTTCATGATGACATCATAATGGGTTCATGATGACATCATAATAGGTTCATGATGACATCATCACAATGGGTTCATGATGACATCATAATGGGTTCAGGATAACATCATCATCACAACATCATAATGGGTTCATGATGACATCATCATAATGGGTTCATGATGACATCATGATGACATCATAATGGGTTCGTGATGTCTTCATCACCATAATGGGTTCATGATGACACGCTGGCAATAAATTGGAGGGAAACAAACTATATAGACCTTATGCTTTCCCACAGATTTTACATGTGCTTTTCAAGTGTTTTCTTGGTTTCATGTGTAATTTGAGCAGTACATGCAGTAAGCCCATCAGTACATTGCATGCAGCAAATACACTGTTTCCCTGTTTCACCTAAAACGATGGACTCAGTGTAGGGGAATTAGCTCAAATGGTAGAGCGCTCGCTTAGCATGCGAGAGGTAGCGGGATCGATGCCTGCATTCTCCAGTTACTTTATTGATACTTCATAAATTTTCAATAATGTTGTGCTTAACACTGGCAATAAATTGGAGGGAAACAAACTATATAGACCGTATGCTGGCAATAAATTGGAGGGAAACAAACTATATAGACCTTATGATTTCCCACAGATTTTTCATGTGCTTTTCAAGTGTTTTCTTGGTTTCATGTGTAATTAGAACAGTACATGCAGCAAGCCCATCAGTACATTACATGCAGCAAATACACTGTTTCCCTGTTTCACCTAAAATATGCCAGTCTATGTAGGGGAATTAGCTCAAATGGTAGAGCGCTCGCTTAGCATGCGAGAGGTAGCGGGATCGATGCCCGCGTTCTCCAGTTACTTTATTTATACTTTATAAATTTTCAATAATGTTGTGCTTAACGCTGGCAATAAATTGGAGGGAAACAAACTATATAGACCCTATGCTTTCCCACAGATTTTTCAACTTCACGAATAACTGTAGAATACAAAGGGTATTTAGTTCAAATGGTGGTGTGCTCGCTTAGCATGCGAGGGGTAGTTGGTTCAATGACCGTGTTCTCTAAGTGTTTTCTTGGTTTCATGTGTAATTAGAGCAGTACAAGCAGCAAGCTTAATGGTACATTACATGAAGCAAATACACTGTTTCCCTGTTTCATCATGTTTCCCTGACATCATCATGGCAATATCATAATGGGTTCATGATGACATCATCACAATGGGTTCATGATGACATCATCATGATGACATCATAATGGGTTCATGATGACTTCATCATCATAATGGGTTTATGATGACATTATCATGACGACATCATGAAGGGTTCGTGATGACATCATCATAAAGGGTTCATGATGACATCATAATGGGTTCATGATGACATCATCATGATGACATCATAATGGGTTCATGGTGACTTCATTACAATGGGTTCATGATGACATCATCATGACGAAATCATAGTGGGATCATGATTACAGCATCATAATGGGTTCGTGATGACATCATCATGATGACATCATAATGGGTTCGTGATGACATCATCATGATGACATCATAATGGGTCCGTGATGACATCATCATGACATCATAATGTGTTCGTGATGACATCATCGTGATGATATCATAGTGGGTTCATGATGACATCATCACAATAGGTTCATGATGACATCATCATGATGACATCATAATGGGTTCGTGATGACTTCATCATCATAAAGGGTTCATGATGACATCATAATCGGTTCATGATGACATCATCATGATGACATCATAATGGGTTCATGATGACATCATCATGATGACATCATAATGTGTTCGTGATGACATCATCGTGATGACATCATAATGGGTTCATGATGACATCATCACAATAGGTTCATGATGACATCATCATGATGACATCATAATGGGTTCGTGATGACTTCATCATCATAATGGGTTCATGATGACATCATAATGGGTTCATGATGACATCATAATAGGTTCATGATGACATCATCACAATGGGTTCATGATGACATCATAATGGGTTCAGGATAACATCATCATGACAACATCATAATGGGTTCATGATGACATCATCATAATGGGTTCATGATGACATCATGATGACATCATAATGGGTTCGTGATGTCTTCATCACCATAATGGGTTCATGATGACACGCTGGCAATAAATTGGAGGGAAACAAACTATATAGACCTTATGCTTTCCCACAGATTTTACATGTGCTTTTCAAGTGTTTTCTTGGTTTCATGTGTAATTTGGGCAGTACATGCAGTAAGCCCATCAGTACATTGCATGCAGCAAATACACTGTTTCCCTGTTTCACCTAAAACGATGGACTCAGTGTAGGGGAGTTAGCTCAAATGGTAGAGCGCTCGCTTAGCATGCGAGAGGTAGCGGGATCGATGCCCGCATTCTCCAGTTACTTTATTTATACTTTATAAATTTTCAATAATGTTGTGCTTAACGCTGGCAATAAATTGGAGGGAAACAAACTATATAGACCGTATGCTGGCAATAAATTGGAGGGAAACAAACTATATAGACCTTATGATTTCCCACAGATTTTTCATGTGCTTTTCAAGTGTTTTCTTGGTTTCATGTGTAATTAGAACAGTACATGCAGCAAGCCCATCAGTACATTACATGCAGCAAATACACTGTTTCCCTGTTTCACCTAAAACATGCCACTCTATGTAGGGGAATTAGCTCAAATGGCAGAGCGCTCGCTCCGCATGCGAGAGGTAGCGGGATCGATGCCCGCATTCTCCAGTTACTTTATTTATACTTTATAAATTTTCAATAATGTTGTGCTGAACGCTGGCTATAAATTGGAGGAAAACAAACTGTATAGACCCTATGCTTTCCCACAGATTTTTCAACTTCACGAATAACTGTAGAATACAAAGGGGATTTAGTTCAAATGGTGGTGTGCTCGCTTAGCATGCGAGGGGTAGTTGGTTCAATGACCGTGTTCTCTAAGTGTTTTCTTGGTTTCATGTGTAATTAGAGCAGTACAAGCAGCAAGCTTAATGGTACATTACATGAAGCAAATACACTGTTTCCCTGTTTCATCATGTTTCCCTGACATCATCATGGCAAGATCATAATGGGTTCATGATGACATCATCACAATGGGTTCATGATGACATCATCATGATGACATCATAATGGGTTCATGATGACTTCATCATCATAATGGGTTTATGATGACATTATCATGACGACATCATGAAGGGTTCGTGATGACATCATCATAAAGGGTTCATGATGACATCATAATGGGTTCATGATGACATCATCATGATGACATCATAATGGGTTCGTGGTGACTTCATTACAATGGGTTCATGATGACATCATCATGACGAAATCATAGTGGGATCATGATTACAGCATCATAATGTGTTCGTGATGACATCATCATGATGACATCATAATGGGTTCGTGATGACATCATCATGATGACATCATAATGGGTCCGTGATGACATCATCATGACATCATAATGTGTTCGTGATGATATCATAGTGGGTTCATGATGACATCATCACAATAGGTTCATGATGACATCATCATGATAACATCATAATGGGTTCGTGATGACTTCATCATCATAAAGGGTTCATGTTGACATCATAATGGGTTCATGATGACATCATCATGATGACATCATAATGGGTTCATGATGACATCATCATGATGACATCATAATGTGTTCGTGATGACATCATCGTGATGACATCATAATGGGTTCATGATGACATCATCACAATAGGTTCATGATGACATCATCATGATGACATCATAATGGGTTCGTGATGACTTCATCATCATAATGGGTTCATGATGACATCATAATGGGTTCATGATGACATCATAATAGGTTCATGATGACATCATCACAATGGGTTCATGATGACATCATAATGGGTTCAGGATAACATCATCATGACAACATCATAATGGGTTCATGATGACATCATCATAATGGGTTCATGATGACATCATGATGACATCATAATGGGTTCGTGATGTCTTCATCACCATAATGGGTTCATGATGACACGCTGGCAATAAATTGGAGGGAAACAAACTATATAGACCTTATGCTTTCCCACAGATTTTACATGTGCTTTTCAAGTGTTTTCTTGGTTTCATGTGTAATTTGAGCAGTACATGCAGTAAGCCCATCAGTACATTGCATGCAGCAAATACACTGTTTCCCTGTTTCACCTAAAACAATGGACTCAGTGTAGGGGAATTAGCTCAAATGGTAGAGCGCTCGCTTAGCATGCGAGAGGTAGCGGGATCGATGCCCGCATTCTCCAGTTACTTTATTTATACTTTATAAATTTTCAATAATGTTGTGCTTAACGCTGGCAATAAATTGGAGGGAAACAAACTATATAGACCGTATGCTGGCAATAAATTGGAGGGAAACAAACTATATAGACCTTATGATTTCCCACAGATTTTTCATGTGCTTTTCAAATGTTTTCTTGGTTTCATGTGTAATTTGAACAGTACATGCAGCAAGCCCATCAGTACATTACATGCAGCAAATACACTGTTTCCCTGTTTCACCTAAAACATGCCACTCTATGTAGGAGAATTAGCTCAAATGGTAGAGCGTTTGCTTAGCATGCGAGAGGTAGCGGGATCGATGCCCGCATTCTCCAGTTACTTTATTTATACTTTATAAATTTTCAATAATGTTGTGCTTAACGCTGGCTATAAATTGGAGGGAAACAAACTATATAGACCCTATGCTTTCCCACAGATTTTTCAACTTCACGCATAACTGTAGAATACAAAGGGGATTTAGTTCAAATGGTGGTGTGCTCGCTTAGCATGCGAGGGGTAGTAGGTTCAATGACCGTGTTCTCTAAGTGTTTTCTTGGTTTCATGTGTAATTAGAGCAGTACAAGCAGCAAGCTTAATGGTACATTACATGAAGCAAATACACTGTTTCCCAGTTTCATCATGTTTCCCTGACATCATCATGGCAATATCATAATGGGTTCATGATGACATCATCACAATGGGTTCATGATGACATCATCATGATGACATCATAATGGGTTCATGATGACTTCATCATCATAATGGGTTTATGATGACATTATCATGACGACATCATGAAGGGTTCGTGATGACATCATCATAAAGGGTTCATGATGACATCATAATGGTTTCATGATGACATCATCATGATGACATCATAATGGGTTCGTGGTGACTTCATTACAATGGGTTCATGATCACATCATCATGACGAAATCATAGTGGGATCATGATTACAGCATCATAATGGGTTCGTGATGACATCATCATGATGGCATCATAATGGGTTCGTGATGACATCATCATGATGACATCATAATGGGTTCGTGATGACATCATCATGATGACATCATAATGGGTCCGTGATGACATCATCATGACATCATAATGTGTTCGTGATGACATCATCGTGATGATATCATAGTGGGTTCATGATGACATCATCACAATAGGTTCATGATGACATCATCATGATGACATCATAATGGGTTCATGATGACTTCATCATCATAAAGGGTTCATGATGACATCATAATGGGTTCATGATGACATCATCATGATGACATCATAATGGGTTCATGATGACATCATCATGATGACATCATAATGTGTTCGTGATGACATCATCGTGATGACATCATAATGGGTTCATGATGACATCATCACAATAGGTTCATGATGACATCATCATGATGACATCATAATGGGTTCGTGATGACTTCATCATCATAATGGGTTCATGATGACATCATAATGGGTTCATGATGACATCATAATAGGTTCATGATGACATCATCACAATGGGTTCATGATGACATCATAATGGGTTCAGGATAACATCATCATGACAACATCATAATGGGTTCATGATGACATCATCATAATGGGTTCATGATGACATCATGATGACATCATAATGGGTTCGTGATGTCTTCATCACCATAATGGGTTCATGATGACACGCTGGCAATAAATTGGAGGGAAACAAACCATATAGACCTTATGCTTTCCCACAGATTTTACATGTGCTTTTCAAGTGTTTTCTTGGTTTCATGTGTAATTTGAGCAGTACATGCAGTAAGCCCATCAGTACATTACATGCAGCAAATACACTGTTTCCCTGTTTCACCTAAAACAATGGACTCAGTGTAGGGGAATTAGCTCAAATGGTAGAGCGCTCGCTTAGCATGCGAGAGGTAGCGGGATCGATGCCCGCATTCTCCAGTTACTTTATTTATACTTTATAAATTTTCAATAATGTTGTGCTTAACGCTGGCAATAAATTGGAGGGAAACAAACTATATAGACCTTATGATGGCAATAAATTGGAGGGAAACAAACTATATAGACCTTATGATTTCCCACAGATTTTTCATGTGCTTTTCAAGTGTTTTCTTGGTTTCATGTGTAATTAGAACAGTACATGCAGCAAGACCATCAGTACATTACATGCAGCAAATACACTGTTTCCCTGTTTCTCCTAAAACATGCCACTCTATGTAGGGGAATTAGCTCAAATGGTAGAGCGCTCGCTTTGCATGCGAGAGGTAGCGGGATCGATGCCCGCATTCTCCAATTACTTTATTTATACTTTATAAATTTTCAATAATCTTGTGCTTAACGCTGGCAATAAATTGGAGGGAAACAAACTATATAGACCCTATGCTTTATCACAGATTTTTCAACTTCACAAATAACTGTAGAATACAAAGGGGATTTAGTTCAAATGGTGGTGTGCTCGCTTAGCATGCGAGGGGTAGTAGGTTCAATGACCGTGTTCTCTAAGTGTTTTCTTGGTTTCATGTGTAATTAGAGCAGTACAAGCAGCAAGCTTAATGGTACATTACATGAAGCAAATACACTGTTTCCCTGTTTCATCATGTTTCCCTGACATCATCATGGCAAGATCATAATGGGTTCATGATGACATCATCACAATGGGTTCATGATGACATCATCATGATGACATCATAATGGGTTCATGATGACTTCATCATCATAATGGGTTTATGATGACATTATCATGACGACATCATGAAGGGTTCGTGATGACATCATCATAAAGGGTTCATGATGACATCATAATGGGTTCATGATGACATCATCATGATGACATCATAATGGGTTCGTGGTGACTTCATTACAATGGGTTCATGATGACATCATCATGACGAAATCATAGTGGGATCATGATTACAGCATCATAATGGGTTCGTGATGACATCATCATGATGACATCATAATGGGTTCGTGATGACATCATCATGATGACATCATAATGGGTTCGTGATGACATCATCATGATGACATCATAATGGGTCCGTGATGACATCATCATGACATCATAATGTGTTCGTGATGACATCATCGTGATGATATCATAGTGGGTTCATGATGACATCATCACAATAGGTTCATGATGACATCATCATGATGACATCATAATGGGTTCGTGATGACTTCATCATCATAAAGGGTTCATGATGACATCATAATCGGTTCATGATGACATCATCATGATGACATCATAATGGGTTCATGATGACATCATCATGATGACATCATAATGTGTTCGTGATGACATCATCGTGATGACATCATAATGGGTTCATGATGACATCATCACAATAGGTTCATGATGATATCATCATGATGACATCATAATGGGTTCGTGATGACTTCATCATCATAATGGGTTCATGATGACATCATAATGGGTTCATGATGACATCATAATAGGTTCATAATGACATCATCACAATGATGTGTAATTAGAACAGTACATGCAGCAAGCCCATCAGTACATTACATGCAGCAAATACACTGTTTCCCTGTTTCACCTAAAACATGCCACTCTATGTAGGGGAATTAGCTCAAATGGTAGCGCGCTCGCTTTGCATGCGACAGGTAGCGGGATCGATGCCCGCATTCTCCAGTTACTTTATTTATACTTTATAAATTTTCAATAATGTTGTGCTTAACGCTGGCAATAAATTGGAGGGAAACAAACTATATAGACCCTATGCTTTCCCACAGATTTTTCAACTTCACGAATAACTGTAGAATACAAAGGGGATTTAGTTCAAATGGTGGTGTGCTCGCTTAGCATGCGAGGGGTAGTTGGTTCAATGACCTTGTTCTCTAAGTGTTTTCTTGGTTTCATGTATAATTAGAGCAGTACAAGCAGCAAGCTTAATGGTACATTACATGAAGCAAATACACTGTTTCCCT
The DNA here is from genome assembly GCF_027358695.1 of Spea bombifrons. Lineage (NCBI taxonomy): Eukaryota > Metazoa > Chordata > Amphibia > Anura > Pelobatidae > Spea > Spea bombifrons. The sequence continues at coordinate 83,052,286 of NC_071091.1, read as the reverse complement.
GTTTCATCATGTTTCCCTGACATCATCATGGCAATATCATAATGGGTTCATGATGACATCATCACAATGGGTTCATGATGACATCATCATGATGACATCATAATGGGTTCATGATGACTTCATCATCATAATGGGTTTATGATGACATTATCATGACGACATCATGAAGGGTTCGCGATGACATCATCATAAAGGGTTCATAATGACATCATAATGGGTTCATGATGACATCATCATGATGACATCATGATGGGTTCGTGGTGACTTCATTACAATGGGTTCATGATGACATCATCATGACGAAATCATAGTGGGATCATGATTACAGCATCATAATGGGTTCGTGATGACATCATCATGATGACATCATAATGGGTTCGTGATGACATCATCATGATGACATCATAATGGGTTCGTGATGACATAATCATGATGACATCATAATGGGTCCGTGATGACATCATCATGACATCATAATGTGTTCGTGATGACATCATCGTGATGATATCATAGTGGGTTCATGATGACATCATCACAATAGGTTCATGATGACATCATAATGGGTTCATGATGACATCATCATGATGACATCATAATGGGTTCATGATGACATCATCATGATGACATCATAATGTGTTCGTGATGACATCATCGTGATGACATCATAATGGGTTCATGATGACATCATCACAATAGGTTCATGATGACATCATCATGATGACATCATAATGGGTTCGTGATGACTTCATCATCATAATGGGTTCATGATGACATCATAATGGGTTCATGATGACATCATAATAGGTTCATGATGACATCATCACAATGGGTTCATGATGACATCATAATGGGTTCAGGATAACATCATCATGACAACATCATAATGGGTTCATGATGACATCATCATAATGGGTTCATGATGACATCATGATGACATCATAATGGGTTCGTGATGTCTTCATCACCATAATGGGTTCATGATGACACGCTGGCAATAAATTGGAGGGAAACAAACTATATAGACCTTATGCTTTCCCACAGATTTTACATGTGCTTTTCAAGTGTTTTCTTGGTTTCATGTGTAATTTGGGCAGTACATGCAGTAAGCCCATCAGTACATTGCATGCAGCAAATACACTGTTTCCCTGTTTCACCTAAAACGATGGACTCAGTGTAGGGGAATTAGCTCAAATGGTAGAGCGCTCGCTTAGCATGCGAGAGGTAGCGGGATCGATGCCCGCATTCTCCAGTTACTTTATTTATACTTTATAAATTTTCAATAATGTTGTGCTTAACGCTGGCAATAAATTGGAGGGAAACAAACTATATAGACCGTATGCTGGCAATAAATTGGAGGGAAACAAACTATATAGACCTTATGATTTCCCACAGATTTTTCATGTGCTTTTCAAGTGTTTTCTTGGTTTCATGTGTAATTAGAACAGTACATGCAGCAAGCCCATCAGTACATTACATGCAGCAAATACACTGTTTCCCTGTTTCACCTAAAACATGCCACTCTATGTAGGGGAATTAGCTCAAATGGTAGAGCGCTTGCTTAGCATGCGTGAGGTAGCGGGATCGATGCCCACATTCTCCAGTTACTTTATTTATACTTTATAAATTTTCAATAATGTTGTGCTTAACGCTGGCAATAAATTGGAGGGAAACAAACTATATAGACCTTATGATGGCAATAAATTGGAGGGAAACAAACTATATAGACCTTATGATTTCCCACAGACTTTTCATGTGCTTTTCAAGTGTTTTCTTGGTTTCATGTGTAATTAGAACAGTACATGCAGCAAGCCCATCAGTACATTACATGCAGCAAATACACTGTTTCCCTGTTTCACCTAAAACATGCCACTCTATGTAGGGGAATTAGCTCAAATGGTAGAGCGCTCGCTCCGCATGCGAGAGGTAGCGGGATCGATGCCCGCATTCTCCAGTTGCTTTATTTATACTTTATAAATTTTCAATAATGTTGTGCTGAACGCTGGCTATAAATTGGAGGAAAACAAACTGTATAGACCCTATGCTTTCCCACAGATTTTTCAACTTCACGAATAACTGTAGAATACAAAGGGGATTTAGTTCAAATGGTGGTGTGCTCGCTTAGCATGCGAGGGGTAGTTGGTTCAATGACCGTGTTCTCTAAGTGTTTTCTTGGTTTCATGTGTAATTAGAGCAGTACAAGCAGCAAGCTTAATGGTACATTACATGAAGCAAATACACTGTTTCCCTGTTTCATCATGTTTCCCTGACATCATCATGGCAAGATCATAATGGGTTCATGATGACATCATCACAATGGGTTCATGATGACATCATCGTGATGACATCATAATGGGTTCATGATGACTTCATCATCATAATGGGTTTATGATGACATTATCATGACGACATCATGAAGGGTTCGTGATGACATCATCATAAAGGGTTCATGATGACATCATAATGGGTTCATGATGACATCATCATGATGACATCATAATGGGTTCGTGGTGACTTCATTACAATGGGTTCATGATGACATCATCATGACGAAATCATAGTGGGATCATGATTACAGCATCATAATGGGTTCGTGATGACATCATCATGATGACATCATAATGGGTTCGTGATGACATCATCATGATGACATCATAATGGGTTCGTGATGACATCATCATGATGACATCATAATGGGTCCGTGATGACATCATCATGACATCATAATGTGTTCGTTATGACATCATCGTGATGATATCATAGTGGGTTCATGATGACATCATCACAATAGGTTCATGATGACATCATCATGATGACATCATAATGGGTTCGTGATGACTTCATCATCATAAAGGGTTCATGATGACATCATAATCGGTTCATGATGACATCATCATGATGACATCATAATGGGTTCATGATGACATCATCATGATGACATCATAATGTGTTCGTGATGACATCATCGTGATGACATCATAATGGGTTCATGATGACATCATCACAATAGGTTCATGATGACATCATCATGATGACATCATAATGGGTTCGTGATGACTTCATCATCATAATGGGTTCATGATGACATCATAATGGGTTCATGATGACATCATAATAGGTTCATGATGACATCATCACAATGGGTTCATGATGACATCATAATGGGTTCAGGATAACATCATCATGACAACATCATAATGGGTTCATGATGACATCATCATAATGGGTTCATGATGACATCATGATGACATCATAATGGGTTCGTGATGTCTTCATCACCATAATGGGTTCATGATGACACGCTGGCAATAAATTGGAGGGAAACAAACTATATAGACCTTATGCTTTCCCACAGATTTTACATGTGCTTTTCAAGTTTTTTCTTGGTTTCATGTGTAATTTGGGCAGTACATGCAGTAAGCCCATCAGTACATTGCATGCAGCAAATACACTGTTTCCCTGTTTCACCTAAAACGATGGACTCAGTGTAGGGGAATTAGCTCAAATGGTAGAGCGCTCGCTTAGCATGCGAGAGGTAGCGGGATCGATGCCCGCATTCTCCAGTTACTTTATTTATACTTTATAAATTTTCAATAATGTTGTGCTTAACGCTGGCAATAAATTGGAGGGAAACAAACTATATAGACCGTATGCTGGCAATAAATTGGAGGGAAACAAACTATATAGACCTTATGATTTCCCACAGATTTTTCATGTGCTTTTCAAGTGTTTTCTTGGTTTCATGTGTAATTAGAACAGTACATGCAGCAAGCCCATCAGTACATTACATGCAGCAAATACACTGTTTCCCTGTTTCACCTAAAACATGCCACTCTATGTAGGGGAATTAGCTCAAATGGTAGAGCGCTCGCTTAGCGTGCGTGAGGTAGCGGGATCGATGCCCGCATTCTCCAGTTACTTTATTTATACTTTATAAATTTTCAATAATGTTGTGCTTAACGCTGGCAATAAATTGGAGGGAAACACACTATATAGACCTTATGATGGCAATAAATTGGAGGGAAACAAACTATATAGACCTTATGATTTCCCACAGACTTTTCATGTGCTTTTCAAGTGTTTTCTTGGTTTCATGTGTAATTAGAACAGTACATGCAGCAAGCCCATCAGTACATTACATGCAGCAAATACACTGTTTCCCTGTTTCACCTAAAACATGCCACTCTATGTAGGGGAATTAGCTCAAATGGTAGAGCGCTCGCTCCGCATGCGAGAGGTAGCGGGATCGATGCCCGCATTCTCCAGTTACTTTATTTATACTTTATAAATTTTCAATAATGTTGTGCTGAACGCTGGCTATAAATTGGAGGAAAACAAACTGTATAGACCCTATGCTTTCCCACAGATTTTTCAACTTCACGAATAACTGTAGAATACAAAGGGGATTTAGTTCAAATGGTGGTGTGCTCGCTTAGCATGCGAGGGGTAGTTGGTTCAATGACCGTGTTCTCTAAGTGTTTTCTTGGTTTCATGTGTAATTAGAGCAGTACAAGCAGCAAGCTTAATGGTACATTACATGAAGCAAATACACTGTTTCCCTGTTTCATCATGTTTCCCTGACATCATCATGGCAAGATCATAATGGGTTCATGATGACATCATCACAATGGGTTCATGATGACATCATCATGATGACATCATAATGGGTTCATGATGACTTCATCATCATAATGGGTTTATGATGACATTATCATGACGACATCATGAAGGGTTCGTGATGACATCATCATAAAGGGTTCATGATGACATCATAATGGGTTCATGATGACATCATCATGATGACATCATAATGGGTTCGTGGTGACTTCATTACAATGGGTTCATGATGACATCATCATGACGAAATCATAGTGGGATCATGATTACAGCATCATAATGGGTTCGTGATGACATCATCATGATGACATCATAATGGGTTCGTGATGACATCATCATGATGACATCATAATGGGTTCGTGATGACATCATCATGATGACATCATCATGGGTCCGTGATGACATCATCATGACATCATAATGTGTTCGTGATGACATCATCGTGATGATATCATAGTGGGTTCATGATGACATCATCACAATAGGTTCATGATGACATCATCATGATGACATCATAATGGGTTCGTGATGACTTCATCATCATAAAGGGTTCATGATGACATCATAATCGGTTCATGATGACATCATCATGATGACATCATAATGGGTTCATGATGACATCATCATGATGACATCATAATGTGTTCGTGATGACATCATCGTGATGACGTCATAATGGGTTCATGATGACATCATCACAATAGGTTCATGATGACATCATCATGATGACATCATAATGGGTTCGTGATGACTTCATCATCATAATGGGTTCATGATGACATCATAATGGGTTCATGATGACATCATAATAGGTTCATGATGACATCATCACAATGGGTTCATGATGACATCATAATGGGTTCAGGATAACATCATCATGACAACATCATAATGGGTTCATGATGACATCATCATAATGGGTTCATGATGACATCATGATGACATCATAATGGGTTCGTGATGTCTTCATCACTATAATGGGTTCATGATGACACGCTGGCAATAAATTGGAGGGAAACAAACTATATAGACCTTATGCTTTCCCACAGATTTTACATGTGCTTTTCAAGTGTTTTCTTGGTTTCATGTGTAATTTGGGCAGTACATGCAGTAAGCCCATCAGTACATTGCATGCAGCAAATACACTGTTTCCCTGTTTCACCTAAAACGATGGACTCAGTGTAGGGGAATTAGCTCAAATGGTAGAGCGCTCGCTTAGCATGCGAGAGGTAGTGGGATCGATGCCCGCATTCTCCAGTTACTTTATTTATACTTTATAAATTTTCAATAATGTTGTGCTTAACGCTGGCAATAAATTGGAGGGAAACAAACTATATAGACCGTATGCTGGCAATAAATTGGAGGGAAACAAACTATATAGACCTTATGATTTCCCACAGATTTTTCATGTGCTTTTCAAGTGTTTTCTTGGTTTCATGTGTAATTAGAACAGTACATGCAGCAAGCCCATCAGTACATTACATGCAGCAAATACACTGTTTCCCTGTTTCACCTAAAACATGCCACTCTATGTAGGGGAATTAGCTCAAATGGTAGAGCGCTTGCTTAGCATGCGTGAGGTAGCGGGATCGATGCCCGCATTCTCCAGTTACTTTATTTATACTTTATAAATTTTCAATAATGTTGTGCTTAACGCTGGCAATAAATTGGAGGGAAACAAACTATATAGACCTTATGATGGCAATAAATTGGAGGGAAACAAACTATATAGACCTTATGATTTCCCACAGACTTTTCATGTGCTTTTCAAGTGTTTTCTTGGTTTCATGTGTAATTAGAACAGTACATGCAGCAAGCCCATCAGTACATTACATGCAGCAAATACACTGTTTCCCTGTTTCACCTAAAACATGCCACTCTATGTAGGGGAATTAGCTCGAATTGTAGAGCGCTCGCTCCACATGCGAGAGGTAGCGGGATCGATGCCCGCATTCTCCAGTTACTTTATTTATACTTTATAAATTTTCAATAATGTTGTGCTGAACGCTGGCTATAAATTGGAGGAAAACAAACTGTATAGACCCTATGCTTTCCCACAGATTTTTCAACTTCACGAATAACTGTAGAATACAAAGGGGATTTAGTTCAAATGGTGGTGTGCTCGCTTAGCATGCGAGGGGTAGTTGGTTCAATGACCGTGTTCTCTAAGTGTTTTCTTGGTTTCATGTGTAATTAGAGCAGTACAAGCAGCAAGCTTAATGGTACATTACATGAAGCAAATACACTGTTTCCCAGTTTCATCATGTTTCCCTGACATCATCATGGCAAGATCATAATGGGTTCATGATGACATCATCACAATGGGTTCATGATGACATCATCATGATGACATCATAATGGGTTCATGATGACTTCATCATCATAATGGGTTTATGATGACATTATCATGACGACATCATGAAGGGTTCGTGATGACATCATCATAAAGGGTTCATGATGACATCATAATAGGTTCATGATGACATCATCATGATGACATCATAATGGGTTCGTGGTGACTTCATTACAATGGGTTCATGATGACATCATCATGACGAAATCATAGTGGGATCATGATTACAGCATCATAATGGGTTCGTGATGACATCATCATGATGACATCATAATGGGTTCGTGATGACATCATCATGATGACATCATAATGGGTTCGTGATGACATCATCATGATGACGTCATAATGGGTCCGTGATGACATCATCATGACATCATAATGTGTTCGTGATGACATCATCGTGATGATATCATAGTGGGTTCATGATGACATCATCACAATAGGTTCATGATGACATCATCATGATGACATCATAATGGGTTCGTGATGACTTCATCATCATAAAGGGTTCATGATGACATCATAATCGGTTCATGATGACATCATCATGATGACATCATAATGGGTTCATGATGACATCATCATGATGACATCATAATGTGTTCGTGATGACATCATCGTGATGACATCATAATGGGTTCATGATGACATCATCACAATAGGTTCATGATGATATCATCATGATGACATCATAATGGGTTCGTGATGACTTCATCATCATAATGGGTTCATGATGACATCATAATGGGTTCATGATGACATCATAATAGGTTCATAATGACATCATCACAATGATGTGTAATTAGAACAGTACATGCAGCAAGCCCATCAGTACATTACATGCAGCAAATACACTGTTTCCCTGTTTCACCTAAAACATGCCACTCTATGTAGGGGAATTAGCTCAAATGGTAGTGCGCTCGCTTTGCATGCGAGAGGTAGCGGGATCGATGCCCGCATTCTCCAGTTACTTTATTTATACTTTATAAATTTTCAATAATGTTGTGCTTAACGCTGGCAATAAATTGGAGGGAAACAAACTATATAGACCCTATGCTTTCCCACAGATTTTTCAACTTCACGAATAACTGTAGAATACAAAGGGGATTTAGTTCAAATGGTGGTGTGCTCGCTTAGCATGCGAGGGGTAGTTGGTTCAATGACCGTGTTCTCTAAGTGTTTTCTTGGTTTCATGTGTAATTAGAGCAGTACAAGCAGCAAGCTTAATGGTACATTACATGAAGCAAATACACTGTTTCCCTGTTTCATCATGTTTCCCTGACATCATCATGGCAAGATCATAATGGGTTCATGATGACATCATCACAATGGGTTCATGATGACATCATCATGATGACATCATAATGGGTTCATGATGACTTCATCATCATAATGGGTTTATGATGACATTATCATGACGACATCATGAAGGGTTCGTGATGACATCATCATAAAGGGTTCATGATGACATCATAATGGGTTCATGATGACATCATCATGATGACATCATGATGGGTTCGTGGTGACTTCATTACAATGGGTTCATGATGACATCATCATGACGAAATCATAGTGGGATCATGATTACAGCATCATAATGGGTTCGTGATGACATCATCATGATGACATCATAATGGGTTCGTGATGACATCATCATGATGACATCATAATGGGTCCGTGATGACATCATCATGACATCATAATGTGTTCGTGATGACATCATCGTGATGATATCATAGTGGGTTCATGATGACATCATCACAATAGGTTCATGATGACATCATCATGATAACATCATAATGGGTTCGTGATGACTTCATCATCATAAAGGGTTCATGTTGACATCATAATGGGTTCATGATGACATCATCATGATGACATCATAATGGGTTCATGATGACATCATCATGATGACATCATAATGTGTTCGTGATGACATCATCGTGATGACATCATAATGGGTTCATGATGACATCATCACAATAGGTTCATGATGACATCATCATGATGACATCATAATGGGTTCGTGATGACTTCATCATCATAATGGGTTCATGATGACATCATAATGGGTTCATGATGACATCATAATAGGTTCATGATGACATCATCACAATGGGTTCATGATGACATCATAATGGGTTCAGGATAACATCATCATGACAACATCATAATGGGTTCATGATGACATCATCATAATGGGTTCATGATGACATCATGATGACATCATAATGGGTTCGTGATGTCTTCATCACCATAATGGGTTCATGATGACACGCTGGCAATAAATTGGAGGGAAACAAACTATATAGACCTTATGCTTTCCCACAGATTTTACATGTGCTTTTCAAGTGTTTTCTTAGTTTCATGTGTAATTTGAGCAGTACATGCAGTAAGACCATCAGTACATTGCATGCAGCAAATACACTGTTTCCCTGTTTCACCTAAAACAATGGACTCAGTGTAGGGGAATTAGCTCAAATGGTAGAGCGCTCGCTTAGCATGCGAGAGGTAGCGGGATCGATGCCCGCATTCTCCAGTTACTTTATTTATACTTTATAAATTTTCAATAATGTTGTGCTTAACGCTGGCAATAAATTGGAGGGAAACAAACTATATAGACCGTATGCTGGCAATAAATTGGAGGGAAACAAACTATATAGACCTTATGATTTCCCACAGATTTTTCATGTGCTTTTCAAGTGTTTTCTTGGTTTCATGTGTAATTAGAACAGTACATGCAGCAAGCCCATCAGTACATTACATGCAGCAAATACACTGTTTCCCTGTTTCACCTAAAACATGCCATTCTGTGTAAGGGAATTAGCTCAAATGGTAGAGCGCTCGCTTAGCATGTGAGAGGTAGCAGAATCGATGCCCGCATTCTCCAGTTACTTTATTTATACTTTATAAATTTTCAATAATGTTGTGCTTAACGCTGGCAATAAATTGGAGGGAAACAAACTATATAGACCTTATGATGGCAATAAATTGGAGGGAAACAAACTATATAGACCTTATGATTTCCCACAGACTTTTCATGTGCTTTTCAAGTGTTTTCTTGGTTTCATGTGTAATTAGAACAGTACATGCAGCAAGCCCATCAGTACATTACATGCAGCAAATACACTGTTTCCCTGTTTCACCTAAAACATGCCAGTCTACGTAGGGGAATTAGCTCAAATGGTAGAGCGCTCGCTTTGCATGCGAGAGGTAGCGGGATCGATGCCCGCATTCTTCAGTTACTTTATTTATACTTTATAAATTTTCAATAATGTTGTGCTTAACGCTGGCAATAAATTGGAGGGAAACAAACTATATAGACCCTATGCTTTCCCACAGATTTTTCAACTTCACGAATAACTGTAGAATACAAAGGGGATTTAGTTCAAATGGTGGTGTGCTCGCTTAGCATGCGAGGGGTAGTTGGTTCAATGACCGTGTTCTCTAAGTGTTTTCTTGGTTTCATGTGTAATTAGAGCAGTACAAGCAGCAAGCTTAATGGTACATTACATGAAGCAAATACACTGTTTCCCTGTTTCATCATGTTTCCCTGACATCATCATGGCAATATCATAATGGGTTCATGATGACATCATCACAATGGGTTCATGATGACATCATCATGATGACATCATAATGGGTTCATGATGACTTCATCATCATAATGGGTTTATGATGACATTATCATGACGACATCATGAAGGGTTCGTGATGACATCATCATAAAGGGTTCATGATGACATCATAATGGGTTCATGATGACATCATCATGATGACATCATAATGGGTTCGTGGTGACTTCATTACAATGGGTTCATGATGACATCATCATGACGAAATCATAGTGGGATCATGATTACAGCATCATAATGGGTTCGTGATGACATCATCATGATGACATCATAATGGGTTCGTGATGACATCATCATGATGACATCATAATGGGTTCGTGATGACATCATCATGATGACATCATAATGGGTCCGTGATGACATCATCATGACATCATAATGTGTTCGTGATGACATCATCGTGATGATATCATAGTGGGTTCATGATGACATCATCACAATAGGTTCATGATGACATCATCATGATGACATCATAATGGGTTCGTGATGACTTCATCATCATAAAGGGTTCATGATGACATCATAATCGGTTCATGATGACATCATCATGATGACATCATAATGGGTTCATGATGACATCATCATGATGACATCATAATGTGTTCGTGATGACATCATCGTGATGACATCATAATGGGTTCATGATGACATCATCACAATAGGTTCATGATGACATCATCATGATGACATCATAATGGGTTCGTGATGACTTCATCATCATAATGGGTTCATGATGACATCATAATGGGTTCATGATGACATCATAATAGGTTCATGATGACATCATCACAATGGGTTCATGATGACATCATAATGGGTTCAGGATAACATCATCATCACAACATCATAATGGGTTCATGATGACATCATCATAATGGGTTCATGATGACATCATGATGACATCATAATGGGTTCGTGATGTCTTCATCACCATAATGGGTTCATGATGACACGCTGGCAATAAATTGGAGGGAAACAAACTATATAGACCTTATGCTTTCCCACAGATTTTACATGTGCTTTTCAAGTGTTTTCTTGGTTTCATGTGTAATTTGAGCAGTACATGCAGTAAGCCCATCAGTACATTGCATGCAGCAAATACACTGTTTCCCTGTTTCACCTAAAACGATGGACTCAGTGTAGGGGAATTAGCTCAAATGGTAGAGCGCTCGCTTAGCATGCGAGAGGTAGCGGGATCGATGCCTGCATTCTCCAGTTACTTTATTGATACTTCATAAATTTTCAATAATGTTGTGCTTAACACTGGCAATAAATTGGAGGGAAACAAACTATATAGACCGTATGCTGGCAATAAATTGGAGGGAAACAAACTATATAGACCTTATGATTTCCCACAGATTTTTCATGTGCTTTTCAAGTGTTTTCTTGGTTTCATGTGTAATTAGAACAGTACATGCAGCAAGCCCATCAGTACATTACATGCAGCAAATACACTGTTTCCCTGTTTCACCTAAAATATGCCAGTCTATGTAGGGGAATTAGCTCAAATGGTAGAGCGCTCGCTTAGCATGCGAGAGGTAGCGGGATCGATGCCCGCGTTCTCCAGTTACTTTATTTATACTTTATAAATTTTCAATAATGTTGTGCTTAACGCTGGCAATAAATTGGAGGGAAACAAACTATATAGACCCTATGCTTTCCCACAGATTTTTCAACTTCACGAATAACTGTAGAATACAAAGGGTATTTAGTTCAAATGGTGGTGTGCTCGCTTAGCATGCGAGGGGTAGTTGGTTCAATGACCGTGTTCTCTAAGTGTTTTCTTGGTTTCATGTGTAATTAGAGCAGTACAAGCAGCAAGCTTAATGGTACATTACATGAAGCAAATACACTGTTTCCCTGTTTCATCATGTTTCCCTGACATCATCATGGCAATATCATAATGGGTTCATGATGACATCATCACAATGGGTTCATGATGACATCATCATGATGACATCATAATGGGTTCATGATGACTTCATCATCATAATGGGTTTATGATGACATTATCATGACGACATCATGAAGGGTTCGTGATGACATCATCATAAAGGGTTCATGATGACATCATAATGGGTTCATGATGACATCATCATGATGACATCATAATGGGTTCATGGTGACTTCATTACAATGGGTTCATGATGACATCATCATGACGAAATCATAGTGGGATCATGATTACAGCATCATAATGGGTTCGTGATGACATCATCATGATGACATCATAATGGGTTCGTGATGACATCATCATGATGACATCATAATGGGTCCGTGATGACATCATCATGACATCATAATGTGTTCGTGATGACATCATCGTGATGATATCATAGTGGGTTCATGATGACATCATCACAATAGGTTCATGATGACATCATCATGATGACATCATAATGGGTTCGTGATGACTTCATCATCATAAAGGGTTCATGATGACATCATAATCGGTTCATGATGACATCATCATGATGACATCATAATGGGTTCATGATGACATCATCATGATGACATCATAATGTGTTCGTGATGACATCATCGTGATGACATCATAATGGGTTCATGATGACATCATCACAATAGGTTCATGATGACATCATCATGATGACATCATAATGGGTTCGTGATGACTTCATCATCATAATGGGTTCATGATGACATCATAATGGGTTCATGATGACATCATAATAGGTTCATGATGACATCATCACAATGGGTTCATGATGACATCATAATGGGTTCAGGATAACATCATCATGACAACATCATAATGGGTTCATGATGACATCATCATAATGGGTTCATGATGACATCATGATGACATCATAATGGGTTCGTGATGTCTTCATCACCATAATGGGTTCATGATGACACGCTGGCAATAAATTGGAGGGAAACAAACTATATAGACCTTATGCTTTCCCACAGATTTTACATGTGCTTTTCAAGTGTTTTCTTGGTTTCATGTGTAATTTGGGCAGTACATGCAGTAAGCCCATCAGTACATTGCATGCAGCAAATACACTGTTTCCCTGTTTCACCTAAAACGATGGACTCAGTGTAGGGGAGTTAGCTCAAATGGTAGAGCGCTCGCTTAGCATGCGAGAGGTAGCGGGATCGATGCCCGCATTCTCCAGTTACTTTATTTATACTTTATAAATTTTCAATAATGTTGTGCTTAACGCTGGCAATAAATTGGAGGGAAACAAACTATATAGACCGTATGCTGGCAATAAATTGGAGGGAAACAAACTATATAGACCTTATGATTTCCCACAGATTTTTCATGTGCTTTTCAAGTGTTTTCTTGGTTTCATGTGTAATTAGAACAGTACATGCAGCAAGCCCATCAGTACATTACATGCAGCAAATACACTGTTTCCCTGTTTCACCTAAAACATGCCACTCTATGTAGGGGAATTAGCTCAAATGGCAGAGCGCTCGCTCCGCATGCGAGAGGTAGCGGGATCGATGCCCGCATTCTCCAGTTACTTTATTTATACTTTATAAATTTTCAATAATGTTGTGCTGAACGCTGGCTATAAATTGGAGGAAAACAAACTGTATAGACCCTATGCTTTCCCACAGATTTTTCAACTTCACGAATAACTGTAGAATACAAAGGGGATTTAGTTCAAATGGTGGTGTGCTCGCTTAGCATGCGAGGGGTAGTTGGTTCAATGACCGTGTTCTCTAAGTGTTTTCTTGGTTTCATGTGTAATTAGAGCAGTACAAGCAGCAAGCTTAATGGTACATTACATGAAGCAAATACACTGTTTCCCTGTTTCATCATGTTTCCCTGACATCATCATGGCAAGATCATAATGGGTTCATGATGACATCATCACAATGGGTTCATGATGACATCATCATGATGACATCATAATGGGTTCATGATGACTTCATCATCATAATGGGTTTATGATGACATTATCATGACGACATCATGAAGGGTTCGTGATGACATCATCATAAAGGGTTCATGATGACATCATAATGGGTTCATGATGACATCATCATGATGACATCATAATGGGTTCGTGGTGACTTCATTACAATGGGTTCATGATGACATCATCATGACGAAATCATAGTGGGATCATGATTACAGCATCATAATGTGTTCGTGATGACATCATCATGATGACATCATAATGGGTTCGTGATGACATCATCATGATGACATCATAATGGGTCCGTGATGACATCATCATGACATCATAATGTGTTCGTGATGATATCATAGTGGGTTCATGATGACATCATCACAATAGGTTCATGATGACATCATCATGATAACATCATAATGGGTTCGTGATGACTTCATCATCATAAAGGGTTCATGTTGACATCATAATGGGTTCATGATGACATCATCATGATGACATCATAATGGGTTCATGATGACATCATCATGATGACATCATAATGTGTTCGTGATGACATCATCGTGATGACATCATAATGGGTTCATGATGACATCATCACAATAGGTTCATGATGACATCATCATGATGACATCATAATGGGTTCGTGATGACTTCATCATCATAATGGGTTCATGATGACATCATAATGGGTTCATGATGACATCATAATAGGTTCATGATGACATCATCACAATGGGTTCATGATGACATCATAATGGGTTCAGGATAACATCATCATGACAACATCATAATGGGTTCATGATGACATCATCATAATGGGTTCATGATGACATCATGATGACATCATAATGGGTTCGTGATGTCTTCATCACCATAATGGGTTCATGATGACACGCTGGCAATAAATTGGAGGGAAACAAACTATATAGACCTTATGCTTTCCCACAGATTTTACATGTGCTTTTCAAGTGTTTTCTTGGTTTCATGTGTAATTTGAGCAGTACATGCAGTAAGCCCATCAGTACATTGCATGCAGCAAATACACTGTTTCCCTGTTTCACCTAAAACAATGGACTCAGTGTAGGGGAATTAGCTCAAATGGTAGAGCGCTCGCTTAGCATGCGAGAGGTAGCGGGATCGATGCCCGCATTCTCCAGTTACTTTATTTATACTTTATAAATTTTCAATAATGTTGTGCTTAACGCTGGCAATAAATTGGAGGGAAACAAACTATATAGACCGTATGCTGGCAATAAATTGGAGGGAAACAAACTATATAGACCTTATGATTTCCCACAGATTTTTCATGTGCTTTTCAAGTGTTTTCTTGGTTTCATGTGTAATTAGAACAGTACATGCAGCAAGCCCATCAGTACATTACATGCAGCAAATACACTGTTTCCCTGTTTCACCTAAAACATGCCATTCTGTGTAAGGGAATTAGCTCAAATGGTAGAGCGCTCGCTTAGCATGTGAGAGGTAGCGGAATCGATGCCCGCATTCTCCAGTTACTTTATTTATACTTTATAAATTTTCAATAATGTTGTGCTTAACGCTGGCAATAAATTGGAGGGAAACAAACTATATAGACCTTATGATGGCAATAAATTGGAGGGAAACAAACTATATAGACCTTATGATTTCCCACAGACTTTTCATGTGCTTTTCAAGTGTTTTCTTGGTTTCATGTGTAATTAGAACAGTACATGCAGCAAGCCCATCAGTACATTACATGCAGCAAATACACTGTTTCCCTGTTTCACCTAAAACATGCCACTCTACGTAGGGGAATTAGCTCAAATGGTAGAGCGCTCGCTTTGCATGCGAGAGGTAGCGGGATCGATGCCCGCATTCTCCAGTTACTTTATTTATACTTTATAAATTTTCAATAATGTTGTGCTTAACGCTGGCAATAAATTGGAGGGAAACAAACTATATAGACCCTATGCTTTCCCACAGATTTTTCAACTTCACGAATAACTGTAGAATACAAAGGGGATTTAGTTCAAATGGTGGTGTGCTCGCTTAGCATGCGAGGGGTAGTTGGTTCAATGACCGTGTTCTCTAAGTGTTTTCTTGGTTTCATGTGTAATTAGAGCAGTACAAGCAGCAAGCTTAATGGTACATTACATGAAGCAAATACACTGTTTCCCTGTTTCATCATGTTTCCCTGACATCATCATGGCAATATCATAATGGGTTCATGATGACATCATCACAATGGGTTCATGATGACATCATCATGATGACATCATAATGGGTTCATGATGACTTCATCATCATAATGGGTTTATGATGACATTATCATGACGACATCATGAAGGGTTCGTGATGACATCATCATAAAGGGTTCATGATGACATCATAATGGGTTCATGATGACATCATCATGATGACATCATAATGGGTTCGTGGTGACTTCATTACAATGGGTTCATGATGACATCATCATGACGAAATCATAGTGGGATCATGATTACAGCATCATAATGGGTTCGTGATGACATCATCATGATGACATCATAATGGGTTCGTGATGACATCATCATGATGACATCATAATGGGTTCGTGATGACATCATCATGATGACATCATCATGGGTCCGTGATGACATCATCATGACATCATAATGTGTTCGTGATGACATCATCGTGATGATATCATAGTGGGTTCATGATGACATCATCACAATAGGTTCATGATGACATCATCATGATGACATCATAATGGGTTCGTGATGACTTCATCATCATAAAGGGTTCATGATGACATCATAATCGGTTCATGATGACATCATCATGATGACATCATAATGGGTTCATGATGACATCATCATGATGACATCATAATGTGTTCGTGATGACATCATCGTGATGACGTCATAATGGGTTCATGATGACATCATCACAATAGGTTCATGATGATATCATCATGATGACATCATAATGGGTTCGTGATGACTTCATCATCATAATGGGTTCATGATGACATCATAATGGGTTCATGATGACATCATAATAGGTTCATAATGACATCATCACAATGATGTGTAATTAGAACAGTACATGCAGCAAGCCCATCAGTACATTACATGCAGCAAATACACTGTTTCCCTGTTTCACCTAAAACATGCCACTCTATGTAGGGGAATTAGCTCAAATGGTAGTGCGCTCGCTTTGCATGCGAGAGGTAGCGGGATCGATGCCCGCATTCTCCAGTTACTTTATTTATACTTTATAAATTTTCAATAATGTTGTGCTTAACGCTGGCAATAAATTGGAGGGAAACAAACTATATAGACCCTATGCTTTCCCACAGATTTTTCAACTTCACGAATAACTGTAGAATACAAAGGGGATTTAGTTCAAATGGTGGTGTGCTCGCTTAGCATGCGAGGGGTAGTTGGTTCAATGACCGTGTTCTCTAAGTGTTTTCTTGGTTTCATGTGTAATTAGAGCAGTACAAGCAGCAAGCTTAATGGTACATTACATGAAGCAAATACACTGTTTCCCTGTTTCATCATGTTTCCCTGACATCATCATGGCAAGATCATAATGGGTTCATGATGACATCATCACAATGGGTTCATGATGACATCATCATGATGACATCATAATGGGTTCATGATGACTTCATCATCATAATGGGTTTATGATGACATTATCATGACGACATCATGAAGGGTTCGTGATGACATCATCATAAAGGGTTCATGATGACATCATAATGGGTTCATGATGACATCATCATGATGACATCATGATGGGTTCGTGGTGACTTCATTACAATGGGTTCATGATGACATCATCATGACGAAATCATAGTGGGATCATGATTACAGCATCATAATGGGTTCGTGATGACATCATCATGATGACATCATAATGGGTTCGTGATGACATCATCATGATGACATCATAATGGGTCCGTGATGACATCATCATGACATCATAATGTGTTCGTGATGACATCATCGTGATGATATCATAGTGGGTTCATGATGACATCATCACAATAGGTTCATGATGACATCATCATGATAACATCATAATGGGTTCGTGATGACTTCATCATCATAAAGGGTTCATGTTGACATCATAATGGGTTCATGATGACATCATCATGATGACATCATAATGGGTTCATGATGACATCATCATGATGACATCATAATGTGTTCGTGATGACATCATCGTGATGACATCATAATGGGTTCATGATGACATCATCACAATAGGTTCATGATGACATCATCATGATGACATCATAATGGGTTCGTGATGACTTCATCATCATAATGGGTTCATGATGACATCATAATGGGTTCATGATGACATCATAATAGGTTCATGATGACATCATCACAATGGGTTCATGATGACATCATAATGGGTTCAGGATAACATCATCATGACAACATCATAATGGGTTCATGATGACATCATCATAATGGGTTCATGATGACATCATGATGACATCATAATGGGTTCGTGATGTCTTCATCACCATAATGGGTTCATGATGACACGCTGGCAATAAATTGGAGGGAAACAAACTATATAGACCTTATGCTTTCCCACAGATTTTACATGTGCTTTTCAAGTGTTTTCTTAGTTTCATGTGTAATTTGAGCAGTACATGCAGTAAGACCATCAGTACATTGCATGCAGCAAATACACTGTTTCCCTGTTTCACCTAAAACAATGGACTCAGTGTAGGGGAATTAGCTCAAATGGTAGAGCGCTCGCTTAGCATGCGAGAGGTAGCGGGATCGATGCCCGCATTCTCCAGTTACTTTATTTATACTTTATAAATTTTCAATAATGTTGTGCTTAACGCTGGCAATAAATTGGAGGGAAACAAACTATATAGACCGTATGCTGGCAATAAATTGGAGGGAAACAAACTATATAGACCTTATGATTTCCCACAGATTTTTCATGTGCTTTTCAAGTGTTTTCTTGGTTTCATGTGTAATTAGAACAGTACATGCAGCAAGCCCATCAGTACATTACATGCAGCAAATACACTGTTTCCCTGTTTCACCTAAAACATGCCATTCTGTGTAAGGGAATTAGCTCAAATGGTAGAGCGCTCGCTTAGCATGTGAGAGGTAGCAGAATCGATGCCCGCATTCTCCAGTTACTTTATTTATACTTTATAAATTTTCAATAATGTTGTGCTTAACGCTGGCAATAAATTGGAGGGAAACAAACTATATAGACCTTATGATGGCAATAAATTGGAGGGAAACAAACTATATAGACCTTATGATTTCCCACAGACTTTTCATGTGCTTTTCAAGTGTTTTCTTGGTTTCATGTGTAATTAGAACAGTACATGCAGCAAGCCCATCAGTACATTACATGCAGCAAATACACTGTTTCCCTGTTTCACCTAAAACATGCCAGTCTACGTAGGGGAATTAGCTCAAATGGTAGAGCGCTCGCTTTGCATGCGAGAGGTAGCGGGATCGATGCCCGCATTCTTCAGTTACTTTATTTATACTTTATAAATTTTCAATAATGTTGTGCTTAACGCTGGCAATAAATTGGAGGGAAACAAACTATATAGACCCTATGCTTTCCCACAGATTTTTCAACTTCACGAATAACTGTAGAATACAAAGGGGATTTAGTTCAAATGGTGGTGTGCTCGCTTAGCATGCGAGGGGTAGTTGGTTCAATGACCGTGTTCTCTAAGTGTTTTCTTGGTTTCATGTGTAATTAGAGCAGTACAAGCAGCAAGCTTAATGGTACATTACATGAAGCAAATACACTGTTTCCCTGTTTCATCATGTTTCCCTGACATCATCATGGCAATATCATAATGGGTTCATGATGACATCATCACAATGGGTTCATGATGACATCATCATGATGACATCATAATGGGTTCATGATGACTTCATCATCATAATGGGTTTATGATGACATTATCATGACGACATCATGAAGGGTTCGTGATGACATCATCATAAAGGGTTCATGATGACATCATAATGGGTTCATGATGACATCATCATGATGACATCATAATGGGTTCGTGGTGACTTCATTACAATGGGTTCATGATGACATCATCATGACGAAATCATAGTGGGATCATGATTACAGCATCATAATGGGTTCGTGATGACATCATCATGATGACATCATAATGGGTTCGTGATGACATCATCATGATGACATCATAATGGGTTCGTGATGACATCATCATGATGACATCATAATGGGTCCGTGATGACATCATCATGACATCATAATGTGTTCGTGATGACATCATCGTGATGATATCATAGTGGGTTCATGATGACATCATCACAATAGGTTCATGATGACATCATCATGATGACATCATAATGGGTTCGTGATGACTTCATCATCATAAAGGGTTCATGATGACATCATAATCGGTTCATGATGACATCATCATGATGACATCATAATGGGTTCATGATGACATCATCATGATGACATCATAATGTGTTCGTGATGACATCATCGTGATGACATCATAATGGGTTCATGATGACATCATCACAATAGGTTCATGATGACATCATCATGATGACATCATAATGGGTTCGTGATGACTTCATCATCATAATGGGTTCATGATGACATCATAATGGGTTCATGATGACATCATAATAGGTTCATGATGACATCATCACAATGGGTTCATGATGACATCATAATGGGTTCAGGATAACATCATCATCACAACATCATAATGGGTTCATGATGACATCATCATAATGGGTTCATGATGACATCATGATGACATCATAATGGGTTCGTGATGTCTTCATCACCATAATGGGTTCATGATGACACGCTGGCAATAAATTGGAGGGAAACAAACTATATAGACCTTATGCTTTCCCACAGATTTTACATGTGCTTTTCAAGTGTTTTCTTGGTTTCATGTGTAATTTGAGCAGTACATGCAGTAAGCCCATCAGTACATTGCATGCAGCAAATACACTGTTTCCCTGTTTCACCTAAAACGATGGACTCAGTGTAGGGGAATTAGCTCAAATGGTAGAGCGCTCGCTTAGCATGCGAGAGGTAGCGGGATCGATGCCTGCATTCTCCAGTTACTTTATTGATACTTCATAAATTTTCAATAATGTTGTGCTTAACACTGGCAATAAATTGGAGGGAAACAAACTATATAGACCGTATGCTGGCAATAAATTGGAGGGAAACAAACTATATAGACCTTATGATTTCCCACAGATTTTTCATGTGCTTTTCAAGTGTTTTCTTGGTTTCATGTGTAATTAGAACAGTACATGCAGCAAGCCCATCAGTACATTACATGCAGCAAATACACTGTTTCCCTGTTTCACCTAAAATATGCCAGTCTATGTAGGGGAATTAGCTCAAATGGTAGAGCGCTCGCTTAGCATGCGAGAGGTAGCGGGATCGATGCCCGCGTTCTCCAGTTACTTTATTTATACTTTATAAATTTTCAATAATGTTGTGCTTAACGCTGGCAATAAATTGGAGGGAAACAAACTATATAGACCCTATGCTTTCCCACAGATTTTTCAACTTCACGAATAACTGTAGAATACAAAGGGTATTTAGTTCAAATGGTGGTGTGCTCGCTTAGCATGCGAGGGGTAGTTGGTTCAATGACCGTGTTCTCTAAGTGTTTTCTTGGTTTCATGTGTAATTAGAGCAGTACAAGCAGCAAGCTTAATGGTACATTACATGAAGCAAATACACTGTTTCCCTGTTTCATCATGTTTCCCTGACATCATCATGGCAATATCATAATGGGTTCATGATGACATCATCACAATGGGTTCATGATGACATCATCATGATGACATCATAATGGGTTCATGATGACTTCATCATCATAATGGGTTTATGATGACATTATCATGACGACATCATGAAGGGTTCGTGATGACATCATCATAAAGGGTTCATGATGACATCATAATGGGTTCATGATGACATCATCATGATGACATCATAATGGGTTCATGGTGACTTCATTACAATGGGTTCATGATGACATCATCATGACGAAATCATAGTGGGATCATGATTACAGCATCATAATGGGTTCGTGATGACATCATCATGATGACATCATAATGGGTTCGTGATGACATCATCATGATGACATCATAATGGGTCCGTGATGACATCATCATGACATCATAATGTGTTCGTGATGACATCATCGTGATGATATCATAGTGGGTTCATGATGACATCATCACAATAGGTTCATGATGACATCATCATGATGACATCATAATGGGTTCGTGATGACTTCATCATCATAAAGGGTTCATGATGACATCATAATCGGTTCATGATGACATCATCATGATGACATCATAATGGGTTCATGATGACATCATCATGATGACATCATAATGTGTTCGTGATGACATCATCGTGATGACATCATAATGGGTTCATGATGACATCATCACAATAGGTTCATGATGACATCATCATGATGACATCATAATGGGTTCGTGATGACTTCATCATCATAATGGGTTCATGATGACATCATAATGGGTTCATGATGACATCATAATAGGTTCATGATGACATCATCACAATGGGTTCATGATGACATCATAATGGGTTCAGGATAACATCATCATGACAACATCATAATGGGTTCATGATGACATCATCATAATGGGTTCATGATGACATCATGATGACATCATAATGGGTTCGTGATGTCTTCATCACCATAATGGGTTCATGATGACACGCTGGCAATAAATTGGAGGGAAACAAACTATATAGACCTTATGCTTTCCCACAGATTTTACATGTGCTTTTCAAGTGTTTTCTTGGTTTCATGTGTAATTTGGGCAGTACATGCAGTAAGCCCATCAGTACATTGCATGCAGCAAATACACTGTTTCCCTGTTTCACCTAAAACGATGGACTCAGTGTAGGGGAGTTAGCTCAAATGGTAGAGCGCTCGCTTAGCATGCGAGAGGTAGCGGGATCGATGCCCGCATTCTCCAGTTACTTTATTTATACTTTATAAATTTTCAATAATGTTGTGCTTAACGCTGGCAATAAATTGGAGGGAAACAAACTATATAGACCGTATGCTGGCAATAAATTGGAGGGAAACAAACTATATAGACCTTATGATTTCCCACAGATTTTTCATGTGCTTTTCAAGTGTTTTCTTGGTTTCATGTGTAATTAGAACAGTACATGCAGCAAGCCCATCAGTACATTACATGCAGCAAATACACTGTTTCCCTGTTTCACCTAAAACATGCCACTCTATGTAGGGGAATTAGCTCAAATGGCAGAGCGCTCGCTCCGCATGCGAGAGGTAGCGGGATCGATGCCCGCATTCTCCAGTTACTTTATTTATACTTTATAAATTTTCAATAATGTTGTGCTGAACGCTGGCTATAAATTGGAGGAAAACAAACTGTATAGACCCTATGCTTTCCCACAGATTTTTCAACTTCACGAATAACTGTAGAATACAAAGGGGATTTAGTTCAAATGGTGGTGTGCTCGCTTAGCATGCGAGGGGTAGTTGGTTCAATGACCGTGTTCTCTAAGTGTTTTCTTGGTTTCATGTGTAATTAGAGCAGTACAAGCAGCAAGCTTAATGGTACATTACATGAAGCAAATACACTGTTTCCCTGTTTCATCATGTTTCCCTGACATCATCATGGCAAGATCATAATGGGTTCATGATGACATCATCACAATGGGTTCATGATGACATCATCATGATGACATCATAATGGGTTCATGATGACTTCATCATCATAATGGGTTTATGATGACATTATCATGACGACATCATGAAGGGTTCGTGATGACATCATCATAAAGGGTTCATGATGACATCATAATGGGTTCATGATGACATCATCATGATGACATCATAATGGGTTCGTGGTGACTTCATTACAATGGGTTCATGATGACATCATCATGACGAAATCATAGTGGGATCATGATTACAGCATCATAATGTGTTCGTGATGACATCATCATGATGACATCATAATGGGTTCGTGATGACATCATCATGATGACATCATAATGGGTCCGTGATGACATCATCATGACATCATAATGTGTTCGTGATGATATCATAGTGGGTTCATGATGACATCATCACAATAGGTTCATGATGACATCATCATGATAACATCATAATGGGTTCGTGATGACTTCATCATCATAAAGGGTTCATGTTGACATCATAATGGGTTCATGATGACATCATCATGATGACATCATAATGGGTTCATGATGACATCATCATGATGACATCATAATGTGTTCGTGATGACATCATCGTGATGACATCATAATGGGTTCATGATGACATCATCACAATAGGTTCATGATGACATCATCATGATGACATCATAATGGGTTCGTGATGACTTCATCATCATAATGGGTTCATGATGACATCATAATGGGTTCATGATGACATCATAATAGGTTCATGATGACATCATCACAATGGGTTCATGATGACATCATAATGGGTTCAGGATAACATCATCATGACAACATCATAATGGGTTCATGATGACATCATCATAATGGGTTCATGATGACATCATGATGACATCATAATGGGTTCGTGATGTCTTCATCACCATAATGGGTTCATGATGACACGCTGGCAATAAATTGGAGGGAAACAAACTATATAGACCTTATGCTTTCCCACAGATTTTACATGTGCTTTTCAAGTGTTTTCTTGGTTTCATGTGTAATTTGAGCAGTACATGCAGTAAGCCCATCAGTACATTGCATGCAGCAAATACACTGTTTCCCTGTTTCACCTAAAACAATGGACTCAGTGTAGGGGAATTAGCTCAAATGGTAGAGCGCTCGCTTAGCATGCGAGAGGTAGCGGGATCGATGCCCGCATTCTCCAGTTACTTTATTTATACTTTATAAATTTTCAATAATGTTGTGCTTAACGCTGGCAATAAATTGGAGGGAAACAAACTATATAGACCGTATGCTGGCAATAAATTGGAGGGAAACAAACTATATAGACCTTATGATTTCCCACAGATTTTTCATGTGCTTTTCAAGTGTTTTCTTGGTTTCATGTGTAATTAGAACAGTACATGCAGCAAGCCCATCAGTACATTACATGCAGCAAATACACTGTTTCCCTGTTTCACCTAAAACATGCCATTTTGTGTAAGGGAATTAGCTCAAATGGTAGAGCGCTCGCTTAGCATGTGAGAGGTAGCGGAATCGATGCCCGCATTCTCCAGTTACTTTATTTATACTTTATAAATTTTCAATAATGTTGTGCTTAACGCTGGCAATAAATTGGAGGGAAACAAACTATATAGACCTTATGATGGCAATAAATTGGAGGGAAACAAACTATATAGACCTTATGATTTCCCACAGACTTTTCATGTGCTTTTCAAGTGTTTTCTTGGTTTCATGTGTAATTAGAACAGTACATGCAGCAAGCCCATCAGTACATTACATGCAGCAAATACACTGTTTCCCTGTTTCACCTAAAACATGCCACTCTACGTAGGGGAATTAGCTCAAATGGTAGAGCGCTCGCTTTGCATGCGAGAGGTAGCGGGATCGATGCCCGCATTCTCCAGTTACTTTATTTATACTTTATAAATTTTCAATAATGTTGTGCTTAACGCTGGCAATAAATTGGAGGGAAACAAACTATATAGACCCTATGCTTTCCCACAGATTTTTCAACTTCACGAATAACTGTAGAATACAAAGGGGATTTAGTTCAAATGGTGGTGTGCTCGCTTAGCATGCGAGGGGTAGTTGGTTCAATGACCGTGTTCTCTAAGTGTTTTCTTGGTTTCATGTGTAATTAGAGCAGTACAAGCAGCAAGCTTAATGGTACATTACATGAAGCAAATACACTGTTTCCCTGTTTCATCATGTTTCCCTGACATCATCATGGCAATATCATAATGGGTTCATGATGACATCATCACAATGGGTTCATGATGACATCATCATGATGACATCATAATGGGTTCATGATGACTTCATCATCATAATGGGTTTATGATGACATTATCATGACGACATCATGAAGGGTTCGTGATGACATCATCATAAAGGGTTCATGATGACATCATAATGGGTTCATGATGACATCATCATGATGACATCATAATGGGTTCGTGGTGACTTCATTACAATGGGTTCATGATGACATCATCATGACGAAATCATAGTGGGATCATGATTACAGCATCATAATGGGTTCGTGATGACATCATCATGATGACATCATAATGGGTTCGTGATGACATCATCATGATGACATCATAATGGGTTCGTGATGACATCATCATGATGACATCATCATGGGTCCGTGATGACATCATCATGACATCATAATGTGTTCGTGATGACATCATCGTGATGATATCATAGTGGGTTCATGATGACATCATCACAATAGGTTCATGATGACATCATCATGATGACATCATAATGGGTTCGTGATGACTTCATCATCATAAAGGGTTCATGATGACATCATAATCGGTTCATGATGAAATCATCATGATGACATCATAATGGGTTCATGATGACATCATCATGATGACATCATAATGTGTTCGTGATGACATCATCGTGATGACGTCATAATGGGTTCATGATGACATCATCACAATAGGTTCATGATGACATCATCATGATGACATCATAATGGGTTCGTGATGACTTCATCATCATAATGGGTTCATGATGACATCATAATGGGTTCATGATGACATCATAATAGGTTCATGATGACATCATCACAATGGGTTCATGATGACATCATAATGGGTTCAGGATAACATCATCATGACAACATCATAATGGGTTCATGATGACATCATCATAATGGGTTCATGATGACATCATGATGACATCATAATGGGTTCGTGATGTCTTCATCACTATAATGGGTTCATGATGACACGCTGGCAATAAATTGGAGGGAAACAAACTATATAGACCTTATGCTTTCCCACAGATTTTACATGTGCTTTTCAAGTGTTTTCTTGGTTTCATGTGTAATTTGGGCAGTACATGCAGTAAGCCCATCAGTACATTGCATGCAGCACATACACTGTTTCCCTGTTTCACCTAAAACGATGGACTCAGTGTAGGGGAATTAGCTCAAATGGTAGAGCGCTCGCTTAGCATGCGAGAGGTAGCGGGATCGATGCCCGCATTCTCCAGTTACTTTATTTATACTTTATAAATTTTCAATAATGTTGTGCTTAACGCTGGCAATAAATTGGAGGGAAACAAACTATATAGACCGTATGCTGGCAATAAATTGGAGGGAAACAAACTATATAGACCTTATGATTTCCCACAGATTTTTCATGTGCTTTTCAAGTGTTTTCTTGGTTTCATGTGTAATTAGAACAGTACATGCAGCAAGCCCATCAGTACATTACATGCAGCAAATACACTGTTTCCCTGTTTCACCTAAAACATGCCACTCTATGTAGGGGAATTAGCTCAAATGGTAGAGCGCTTGCTTAGCATGCGTGAGGTAGCGGGATCGATGCCCGCATTCTCCAGTTACTTTATTTATACTTTATAAATTTTCAATAATGTTGTGCTTAACGCTGGCAATAAATTGGAGGGAAACAAACTATATAGACCTTATGATGGCAATAAATTGGAGGGAAACAAACTATATAGACCTTATGATTTCCCACAGACTTTT
Organism: Spea bombifrons; assembly: GCF_027358695.1. Classification (NCBI taxonomy): domain Eukaryota; kingdom Metazoa; phylum Chordata; class Amphibia; order Anura; family Pelobatidae; genus Spea; species Spea bombifrons. The sequence goes on along the minus strand of NC_071091.1, from coordinate 83,024,044 downwards.
CATGTGCTTTTCAAGTGTTTTCTTGGTTTCATGTGTAATTAGAACAGTACATGCAGCAAGCCCATCAGTACATTACATGCAGCAAATACACTGTTTCCCTGTTTCACCTAAAACATGCCACTCTATGTAGGGGAATTAGCTCGAATTGTAGAGCGCTCGCTCCGCATGCGAGAGGTAGCGGGATCGATGCCCGCATTCTCCAGTTACTTTATTTATACTTTATAAATTTTCAATAATGTTGTGCTGAACGCTGGCTATAAATTGGAGGAAAACAAACTGTATAGACCCTATGCTTTCCCACAGATTTTTCAACTTCACGAATAACTGTAGAATACAAAGGGGATTTAGTTCAAATGGTGGTGTGCTCGCTTAGCATGCGAGGGGTAGTTGGTTCAATGACCGTGTTCTCTAAGTGTTTTCTTGGTTTCATGTGTAATTAGAGCAGTACAAGCAGCAAGCTTAATGGTACATTACATGAAGCAAATACACTGTTTCCCAGTTTCATCATGTTTCCCTGACATCATCATGGCAAGATCATAATGGGTTCATGATGACATCATCACAATGGGTTCATGATGACATCATCATGATGACATCATAATGGGTTCATGATGACTTCATCATCATAATGGGTTTATGATGACATTATCATGACGACATCATGAAGGGTTCGTGATGACATCATCATAAAGGGTTCATGATGACATCATAATAGGTTCATGATGACATCATCATGATGACATCATAATGGGTTCGTGGTGACTTCATTACAATGGGTTCATGATGACATCATCATGACGAAATCATAGTGGGATCATGATTACAGCATCATAATGGGTTCGTGATGACATCATCATGATGACATCATAATGGGTTCGTGATGACATCATCATGATGACATCATAATGGGTTCGTGATGACATCATCATGATGACGTCATAATGGGTCCGTGATGACATCATCATGACATCATAATGTGTTCGTGATGACATCATCGTGATGATATCATAGTGGGTTCATGATGACATCATCACAATAGGTTCATGATGACATCATCATGATGACATCATAATGGGTTCGTGATGACTTCATCATCATAAAGGGTTCATGATGACATCATAATCGGTTCATGATGACATCATCATGATGACATCATAATGGGTTCATGATGACATCATCATGATGACATCATAATGTGTTCGTGATGACATCATCGTGATGACATCATAATGGGTTCATGATGACATCATCACAATAGGTTCATGATGATATCATCATGATGACATCATAATGGGTTCGTGATGACTTCATCATCATAATGGGTTCATGATGACATCATAATGGGTTCATGATGACATCATAATAGGTTCATAATGACATCATCACAATGATGTGTAATTAGAACAGTACATGCAGCAAGCCCATCAGTACATTACATGCAGCAAATACACTGTTTCCCTGTTTCACCTAAAACATGCCACTCTATGTAGGGGAATTAGCTCAAATGGTAGTGCGCTCGCTTTGCATGCGAGAGGTAGCGGGATCGATGCCCGCATTCTCCAGTTACTTTATTTATACTTTATAAATTTTCAATAATGTTGTGCTTAACGCTGGCAATAAATTGGAGGGAAACAAACCATATAGACCCTATGCTTTCCCACAGATTTTTCAACTTCACGAATAACTGTAGAATACAAAGGGGATTTAGTTCAAATGGTGGTGTGCTCGCTTAGCATGCGAGGGGTAGTTGGTTCAATGACCGTGTTCTCTAAGTGTTTTCTTGGTTTCATGTGTAATTAGAGCAGTACAAGCAGCAAGCTTAATGGTACATTACATGAAGCAAATACACTGTTTCCCTGTTTCATCATGTTTCCCTGACATCATCATGGCAAGATCATAATGGGTTCATGATGACATCATCACAATGGGTTCATGATGACATCATCATGATGACATCATAATGGGTTCATGATGACTTCATCATCATAATGGGTTTATGATGACATTATCATGACGACATCATGAAGGGTTCGTGATGACATCATCATAAAGGGTTCATGATGACATCATAATGGGTTCATGATGACATCATCATGATGACATCATGATGGGTTCGTGGTGACTTCATTACAATGGGTTCATGATGACATCATCATGACGAAATCATAGTGGGATCATGATTACAGCATCATAATGGGTTCGTGATTACATCATCATGATGACATCATAATGGGTTCGTGATGACATCATCATGATGACATCATAATGGGTCCGTGATGACATCATCATGACATCATAATGTGTTCGTGATGACATCATCGTGATGATATCATAGTGGGTTCATGATGACATCATCACAATAGGTTCATGATGACATCATCATGATAACATCATAATGGGTTCGTGATGACTTCATCATCATAAAGGGTTCATGTTGACATCATAATGGGTTCATGATGACATCATCATGATGACATCATAATGGGTTCATGATGACATCATCATGATGACATCATAATGTGTTCGTGATGACATCATCGTGATGACATCATAATGGGTTCATGATGACATCATCACAATAGGTTCATGATGACATCATCATGATGACATCATAATGGGTTCGTGATGACTTCATCATCATAATGGGTTCATGATGACATCATAATGGGTTCATGATGACATTATAATAGGTTCATGATGACATCATCACAATGGGTTCATGATGACATCATAATGGGTTCAGGATAACATCATCATGACAACATCATAATGGGTTCATGATGACATCATCATAATGGGTTCATGATGACATCATGATGACATCATAATGGGTTCGTGATGTCTTCATCACCATAATGGGTTCATGATGACACGCTGGCAATAAATTGGAGGGAAACAAACTATATAGACCTTATGCTTTCCCACAGATTTTACATGTGCTTTTCAAGTGTTTTCTTAGTTTCATGTGTAATTTGAGCAGTACATGCAGTAAGACCATCAGTACATTGCATGCAGCAAATACACTGTTTCCCTGTTTCACCTAAAACAATGGACTCAGTGTAGGGGAATTAGCTCAAATGGTAGAGCGCTCGCTTAGCATGCGAGAGGTAGCGGGATCGATGCCCGCATTCTCCAGTTACTTTATTTATACTTTATAAATTTTCAATAATGTTGTGCTTAACGCTGGCAATAAATTGGAGGGAAACAAACTATATAGACCGTATGCTGGCAATAAATTGGAGGGAAACAAACTATATAGACCTTATGATTTCCCACAGATTTTTCATGTGCTTTTCAAGTGTTTTCTTGGTTTCATGTGTAATTAGAACAGTACATGCAGCAAGCCCATCAGTACATTACATGCAGCAAATACACTGTTTCCCTGTTTCACCTAAAACATGCCATTCTGTGTAAGGGAATTAGCTCAAATGGTAGAGCGCTCGCTTAGCATGTGAGAGGTAGCAGAATCGATGCCCGCATTCTCCAGTTACTTTATTTATACTTTATAAATTTTCAATAATGTTGTGCTTAACGCTGGCAATAAATTGGAGGGAAACAAACTATATAGACCTTATGATGGCAATAAATTGGAGGGAAACAAACTATATAGACCTTATGATTTCCCACAGACTTTTCATGTGCTTTTCAAGTGTTTTCTTGGTTTCATGTGTAATTAGAACAGTACATGCAGCAAGCCCATCAGTACATTACATGCAGCAAATACACTGTTTCCCTGTTTCACCTAAAACATGCCAGTCTACGTAGGGGAATTAGCTCAAATGGTAGAGCGCTCGCTTTGCATGCGAGAGGTAGCGGGATCGATGCCCGCATTCTTCAGTTACTTTATTTATACTTTATAAATTTTCAATAATGTTGTGCTTAACGCTGGCAATAAATTGGAGGGAAACAAACTATATAGACCCTATGCTTTCCCACAGATTTTTCAACTTCACGAATAACTGTAGAATACAAAGGGGATTTAGTTCAAATGGTGGTGTGCTCGCTTAGCATGCGAGGGGTAGTTGGTTCAATGACCGTGTTCTCTAAGTGTTTTCTTGGTTTCATGTGTAATTAGAGCAGTACAAGCAGCAAGCTTAATGGTACATTACATGAAGCAAATACACTGTTTCCCTGTTTCATCATGTTTCCCTGACATCATCATGGCAATATCATAATGGGTTCATGATGACATCATCACAATGGGTTCATGATGACATCATCATGATGACATCATAATGGGTTCATGATGACTTCATCATCATAATGGGTTTATGATGACATTATCATGACGACATCATGAAGGGTTCGTGATGACATCATCATAAAGGGTTCATGATGACATCATAATGGGTTCATGATGACATCATCATGATGACATCATAATGGGTTCGTGGTGACTTCATTACAATGGGTTCATGATGACATCATCATGACGAAATCATAGTGGGATCATGATTACAGCATCATAATGGGTTCGTGATGACATCATCATGATGACATCATAATGGGTTCGTGATGACATCATCATGATGACATCATAATGGGTTCGTGATGACATCATCATGATGACATCATAATGGGTCCGTGATGACATCATCATGACATCATAATGTGTTCGTGATGACATCATCGTGATGATATCATAGTGGGTTCATGATGACATCATCACAATAGGTTCATGATGACATCATCATGATGACATCATAATGGGTTCGTGATGACTTCATCATCATAAAGGGTTCATGATGACATCATAATCGGTTCATGATGACATCATCATGATGACATCATAATGGGTTCATGATGACATCATCATGATGACATCATAATGTGTTCGTGATGACATCATCGTGATGACATCATAATGGGTTCATGATGACATCATCACAATAGGTTCATGATGACATCATCATGATGACATCATAATGGGTTCGTGATGACTTCATCATCATAATGGGTTCATGATGACATCATAATGGGTTCATGATGACATCATAATAGGTTCATGATGACATCATCACAATGGGTTCATGATGACATCATAATGGGTTCAGGATAACATCATCATCACAACATCATAATGGGTTCATGATGACATCATCATAATGGGTTCATGATGACATCATGATGACATCATAATGGGTTCGTGATGTCTTCATCACCATAATGGGTTCATGATGACACGCTGGCAATAAATTGGAGGGAAACAAACTATATAGACCTTATGCTTTCCCACAGATTTTACATGTGCTTTTCAAGTGTTTTCTTGGTTTCATGTGTAATTTGAGCAGTACATGCAGTAAGCCCATCAGTACATTGCATGCAGCAAATACACTGTTTCCCTGTTTCACCTAAAACGATGGACTCAGTGTAGGGGAATTAGCTCAAATGGTAGAGCGCTCGCTTAGCATGCGAGAGGTAGCGGGATCGATGCCTGCATTCTCCAGTTACTTTATTGATACTTCATAAATTTTCAATAATGTTGTGCTTAACACTGGCAATAAATTGGAGGGAAACAAACTATATAGACCGTATGCTGGCAATAAATTGGAGGGAAACAAACTATATAGACCTTATGATTTCCCACAGATTTTTCATGTGCTTTTCAAGTGTTTTCTTGGTTTCATGTGTAATTAGAACAGTACATGCAGCAAGCCCATCAGTACATTACATGCAGCAAATACACTGTTTCCCTGTTTCACCTAAAATATGCCAGTCTATGTAGGGGAATTAGCTCAAATGGTAGAGCGCTCGCTTAGCATGCGAGAGGTAGCGGGATCGATGCCCGCGTTCTCCAGTTACTTTATTTATACTTTATAAATTTTCAATAATGTTGTGCTTAACGCTGGCAATAAATTGGAGGGAAACAAACTATATAGACCCTATGCTTTCCCACAGATTTTTCAACTTCACGAATAACTGTAGAATACAAAGGGTATTTAGTTCAAATGGTGGTGTGCTCGCTTAGCATGCGAGGGGTAGTTGGTTCAATGACCGTGTTCTCTAAGTGTTTTCTTGGTTTCATGTGTAATTAGAGCAGTACAAGCAGCAAGCTTAATGGTACATTACATGAAGCAAATACACTGTTTCCCTGTTTCATCATGTTTCCCTGACATCATCATGGCAATATCATAATGGGTTCATGATGACATCATCACAATGGGTTCATGATGACATCATCATGATGACATCATAATGGGTTCATGATGACTTCATCATCATAATGGGTTTATGATGACATTATCATGACGACATCATGAAGGGTTCGTGATGACATCATCATAAAGGGTTCATGATGACATCATAATGGGTTCATGATGACATCATCATGATGACATCATAATGGGTTCATGGTGACTTCATTACAATGGGTTCATGATGACATCATCATGACGAAATCATAGTGGGATCATGATTACAGCATCATAATGGGTTCGTGATGACATCATCATGATGACATCATAATGGGTTCGTGATGACATCATCATGATGACATCATAATGGGTCCGTGATGACATCATCATGACATCATAATGTGTTCGTGATGACATCATCGTGATGATATCATAGTGGGTTCATGATGACATCATCACAATAGGTTCATGATGACATCATCATGATGACATCATAATGGGTTCGTGATGACTTCATCATCATAAAGGGTTCATGATGACATCATAATCGGTTCATGATGACATCATCATGATGACATCATAATGGGTTCATGATGACATCATCATGATGACATCATAATGTGTTCGTGATGACATCATCGTGATGACATCATAATGGGTTCATGATGACATCATCCCAATAGGTTCATGATGACATCATCATGATGACATCATAATGGGTTCGTGATGACTTCATCATCATAATGGGTTCATGATGACATCATAATGGGTTCATGATGACATCATAATAGGTTCATGATGACATCATCACAATGGGTTCATGATGACATCATAATGGGTTCAGGATAACATCATCATGACAACATCATAATGGGTTCATGATGACATCATCATAATGGGTTCATGATGACATCATGATGACATCATAATGGGTTCGTGATGTCTTCATCACCATAATGGGTTCATGATGACACGCTGGCAATAAATTGGAGGGAAACAAACTATATAGACCTTATGCTTTCCCACAGATTTTACATGTGCTTTTCAAGTGTTTTCTTGGTTTCATGTGTAATTTGGGCAGTACATGCAGTAAGCCCATCAGTACATTGCATGCAGCAAATACACTGTTTCCCTGTTTCACCTAAAACGATGGACTCAGTGTAGGGGAGTTAGCTCAAATGGTAGAGCGCTCGCTTAGCATGCGAGAGGTAGCGGGATCGATGCCCGCATTCTCCAGTTACTTTATTTATACTTTATAAATTTTCAATAATGTTGTGCTTAACGCTGGCAATAAATTGGAGGGAAACAAACTATATAGACCGTATGCTGGCAATAAATTGGAGGGAAACAAACTATATAGACCTTATGATTTCCCACAGATTTTTCATGTGCTTTTCAAGTGTTTTCTTGGTTTCATGTGTAATTAGAACAGTACATGCAGCAAGCCCATCAGTACATTACATGCAGCAAATACACTGTTTCCCTGTTTCACCTAAAACATGCCACTCTATGTAGGGGAATTAGCTCAAATGGCAGAGCGCTCGCTCCGCATGCGAGAGGTAGCGGGATCGATGCCCGCATTCTCCAGTTACTTTATTTATACTTTATAAATTTTCAATAATGTTGTGCTGAACGCTGGCTATAAATTGGAGGAAAACAAACTGTATAGACCCTATGCTTTCCCACAGATTTTTCAACTTCACGAATAACTGTAGAATACAAAGGGGATTTAGTTCAAATGGTGGTGTGCTCGCTTAGCATGCGAGGGGTAGTTGGTTCAATGACCGTGTTCTCTAAGTGTTTTCTTGGTTTCATGTGTAATTAGAGCAGTACAAGCAGCAAGCTTAATGGTACATTACATGAAGCAAATACACTGTTTCCCTGTTTCATCATGTTTCCCTGACATCATCATGGCAAGATCATAATGGGTTCATGATGACATCATCACAATGGGTTCATGATGACATCATCATGATGACATCATAATGGGTTCATGATGACTTCATCATCATAATGGGTTTATGATGACATTATCATGACGACATCATGAAGGGTTCGTGATGACATCATCATAAAGGGTTCATGATGACATCATAATGGGTTCATGATGACATCATCATGATGACATCATAATGGGTTCGTGGTGACTTCATTACAATGGGTTCATGATGACATCATCATGACGAAATCATAGTGGGATCATGATTACAGCATCATAATGTGTTCGTGATGACATCATCATGATGACATCATAATGGGTTCGTGATGACATCATCATGATGACATCATAATGGGTCCGTGATGACATCATCATGACATCATAATGTGTTCGTGATGATATCATAGTGGGTTCATGATGACATCATCACAATAGGTTCATGATGACATCATCATGATAACATCATAATGGGTTCGTGATGACTTCATCATCATAAAGGGTTCATGTTGACATCATAATGGGTTCATGATGACATCATCATGATGACATCATAATGGGTTCATGATGACATCATCATGATGACATCATAATGTGTTCGTGATGACATCATCGTGATGACATCATAATGGGTTCATGATGACATCATCACAATAGGTTCATGATGACATCATCATGATGACATCATAATGGGTTCGTGATGACTTCATCATCATAATGGGTTCATGATGACATCATAATGGGTTCATGATGACATCATAATAGGTTCATGATGACATCATCACAATGGGTTCATGATGACATCATAATGGGTTCAGGATAACATCATCATGACAACATCATAATGGGTTCATGATGACATCATCATAATGGGTTCATGATGACATCATGATGACATCATAATGGGTTCGTGATGTCTTCATCACCATAATGGGTTCATGATGACACGCTGGCAATAAATTGGAGGGAAACAAACTATATAGACCTTATGCTTTCCCACAGATTTTACATGTGCTTTTCAAGTGTTTTCTTGGTTTCATGTGTAATTTGAGCAGTACATGCAGTAAGCCCATCAGTACATTGCATGCAGCAAATACACTGTTTCCCTGTTTCACATAAAACAATGGACTCAGTGTAGGGGAATTAGCTCAAATGGTAGAGCGCTCGCTTAGCATGCGAGAGGTAGCGGGATCGATGCCCGCATTCTCCAGTTACTTTATTTATACTTTATAAATTTTCAATAATGTTGTGCTTAACGCTGGCAATAAATTGGAGGGAAACAAACTATATAGACCGTATGCTGGCAATAAATTGGAGGGAAACAAACTATATAGACCTTATGATTTCCCACAGATTTTTCATGTGCTTTTCAAGTGTTTTCTTGGTTTCATGTGTAATTAGAACAGTACATGCAGCAAGCCCATCAGTACATTACATGCAGCAAATACACTGTTTCCCTGTTTCACCTAAAACATGCCATTCTGTGTAAGGGAATTAGCTCAAATGGTAGAGCGCTCGCTTAGCATGTGAGAGGTAGCGGAATCGATGCCCGCATTCTCCAGTTACTTTATTTATACTTTATAAATTTTCAATAATGTTGTGCTTAACGCTGGCAATAAATTGGAGGGAAACAAACTATATAGACCTTATGATGGCAATAAATTGGAGGGAAACAAACTATATAGACCTTATGATTTCCCACAGACTTTTCATGTGCTTTTCAAGTGTTTTCTTGGTTTCATGTGTAATTAGAACAGTACATGCAGCAAGCCCATCAGTACATTACATGCAGCAAATACACTGTTTCCCTGTTTCACCTAAAACATGCCACTCTACGTAGGGGAATTAGCTCAAATGGTAGAGCGCTCGCTTTGCATGCGAGAGGTAGCGGGATCGATGCCCGCATTCTCCAGTTACTTTATTTATACTTTATAAATTTTCAATAATGTTGTGCTTAACGCTGGCAATAAATTGGAGGGAAACAAACTATATAGACCCTATGCTTTCCCACAGATTTTTCAACTTCACGAATAACTGTAGAATACAAAGGGGATTTAGTTCAAATGGTGGTGTGCTCGCTTAGCATGCGAGGGGTAGTTGGTTCAATGACCGTGTTCTCTAAGTGTTTTCTTGGTTTCATGTGTAATTAGAGCAGTACAAGCAGCAAGCTTAATGGTACATTACATGAAGCAAATACACTGTTTCCCTGTTTCATCATGTTTCCCTGACATCATCATGGCAATATCATAATGGGTTCATGATGACATCATCACAATGGGTTCATGATGACATCATCATGATGACATCATAATGGGTTCATGATGACTTCATCATCATAATGGGTTTATGATGACATTATCATGACGACATCATGAAGGGTTCGTGATGACATCATCATAAAGGGTTCATGATGACATCATAATGGGTTCATGATGACATCATCATGATGACATCATAATGGGTTCGTGGTGACTTCATTACAATGGGTTCATGATGACATCATCATGACGAAATCATAGTGGGATCATGATTACAGCATCATAATGGGTTCGTGATGACATCATCATGATGACATCATAATGGGTTCGTGATGACATCATCATGATGACATCATAATGGGTTCGTGATGACATCATCATGATGACATCATAATGGGTCCGTGATGACATCATCATGACATCATAATGTGTTCGTGATGACATCATCGTGATGATATCATAGTGGGTTCATGATGACATCATCACAATAGGTTCATGATGACATCATCATGATGACATCATAATGGGTTCGTGATGACTTCATCATCATAAAGGGTTCATGTTGACATCATAATCGGTTCATGATGACATCATCATGATGACATCATAATGGGTTCATGATGACATCATCATGATGACATCATAATGTGTTCGTGATGACATCATCGTGATGACATCATAATGGGTTCATGATGACATCATCACAATAGGTTCATGATGACATCATCATGATGACATCATAATGGGTTCGTGATGACTTCATCATCATAATGGGTTCATGATGACATCATAATGGGTTCATGATGACATCATAATAGGTTCATGATGACATCATCACAATGGGTTCATGATGACATCATAATGGGTTCAGGATAACATCATCATGACAACATCATAATGGGTTCATGATGACATCATCATAATGGGTTCATGATGACATCATGATGACATCATAATGGGTTCGTGATGTCTTCATCACCATAATGGGTTCATGATGACACGCTGGCAATAAATTGGAGGGAAACAAACTATATAGACCTTATGCTTTCCCACAGATTTTACATGTGCTTTTCAAGTGTTTTCTTGGTTTCATGTGTAATTTGGGCAGTACATGCAGTAAGCCCATCAGTACATTGCATGCAGCAAATACACTGTTTCCCTGTTTCACCTAAAACGATGGACTCAGTGTAGGGGAATTAGCTCAAATGGTAGAGCGCTCGCTTAGCATGCGAGAGGTAGCGGGATCGATGCCCGCATTCTCCAGTTACTTTATTTATACTTTATAAATTTTCAATAATGTTGTGCTTAACGCTGGCAATAAATTGGAGGGAAACAAACTATATAGACCGTATGCTGGCAATAAATTGGAGGGAAACAAACTATATAGACCTTATGATTTCCCACAGATTTTTCATGTGCTTTTCAAGTGTTTTCTTGGTTTCATGTGTAATTAGAACAGTACATGCAGCAAGCCCATCAGTACATTACATGCAGCAAATACACTGTTTCCCTGTTTCACCTAAAACATGCCACTCTATGTAGGGGAATTAGCTCAAATGGTAGAGCGCTCGCTTAGCATGCGAGAGGTAGCGGGATCGATGCCCACATTCTCCAGTTACTTTATTTATACTTTATAAATTTTCAATAATGTTGTGCTTAACGCTGGCAATAAATTGGAGGGAAACAAACTATATAGACCTTATGATGGCAATAAATTGGAGGGAAACAAACTATATAGACCTTATGATTTCCCACAGACTTTTCATGTGCTTTTCAAGTGTTTTCTTGGTTTCATGTGTAATTAGAACAGTACATGCAGCAAGCCCATCAGTACATTACATGCAGCAAATACACTGTTTCCCTGTTTCACCTAAAGCATGCCACTCTATGTAGGGGAATTAGCTCAAATGGTAGAGCGCTCGCTTCGCATGCGGGAGGTAGCGGGATCGATGCCCGCATTCTCCAGTTACTTTATTTATACTTTATAAATTTTCAATAATGTTGTGCTGAACGCTGGCTATAAATTGGAGGGAAACAAACTGTATAGACCCTATGCTTTCCCACAGATTTTTCAACTTCACGAATAACTGTAGAATACAAAGGGGATTTAGTTCAAATGGTGGTGTGCTCGCTTAGCATGCGAGGGGTAGTTGGTTCAATGACCGTGTTCTCTAAGTGTTTTCTTGGTTTCATGTGTAATTAGAGCAGTACAAGCAGCAAGCTTAATGGTACATTACATGAAGCAAATACACTGTTTCCCTGTTTCATCATGTTTCCCTGACATCATCATGACAAGATCATAATGGGTTCATGATGACATCATCACAATGGGTTCATGATGACATCATCATGATGACATCATAATGGGTTCATGATGACTTCATCATCATAATGGGTTTATGATGACATTATCATGACGACATCATGAAGGGTTCGTGATGACATCATCATAAAGGGTTCATGATGACATCATAATGGGTTCATGATGACATCATCATGATGACATCATAATAGGTTCGTGGTGACTTCATTACAATGGGTTCATGATGACATCATCATGACGAAATCATAGTGGGATCATGATTACAGCATCATAATGGGTTCGTGATGACATCATCATGATGACATCATAATGGGTTCGTGATGACATCATCATGATGACATCATAATGGGTTCGTGATGACATCATCATGATGACATCATAATGGGTCCGTGATGACATCATCATGACATCATAATGTGTTCGTGATGACATCATCGTGATGATATCATAGTGGGTTCATGATGACATCATCACAATAGGTTCATGATGACATCATCATGATGACATCATAATGGGTTCGTGATGACTTCATCATCATAAAGGGTTCATGATGACATCATAATCGGTTCATGATGACATCATCATGATGACATCATAATGGGTTCATGATGACATCATCATGATGACATCATAATGTGTTCGTGATGACATCATCGTGATGACATCATAATGGGTTCATGATGACATCATCACATTAGGTTCATGATGACATCATCATGATGACATCATAATGGGTTCGTGATGACTTCATCATCATAATGGGTTCATGATGACATCATAATGGGTTCATGATGACATCATAATAGGTTCATGATGACATCATCACAATGGGTTCATGATGACATCATAATGGGTTCAGGATAACATCATCATCACAACATCATAATGGGTTCATGATGACATCATCATAATGGGTTCATGATGACATCATGATGACATCATAATGGGTTCGTGATGTCTTCATCACCATAATGGGTTCATGATGACACGCTGGCAATAAATTGGAGGGAAACAAACTATATAGACCTTATGCTTTCCCACAGATTTTACATGTGCTTTTCAAGTGTTTTCTTGGTTTCATGTGTAATTTGAGCAGTACATGCAGTAAGCCCATCAGTACATTGCATGCAGCAAATACACTGTTTCCCTGTTTCACCTAAAACAATGGACTCAGTGTAGGGGAATTAGCTCAAATGGTAGAGCGCTCGCTTAGCATGCGAGAGGTAGCGGGATCGATGCCCGCATTCTCCAGTTACTTTATTTATACTTTATAAATTTTCAATAATGTTGTGCTTAACGCTGGCAATAAATTGGAGGGAAACAAACTATATAGACCGTATGCTGGCAATAAATTGGAGGGAAACAAACTATATAGACCTTATGATTTCCCACAGATTTTTCATGTGCTTTTCAAGTGTTTTCTTGGTTTCATGTGTAATTAGAACAGTACATGCAGCAAGCCCATCAGTACATTACATGCAGCAAATACACTGTTTCCCTGTTTCACCTAAAACATGCCATTCTGTGTAAGGGAATTAGCTCAAATGGTAGAGCGCTCGCTTAGCATGTGAGAGGTAGCGGAATCGATGCCCGCATTCTCCAGTTACTTTATTTATACTTTATAAATTTTCAATAATGTTGTGCTTAACGCTGGCAATAAATTGGAGGGAAACAAACTATATAGACCTTATGATGGCAATAAATTGGAGGGAAACAAACTATATAGACCTTATGATTTCCCACAGACTTTTCATGTGCTTTTCAAGTGTTTTCTTGGTTTCATGTGTAATTAGAACAGTACATGCAGCAAGCCCATCAGTACATTACATGCAGCAAATACACTGTTTCCCTGTTTCACCTAAAACATGCCACTCTATGTAGGGGAATTAGCTCAAATGGTAGAGCGCTCGCTTTGCATGCGAGAGGTAGCGGGATCGATGCCCGCATTCTCCAGTTACTTTATTTATACTTTATAAATTTTCAATAATGTTGTGCTTAACGCTGGCAGTACATTGGAGGGAAACAAACTATATAGACCCTATGCTTTCCCACAGATTTTTCAACTTCACGAATAACTGTAGAATACAAAGGGGATTTAGTTCAAATGGTGGTGTGCTCGCTTAGCATGCGAGGGGTAGTTGGTTCAATGACCGTGTTCTCTAAGTGTTTTCTTGGTTTCATGTGTAATTAGAGCAGTACAAGCAGCAAGCTTAATGGTACATTACATGAAGCAAATACACTGTTTCCCTGTTTCATCATGTTTCCCTGACATCATCATGGCAATATCATAATGGGTTCATGATGACATCATCACAATGGGTTCATGATGACATCATCATGATGACATCATAATGGGTTCATGATGACTTCATCATCATAATGGGTTTATGATGACATTATCATGACGACATCATGAAGGGTTCGTGATGACATCATCATAAAGGGTTCATGATGACATCATAATGGGTTCATGATGACATCATCATGATGACATCATAATGGGTTCGTGGTGACTTCATTACAATGGGTTCATGATGACATCATCATGACGAAATCATAGTGGGATCATGATTACAGCATCATAATGGGTTCGTGATGACATCATCATGATGACATCATAATGGGTTCGTGATGACATCATCATGATGACATCATAATGGGTCCGTGATGACATCATCATGACATCATAATGTGTTCGTGATGACATCATCGTGATGATATCATAGTGGGTTCATGATGACATCATCACAATAGGTTCATGATGACATCATCATGATGACATCATAATGGGTTCGTGATGACTTCATCATCATAAAGGGTTCATGTTGACATCATAATGGGTTCATGATGACATCATCATGATGACATCATAATGGGTTCATGATGACATCATCATGATGACATCATAATGTGTTCGTGATGACATCATCGTGATGACATCATAATGGGTTCATGATGACATCATCACAATAGGTTCATGATGACATCATCATGATGACATCATAATGGGTTCGTGATGACTTCATCATCATAATGGGTTCATGATGACATCATAATGGGTTCATGATGACATCATAATAGGTTCATGATGACATCATCACAATGGGTTCATGATGACATCATAATGGGTTCAGGATAACATCATCATGACAACATCATAATGGGTTCATGATGACATCATCATAATGGGTTCATGATGACATCATGATGACATCATAATGGGTTCGTGATGTCTTCATCACCATAATGGGTTCATGATGACACGCTGGCAATAAATTGGAGGGAAACAAACTATATAGACCTTATGCTTTCCCACAGATTTTACATGTGCTTTTCAAGTGTTTTCTTGGTTTCATGTGTAATTTGAGCAGTACATGCAGTAAGCCCATCAGTACATTGCATGCAGCAAATACACTGTTTCCCTGTTTCACCTAAAACAATGGACTCAGTGTAGGGGAATTAGCTCAAATGGTAGAGCGCTCGCTTAGCATGCGAGAGGTAGCGGGATCGATGCCCGCATTCTCCAGTTACTTTATTTATACTTTATAAATTTTCAATAATGTTGTGCTTAACGCTGGCAATAAATTGGAGGGAAACAAACTATTTAGACCGTATGCTGGCAATAAATTGGAGGGAAACAAACTATATAGACCTTATGATTTCCCACAGATTTTTCATGTGCTTTTCAAGTGTTTTCTTGGTTTCATGTGTAATTAGAACAGTACATGCAGCAAGCCCATCAGTACATTACATGCAGCAAATACACTGTTTCCCTGTTTCACCTAAAACATGCCATTCTGTGTAAGGGAATTAGCTCAAATGGTAGAGCGCTCGCTTAGCATGTGAGAGGTAGCGGGATCGATGCCCGCATTTTCCAGTTACTTTATTTATACTTTATAAATTTTCAATAATGTTGTGCTTAACGCTGGCAATAAATTGGAGGGAAACAAACTATATAGACCTTATGATGGCAATAAATTGGAGGGAAACAAACTATATAGACCTTATGATTTCCCACAGACTTTTCATGTGCTTTTCAAGTGTTTTCTTGGTTTCATGTGTAATTAGAACAGTACATGCAGCAAGCCCATCAGTACATTACATACAGCAAATACACTGTTTCCCTGTTTCACCTAAAACATGCTACTCTATGTAGGGGAATTAGCTCAAATGGTAAAGCGCTCGCTTTCCATGCGAGAGGTAGCGGGATCGATGCCCGCATTCTCCAGTTAGTTTATTTATACTTTATAAATTTTCAATAATGTTGTGCTTAACGCTGGCAATAAATTGGAGGGAAACAAACTATATAGACCCTATGCTTTCCCACAGATTTTTCAACTTCACGAATAACTGTAGAATACAAAGGGGATTTAGTTCAAATGGTGGTGTGCTCGCTTAGCATGCGAGGGGTAGTTGGTTCAATGACCGTGTTCTCTAAATGTTTTCTTGGTTTCATGTGTAATTAGAGCAGTACAAGCAGCAAGCTTAATGGTACATTACATGAAGCAAATACACTGTTTCCCTGTTTCATCATGTTTCCCTGACATCATCATGGCAATATCATAATGGGTTCATGATGACATCATCACAATGGGTTCATGATGACATCATCATGATGACATCATAATGGGTTCATGATGACTTCATCATCATAATGGGTTTATGATGACATTATCATGACGACATCATGAAGGGTTCGTGATGACATCATCATAAAGGGTTCATGATGACATCATAATGGGTTCATGATGACATCATCATGATGACATCATAATGGGTTCGTGGTGACTTCATTACAATGGGTTCATGATGACATCATCATGACGAAATCATAGTGGGATCATGATTACAGCATCATAATGGGTTCGTGATGACATCATCATGATGACATCATAATGGGTTCGTGATGACATCATCATGATGACATCATAATGGGTTCGTGATGACATCATCATGATGACATCATAATGGGTCCGTGATGACATCATCATGACATCATAATGTGTTCGTGATGACATCATCGTGATGATATCATAGTGGGTTCATGATGACATCATCACAATAGGTTCATGATGACATCATCATGATGACATCATAATGGGTTCGTGATGACTTCATCATCATAAAGGGTTCATGTTGACATCATAATGGGTTCATGATGACATCATCATGATGACATCATAATGGGTTCATGATGACATCATCATGATGACATCATAATGTGTTCGTGATGACATCATCGTGATGACATCATAATGGGTTCATGATGACATCATCACAATAGGTTCATGATGACATCATCATGATGACATCATAATGGGTTCGTGATGACTTCATCATCATAATGGGTTCATGATGACATCATAATGGGTTCATGATGACATCATAATAGGTTCATGATGACATCATCACAATGGGTTCATGATGACATCATAATGGGTTCAGGATAACATCATCATGACAACATCATAATGGGTTCATGATGACATCATCATAATGGGTTCATGATGACATCATGATGACATCATAATGGGTTCGTGATGTCTTCATCACCATAATGGGTTCATGATGACACGCTGGCAATAAATTGGAGGGAAACAAACTATATAGACCTTATGCTTTCCCACAGATTTTACATGTGCTTTTCAAGTGTTTTCTTGGTTTCATGTGTAATTTGGGCAGTACATGCAGTAAGCCCATCAGTACATTGCATGCAGCAAATACACTGTTTCCCTGTTTCACCTAAAACGATGGACTCAGTGTAGGGGAATTAGCTCAAATGGTAGAGCGCTCGCTTAGCATGCGAGAGGTAGCGGGATCGATGCCCGCATTCTCCAGTTACTTTATTTATACTTTATAAATTTTCAATAATGTTGTGCTTAACGCTGGCAATAAATTGGAGGGAAACAAACTATATAGACCGTATGCTGGCAATAAATTGGAGGGAAACAAACTATATAGACCTTATGATTTCCCACAGATTTTTCATGTGCTTTTCAAGTGTTTTCTTGGTTTCATGTGTAATTAGAACAGTACATGCAGCAAGCCCATCAGTACATTACATGCAGCAAATACACTGTTTCCCTGTTTCACCTAAAACATGCCACTCTATGTAGGGGAATTAGCTCAAATGGTAGACCGCTCGCTTAGCATGCGAGAGGTAGCAGGATCGATGCCCACATTCTCCAGTTACTTTATTTATACTTTATAAATTTTCAATAATGTTGTGCTTAACGCTGGCAATAAATTGGAGGGAAACAAACTATATAGACCTTATGATGGCAATAAATTGGAGGGAAACAAACTATATAGACCTTATGATTTCCCACAGACTTTTCATGTGCTTTTCAAGTGTTTTCTTGGTTTCATGTGTAATTAGAACAGTACATGCAGCAAGCCCATCAGTACATTACATGCAGCAAATACACTGTTTCCCTGTTTCACCTAAAACATGCCACTCTATGTAGGGGAATTAGCTCAAATGGTAGACCGCTCGCTTAGCATGCGAGAGGTAGCGGGATCGATGCCCACATTCTCCAGTTACTTTATTTATACTTTATAAATTTTCAATAATGTTGTGCTTAACGCTGGCAATAAATTGGAGGGAAACAAACTATATAGACCTTATGATGGCAATAAATTGGAGGGAAACAAACTATATAGACCTTATGATTTCCCACAGACTTTTCATGTGCTTTTCAAGTGTTTTCTTGGTTTCATGTGTAATTAGAACAGTACATGCAGCAAGCCCATCAGTACATTACATGCAGCAAATACACTGTTTCCCTGTTTCACCTAAAACACGCCACTCTATGTAGGGGAATTAGCTCAAATGGTAGAGCGCTCGCTTCGCATGCGAGAGATAGCGGGATCGATGCCCGCATTCTCCAGTTACTTTATTTATACTTTATAAATTTTCAATAATGTTGTGCTGAACGCTGGCTATAAATTGGAGGGAAACAAACTGTATAGACCCTATGCTTTCCCACAGATTTTTCAACTTCACGAATAACTGTAGAATACAAAGGGGATTTAGTTCAAATGGTGGTGTGCTCGCTTAGCATGCGAGGGGTAGTTGGTTCAATGACCGTGTTCTCTAAGTGTTTTCTTGGTTTCATGTGTAATTAGAGCAGTACAAGCAGCAAGCTTAATGGTACATTACATGAAGCAAATACACTGTTTCCCTGTTTCATCATGTTTCCCTGACATCATCATGACAAGATCATAATGGGTTCATGATGACATCATCACAATGGGTTCATGATGACATCATCATGATGACATCATAATGGGTTCATGATGACTTCATCATCATAATGGGTTTATGATGACATTATCATGACGACATCATGAAGGGTTCGTGATGACATCATCATAAAGGGTTCATGATGACATCATAATGGGTTCATGATGACATCATCATGATGACATCATAATGGGTTCGTGGTGACTTCATTACAATGGGTTCATGATGACATAATCATGACGAAATCATAGTGGGATCATGATTACAGCATCATAATGGGTTCGTGATGACATCATCATGATGACATCATAATGGGTTCGTGATGACATCATCATGATGACATCATAATGGGTTCGTGATGACATCATCATGATGACATCATAATGGGTCCGTGATGACATCATCATGACATCATAATGTGTTCGTGATGACATCATCGTGATGATATCATAGTGGGTTCATGATGACATCATCACAATAGGTTCATGATGACATCATCATGATGACATCATAATGGGTTCGTGATGACTTCATCATCATAAAGGGTTCATGATGACATCATAATCGGTTCATGATGACATCATCATGATGACATCATAATGGGTTCATGATGACATCATCATGATGACATCATAATGTGTTCGTGATGACATCATCGTGATGACATCATAATGGGTTCATGATGACATCATCACATTAGGTTCATGATGACATCATCATGATGACATCATAATGGGTTCGTGATGACTTCATCATCATAATGGGTTCATGATGACATCATAATGGGTTCATGATGACATCATAATAGGTTCATGATGACATCATCACAATGGGTTCATGATGACATCATAATGGGTTCAGGATAACATCATCATCACAACATCATAATGGGTTCATGATGACATCATCATAATGGGTTCATGATGACATCATGATGACATCATAATGGGTTCGTGATGTCTTCATCACCATAATGGGTTCATGATGACACGCTGGCAATAAATTGGAGGGAAACAAACTATATAGACCTTATGCTTTCCCACAGATTTTACATGTGCTTTTCAAGTGTTTTCTTGGTTTCATGTGTAATTTGAGCAGTACATGCAGTAAGCCCATCAGTACATTGCATGCAGCAAATACACTGTTTCCCTGTTTCACCTAAAACTATGGACTCAGTGTAGGGGAATTAGCTCAAATGGTAGAGCGCTCGCTTAGCATGCGAGAGGTAGCGGGATCGATGCCTGCATTCTCCAGTTACTTTATTGATACTTTATAAATTTTCAATAATGTTGTGCTTAACACTGGCAATAAATTGGAGGGAAACAAACTATATAGACCGTATGCTGGCAATAAATTGGAGGGAAACAAACTATATAGACCTTATGATTTCCCACAGATTTTTCATGTGCTTTTCAAGTGTTTTCTTGGTTTCATGTGTAATTAGAACAGTACATGCAGCAAGCCCATCAGTACATTACATGCAGCAAATACACTGTTTCCCTGTTTCACCTAAAATATGCCAGTCTATGTAGGGGAATTAGCTCAAATGGTAGAGCGCTCGCTTAGCATGCGAGAGGTAGCGGGATCGATGCCCGCATTCTCCAGTTACTTTATTTATACTTTATAAATTTTCAATAATGTTGTGCTTAACGCTGGCAATAAATTGGAGGGAAACAAACTATATAGACCCTATGCTTTCCCACAGATTTTTCAACTTCACGAATAACTGTAGAATACAAAGGGGATTTAGTTCAAATGGTGGTGTGCTCGCTTAGCATGCGAGGGGTAGTTGGTTCAATGACCGTGTTCTCTAAGTGTTTTCTTGGTTTCATGTGTAATTAGAGCAGTACAAGCAGCAAGCTTAATGGTACATTACATGAAGCAAATACACTGTTTCCCTGTTTCATCATGTTTCCCTGACATCATCATGGCAATATCATAATGGGTTCATGATGACATCATCACAATGGGTTCATGATGACATCATCATGATGACATCATAATGGGTTCATGATGACTTCATCATCATAATGGGTTTATGATGACATTATCATGACGACATCATGAAGGGTTCGTGATGACATCATCATAAAGGGTTCATGATGACATCATAATGGGTTCATGATGACATCATCATGATGACATCATAATGGGTTCATGGTGACTTCATTACAATGGGTTCATGATGACATCATCATGACGAAATCATAGTGGGATCATGATTACAGCATCATAATGGGTTCGTGATGACATCATCATGATGACATCATAATGGGTTCGTGATGACATCATCATGATGACATCATAATGGGTCCGTGATGACATCATCATGACATCATAATGTGTTCGTGATGACATCATCGTGATGATATCATAGTGGGTTCATGATGACATCATCACAATAGGTTCATGATGACATCATCATGATGACATCATAATGGGTTCGTGATGACTTCATCATCATAAAGGGTTCATGTTGACATCATAATGGGTTCATGATGACATCATCATGATGACATCATAATGGGTTCATGATGACATCATCATGATGACATCATAATGTGTTCGTGATGACATCATCGTGATGACATCATAATGGGTTCATGATGACATCATCACAATAGGTTCATGATGACATCATCATGATGACATCATAATGGGTTCGTGATGACTTCATCATCATAATGGGTTCATGATGACATCATAATGGGTTCATGATGACATCATAATAGGTTCATGATGACATCATCACAATGGGTTCATGATGACATCATAATGGGTTCAGGATAACATCATCATGACAACATCATAATGGGTTCATGATGACATCATCATAATGGGTTCATGATGACATCATGATGACATCATAATGGGTTCGTGATGTCTTCATCACCATAATGGGTTCATGATGACACGCTGGCAATAAATTGGAGGGAAACAAACTATATAGACCTTATGCTTTCCCACAGATTTTACATGTGCTTTTCAAGTGTTTTCTTGGTTTCATGTGTAATTTGGGCAGTACATGCAGTAAGCCCATCAGTACATTGCATGCAGCAAATACACTGTTTCCCTGTTTCACCTAAAACAATGGACTCAGTGTAGGGGAATTAGCTCAAATGGTAGAGCGCTCGCTTAGCATGCGAGAGGTAGCGGGATCGATGCCCGCATTCTCCAGTTACTTTATTTATACTTTATAAATTTTCAATAATGTTGTGCTTAACGCTGGCAATAAATTGGAGGGAAACAAACTATATAGACCGTATGCTGGCAATAAATTGGAGGGAAACAAACTATATAGACCTTATGATTTCCCACAGATTTTTCATGTGCTTTTCAAGTGTTTTCTTGGTTTCATGTGTAATTAGAACAGTACATGCAGCAAGCCCATCAGTACATTACATGCAGCAAATACACTGTTTCCCTGTTTCACCTAAAACATGCCACTCTATGTAGGGGAATTAGCTCAAATGGTAGAGCGCTCGCTTCGCATGCGAGAGGTAGCGGGATCGATGCCCGCATTCTCCAGTTACTTTATTTATACTTTATAAATTTTCAATAATGTTGTGCTGAACGCTGGCTATAAATTGGAGGGAAACAAACTGTATAGACCCTATGCTTTCCCACAGATTTTTCACCTTCACGAATAACTGTAGAATACAAAGGGGATTTAGTTCAAATGGTGGTGTGCTCGCTTAGCATGCGAGGGGTAGTTGGTATAAATGACCGTGTTCTCTAAGTGTTTTCTTGGTTTCATGTGTAATTAGAGCAGTACAAGCAGCAAGCTTAATGGTACATTACATGAAGCAAATACACTGTTTCCCTGTTTCATCATGTTTCCCTGACATCATCATGACAAGATCATAATGGGTTCATGATGACATCATCACAATGGGTTCATGATGACATCATCATGATGATATCATAATGGGTTCATGATGACTTCATCATCATAATGGGTTTATGATGACATTATCATGACGACATCATGAAGGGTTCGTGATGACATCATCATAAAGGGTTCATGATGACATCATAATGGGTTCATGATGACATCATCATGATGACATCATAATGGGTTCGTGGTGACTTCATTACAATGGGTTCATGATGACATCATCATGACGAAATCATAGTGGGATCATGATTACAGCATCATAATGGGTTCATGATGACATCATCATGATGACATCATAATGGGTTCGTGATGACATCATCATGATGACATCATAATGGGTTCGTGATGACATCATCATGATGACATCATAATGGGTCCGTGATGACATCATCATGACATCATAATGTGTTCGTGATGACATCATCGTGATGATATCATAGTGGGTTCATGATGACATCATCACAATAGGTTCATGATGACATCATCATGATGACATCATAATGGGTTCGTGATGACTTCATCATCATAAAGGGTTCATGATGACATCATAATCGGTTCATGATGACATCATAATGGGTTCATGATGACATCATCATGATGACATCATAATGTGTTCGTGATGACATCATTGTGATGACATCATAATGGGTTCATGATGACATCATCACATTAGGTTCATGATGACATCATCATGATGACATCATAATGGGTTCGTGATGACTTCATCATCATAATGGGTTCATGATGACATCATAATGGGTTCATGATGACATCATAATAGGTTCATGATGACATCATCACAATGGGTTCATGATGACATCATAATGGGTTCATGATAACATCATCATCACAACATCATAATGGGTTCATGATGACATCATCATAATGGGTTCATGATGACATCATGATGACATCATAATGGGTTCGTGATGTCTTCATCACCATAATGGGTTCATGATGACACGCTGGCAATAAATTGGAGGGAAACAAACTATATAGACCTTATGCTTTCCCACAGATTTTACATGTGGTTTTCAAGTGTTTTCTTGGTTTCATGTGTAATTTGAGCAGTACATGCAGTAAGCCCATCAGTACATTGCATGCAGCAAATACACTGTTTCCCTGTTTCACCTAAAACAATGGACTCAGTGTAGGGGAATTAGCTCAAATGGTAGAGCGCTCGCTTAGCGTGCGAGAGGTAGCGGGATCGATGCCCGCATTCTCCAGTTACTTTATTTATACTTTATAAATTTTCAATAATGTTGTGCTTAACGCTGGCAATAAATTGGAGGGAAACAAACTATATAGACCGTATGCTGGCAATAAATTGGAGGGAAACAAATTATATAGACCTTATGATTTCCCACAGATTTTTCATGTGCTTTTCAAGTGTTTTCTTGGTTTCATGTGTAATTAGAACAGTACATGCAGCAAGCCCATCAGTACATTACATGCAGCAAATACACTGTTTCCCTGTTTCACCTAAAACATGCCATTCTGTGTAAGGGAATTAGCTCAAATGGTAGAGCGCTCGCTTAGCATGTGAGAGGTAGCGGGATCGATGCCCGCATTCTCCAGTTACTTTATTTATACTTTATAAATTTTCAATAATGTTGTGCTTAACGCTGGCAATAAATTGGAGGGAAACAAACTATATAGACCTTATGATGGCAATAAATTGGAGGGAAACAAACTATATAGACCTTATGATTTCCCACAGACTTTTCATGTGCTTTTCAAGTGTTTTCTTGGTTTCATGTGTAATTAGAACAGTACATGCAGCAAGCCCATCAGTACATTACATGCAGCAAATACACTGTTTCCCTGTTTCACCTAAAACATGTCACTCTATGTAGGGGAATTAGCTCAAATGGTAGAGCGCTCGCTTTGCATGCGAGAGGTAGCGGGATCGATGCCCGCATTCTCCAGTTACTTTATTTATACTTTATAAATTTTCAATAATGTTGTGCTTAACGCTGGCAATAAATTGGAGGGAAACAAACTATATAGACCCTATGCTTTCCCACAGATTTTTCAACTTCACGAATAACTGTAGAATACAAAGGGGATTTAGTTCAAATGGTGGTGTGCTCGCTTAGCATGCGAGGGGTAGTTGGTTCAATGACCGTGTTCTCTAAGTGTTTTCTTGGTTTCATGTGTAATTAGAGCAGTACAAGCAGCAAGCTTAATGGTACATTACATGAAGCAAATACACTGTTTCCCTGTTTCATCATGTTTCCCTGACATCATCATGGCAATATCATAATGGGTTCATGATGACATCATCACAATGGGTTCATGATGACATCATCATGATGACATCATAATGGGTTCATGATGACTTCATCATCATAATGGGTTTATGATGACATTATCATGACGACATCATGAAGGGTTCGTGATGACATCATCATAAAGGGTTCATGATGACATCATAATGGGTTCATGATGACATCATCATGATGACATCATAATGGGTTCGTAGTGACTTCATTACAATGGGTTCATGATGACATCATCATGACGAAATCATAGTGGGATCATGATTACAGCATCATAATGGGTTCGTGATGACATCATCATGATGACATCATAATGGGTTCGTGATGACATCATCATGATGACATCATAATGGGTCCGTGATGACATCATCATGACATCATAATGTGTTCGTGATGACATCATCGTGATGATATCATAGTGGGTTCATGATGACATCATCACAATAGGTTCATGATGACATCATCATGATGACATCATAATGGGTTCGTGATGACTTCATCATCATAAAGGGTTCATGTTGACATCATAATGGGTTCATGATGACATCATCATGATGACATCATAATGGGTTCGTGGTGACATCATCATGATGACATCATAATGTGTTCGTGATGACATCATCGTGATGACATCATAATGGGTTCATGATGACATCATCACAATAGGTTCATGATGACATCATCATGATGACATCATAATGGGTTCGTGATGACTTCATCATCATAATGGGTTCATGATGACATCATAATGGGTTCATGATGACATCATAATAGGTTCATGATGACATCATCACAATGGGTTCATGATGACATCATAATGGGTTCAGGATAACATCATCATGACAACATCATAATGGGTTCATGATGACATCATCATAATGGGTTCATGATGACATCATGATGACATCATAATGGGTTCGTGATGTCTTCATCACCATAATGGGTTCATGATGACACGCTGGCAATAAATTGGAGGGAAACAAACTATATAGACCTTATGCTTTCCCACAGATTTTACATGTGCTTTTCAAGTGTTTTCTTGGTTTCATGTGTAATTTGAGCAGTACATGCAGTAAGCCCATCAGTACATTGCATGCAGCAAATACACTGTTTCCCTGTTTCACCTAAAACAATGGACTCAGTGTAGGGGAATTAGCTCAAATGGTAGAGCGCTCGCTTAGCATGCGAGAGGTAGCGGGATCGATGCCCGCATTCTCCAGTTACTTTATTTATACTTTATAAATTTTCAATAATGTTGTGCTTAACGCTGGCAATAAATTGGAGGGAAACAAACTATATAGACCGTATGCTGGCAATAAATTGGAGGGAAACAAACTATATAGACCTTATGATTTCCCACAGATTTTTCATGTGCTTTTCAAGTGTTTTCTTGGTTTCATGTGTAATTAGAACAGTACATGCAGCAAGCCCATCAGTACATTACATGCAGCAAATACACTGTTTCCCTGTTTCACCTAAAACATGCAATTCTGTGTAAGGGAATTAGCTCAAATGGTAGAGCGCTCGCTTAGCATGTGAGAGGTAGCGGGATCGATGCCCGCATTCTCCAGTTACTTTATTTATACTTTATAAATTTTCAATAATGTTGTGCTTAACGCTGGCAATAAATTGGAGGGAAACAAACTATATAGACCTTATGATGGCAATAAATTGGAGGGAAACAAACTATATAGACCTTATGATTTCCCACAGACTTTTCATGTGCTTTTCAAGTGTTTTCTTGGTTTCATGTGTAATTAGAACAGTACATGCAGCAAGCCCATCAGTACATTACATGCAGCAAATACACTGTTTCCCTGTTTCACCTAAAACATGCCACTCTATGTAGGGGAATTAGCTCAAATGGTAGAGCGCTCGCTTTGCATGCGAGAGGTAGCGGGTTCGATGCCCGCATTCTCCAGTTACTTTATTTATACTTTATAAATTTTCAATAATGTTGTGCTTAACGCTGGCAATAAATTGGAGGGAAACAAACTATATAGACCCTATGCTTTCCCACAGATTTTTCAACTTCACGAATAACTGTAGAATACAAAGGGGATTTAGTTCAAATGGTGGTGTGCTCGCTTAGCATGCGAGGGGTAGTTGGTTCAATGACCGTGTTCTCTAAGTGTTTTCTTGGTTTCATGTGTAATTAGAGCAGTACAAGCAGCAAGCTTAATGGTACATTACATGAAGCAAATACACTGTTTCCCTGTTTCATCATGTTTCCCTGACATCATCATGGCAATATCATAATGGGTTCATGATGACATCATCACAATGGGTTCATGATGACATCATCATGATGACATCATAATGGGTTCATGATGACTTCATCATCATAATGGGTTTATGATGACATTATCATGACGACATCATGAAGGGTTCGTGATGACATCATCATAAAGGGTTCATGATGACATCATAATGGGTTCATGATGACATCATCATGATGACATCATAATGGGTTCGTAGTGACTTCATTACAATGGGTTCATGATGACATCATCATGACGAAATCATAGTGGGATCATGATTACAGCATCATAATGGGTTCGTGATGACATCATCATGATGACATCATAATGGGTTCGTGATGACATCATCATGATGACATCATAATGGGTCCGTGATGACATCATCATGACATCATAATGTGTTCGTGATGACATCATCGTGATGATATCATAGTGGGTTCATGATGACATCATCACAATAGGTTCATGATGACATCATCATGATGACATCATAATGGGTTCGTGATGACTTCATCATCATAAAGGGTTCATGTTGACATCATAATGGGTTCATGATGACATCATCATGATGACATCATAATGGGTTCATGATGACATCATCATGATGACATCATAATGTGTTCGTGATGACATCATCGTGATAATATCATAGTGGGTTCATGATGACATCATCACAATAGGTTCATGATGACATCATCATGATGACATCATAATGGGTTCGTGATGACTTCATCATCATAAAGGGTTCATGATGACATCATAATCGGTTCATGATGACATCATCATGATGACATCATAATGGGTTCATGATGACATCATCATGATGACATCATAATATGTTCGTGATGACATCATCGTGATGACATCATAATGGGTTCATGATGACATCATCACAATAGGTTCATGATGACATCATCATGATGACATCATAATGGGTTCGTGATGACTTCATCATCATAATGGGTTCATGATGACATCATAATGGGTTCATGATGACATCATAATAGGTTCATGATGACATCATCACAATGGGTTCATGATGACATCATAATGGGTTCAGGATAACATCATCATGACAACATCATAATGGGTTCATGATGACATCATCATAATGGGTTCATGATGACATCATGATGACATCATAATGGGTTCGTGATGTCTTCATCACCATAATGGGTTCATGATGACACGCTGGCAATAAATTGGAGGGAAACAAACTATATAGACCTTATGCTTTCCCACAGATTTTACATGTGCTTTTCAAGTGTTTTCTTGGTTTCATGTGTAATTTGAGCAGTACATGCAGTAAGCCCATCAGTACATTGCATGCAGCAAATACACTGTTTCCCTGTTTCACCTAAAACAATGGACTCAGTGTAGGGGAATTAGCTCAAATGGTAGAGCGCTCGCTTAGCATGCGAGAGGTAGCGGGATCGATGCCCGCATTCTCCAGTTACTTTATTTATACTTTATAAATTTTCAATAATGTTGTGCTTAACGCTGGCAATAAATTGGAGGGAAACAAACTATATAGACCGTATGCTGGCAATAAATTGGAGGGAAACAAATTATATAGACCTTATGATTTCCCACAGATTTTTCATGTGCTTTTCAAGTGTTTTCTTGGTTTCATGTGTAATTAGAACAGTACATGCAGCAAGCCCATCAGTACATTACATGCAGCAAATACACTGTTTCCCTGTTTCACCTAAAACATGCCATTCTGTGTAAGGGAATTAGCTCAAATGGTAGAGCGCTCGCTTAGCATGTGAGAGGTAGCGGGATCGATGCCCGCATTCTCCAGTTACTTTATTTATACTTTATAAATTTTCAATAATGTTGTGCTTAACGCTGGCAATAAATTGGAGGGAAACAAACTATATAGACCTTATGATGGCAATAAATTGGAGGGAAACAAACTATATAGACCTTATGATTTCCCACAGACTTTTCATGTGCTTTTCAAGTGTTTTCTTGGTTTCATGTGTAATTAGAACAGTACATGCAGCAAGCCCATCAGTACATTACATGCAGCAAATACACTGTTTCCCTGTTTCACCTAAAACATGCCACTCTATGTAGGGGAATTAGCTCAAATGGTAGAGCGCTCGCTTTGCATGCGAGAGGTAGCGGGATCGATGCCCGCATTCTCCAGTTACTTTGTTTATACTTTATAAATTTTCAATAATGTTGTGCTTAACGCTGGCAATAAATTGGAGGGAAACAAACTATATAGACCCTATGCTTTCCCACAGATTTTTCAACTTCACGAATAACTGTAGAATACAAAGGGGATTTAGTTCAAATGGTGGTGTGCTCGCTTAGCATGCGAGGGGTAGTTGGTTCAATGACCGTGTTCTCTAAGTGTTTTCTTGGTTTCATGTGTAATTAGAGCAGTACAAGCAGCAAGCTTAATGGTACATTACATGAAGCAAATACACTGTTTCCCTGTTTCATCATGTTTCCCTGACATCATCATGGCAATATCATAATGGGTTCATGATGACATCATCACAATGGGTTCATGATGACATCATCATGATGACATCATAATGGGTTCATGATGACTTCATCATCATAATGGGTTTATGATGACATTATCATGACGACATCATGAAGGGTTCGTGATGACATCATCATAAAGGGTTCATGATGACATCATAATGGGTTCATGATGACATCATCATGATGACATCATAATGGGTTCGTAGTGACTTCATTACAATGGGTTCATGATGACATCATCATGACGAAATCATAGTGGGATCATGATTACAGCATCATAATGGGTTCGTGATGACATCATCATGATGACATCATAATGGGTTCGTGATGACATCATCATGATGACATCATAATGGGTCCGTGATGACATCATCATGACATCATAATGTGTTCGTGATGACATCATCGTGATGATATCATAGTGGGTTCATGATGACATCATCACAATAGGTTCATGATGACATCATCATGATGACATCATAATGGGTTCGTGATGACTTCATCATCATAAAGGGTTCATGTTGACATCATAATGGGTTCATGATGACATCATCATGATGACATCATAATGGGTTCATGATGACATCATCATGATGACATCATAATGTGTTCGTGATGACATCATCGTGATAATATCATAGTGGGTTCATGATGACATCATCACAATAGGTTCATGATGACATCATCATGATGACATCATAATGGGTTCGTGATGACTTCATCATCATAAAGGGTTCATGATGACATCATAATCGGTTCATGATGACATCATCATGATGACATCATAATGGGTTCATGATGACATCATCATGATGACATCATAATATGTTCGTGATGACATCATCGTGATGACATCATAATGGGTTCATGATGACATCATCACAATAGGTTCGTGATGACATCATCATGATGACATCATAATGGGTTCGTGATGACTTCATCATCATAATGGGTTCATGATGACATCATAATGGGTTCATGATGACATCATAATAGGTTCATGATGACATCATCACAATGGGTTCATGATGACATCATAATGGGTTCAGGATAACATCATCATGACAACATCATAATGGGTTCATGATGACATCATCATAATGGGTTCATGATGACATCATGATGACATCATAATGGGTTCGTGATGTCTTCATCACCATAATGGGTTCATGATGACACGCTGGCAATAAATTGGAGGGAAACAAACTATATAGACCTTATGCTTTCCCACAGATTTTACATGTGCTTTTCAAGTGTTTTCTTGGTTTCATGTGTAATTTGAGCAGTACATGCAGTAAGCCCATCAGTACATTGCATGCAGCAAATACACTGTTTCCCTGTTTCACCTAAAACAATGGACTCAGTGTAGGGGAATTAGCTCAAATGGTAGAGCGCTCGCTTAGCATGCGAGAGGTAGCGGGATCGATGCCCGCATTCTCCAGTTACTTTATTTATACTTTATAAATTTTCAATAATGTTGTGCTTAACGCTGGCAATAAATTGGAGGGAAACAAACTATATAGACCGTATGCTGGCAATAAATTGGAGGGAAACAAACTATATAGACCTTATGATTTCCCACAGATTTTTCATGTGCTTTTCAAGTGTTTTCTTGGTTTCATGTGTAATTAGAACAGTACATGCAGCAAGCCCATCAGTACATTACATGCAGCAAATACACTGTTTCCCTGTTTCACCTAAAACATGCCATTCTGTGTAAGGGAATTAGCTCAAATGGTAGAGCGCTCGCTTAGCATGTGAGAGGTAGCGGGATCGATGCCCGCATTCTCCAGTTACTTTATTTATACTTTATAAATTTTCAATAATGTTGTGCTTAACGCTGGCAATAAATTGGAGGGAAACAAACTATATAGACCTTATGATGGCAATAAATTGGAGGGAAACAAACTATATAGACCTTATGATTTCCCACAGACTTTTCATGTGCTTTTCAAGTGTTTTCTTGGTTTCATGTGTAATTAGAACAGTACATGCAGCAAGCCCATCAGTACATTACATGCAGCAAATACACTGTTTCCCTGTTTCACCTAAAACATGCCACTCTATGTAGGGGAATTAGCTCAAATGGTAGAGCGCTCGCTTTGCATGCGAGAGGTAGCGGGATCGATGCCCGCATTCTCCAGTTACTTTTTTTATACTTTATAAATTTTCAATAATGTTGTGCTTAACGCTGGCAATAAATTGGAGGGAAACAAACTATATAGACCCTATGCTTTCCCACAGATTTTTCAACTTCACGAATAACTGTAGAATACAAAGGGGATTTAGTTCAAATGGTGGTGTGCTCGCTTAGCATGCGAGGGGTAGTTGGTTCAATGACCGTGTTCTCTAAGTGTTTTCTTGGTTTCATGTGTAATTAGAGCAGTACAAGCAGCAAGCTTAATGGTACATTACATGAAGCAAATACACTGTTTCCCTGTTTCATCATGTTTCCCTGACATCATCATGGCAATATCATAATGGGTTCATGATGACATCATCACAATGGGTTCATGATGACATCATCATGATGACATCATAATGGGTTCATGATGACTTCATCATCATAATGGGTTTATGATGACATTATCATGACGACATCATGAAGGGTTCGTGATGACATCATCATAAAGGGTTCATGATGACATCATAATGGGTTCATGATGACATCATCATGATGACATCATAATGGGTTCGTAGTGACTTCATTACAATGGGTTCATGATGACATCATCATGACGAAATCATAGTGGGATCATGATTACAGCATCATAATGGGTTCGTGATGACATCATCA
The DNA here is from genome assembly GCF_027358695.1 of Spea bombifrons. NCBI lineage: Eukaryota > Metazoa > Chordata > Amphibia > Anura > Pelobatidae > Spea > Spea bombifrons. Next base: position 82,990,404 of record NC_071091.1, on the reverse strand, counting down.
TGATGACATCATAATGGGTTCGTGATGACATCATCATGATGACATCATAATGGGTCCGTGATGACATCATCATGACATCATAATGTGTTCGTGATGACATCATCGTGATGATATCATAGTGGGTTCATGATGACATCATCACAATAGGTTCATGATGACATCATCATGATGACATCATAATGGGTTCGTGATGACTTCATCATCATAAAGGGTTCATGTTGACATCATAATGGGTTCATGATGACATCATCATGATGACATCATAATGGGTTCATGATGACATCATCATGATGACATCATAATGTGTTCGTGATGACATCATCGTGATAATATCATAGTGGGTTCATGATGACATCATCACAATAGGTTCATGATGACATCATCATGATGACATCATAATGGGTTCGTGATGACTTCATCATCATAAAGGGTTCATGATGACATCATAATCGGTTCATGATGACATCATCATGATGACATCATAATGGGTTCATGATGACATCATCATGATGACATCATAATGTGTTCGTGATGACATCATCGTGATGACATCATAATGGGTTCATGATGACATCATCACAATAGGTTCATGATGACATCATCATGATGACATCATAATGGGTTCGTGATGACTTCATCATCATAATGGGTTCATGATGACATCATAATAGGTTCATGATGACATCATCACAATGGGTACATGATGACATCATAATGGGTTCAGGATAACATCATCATGACAACATCATAATGGGTTCATGATGACATCATCATAATGGGTTCATGATGACATCATGATGACATCATAATGGGTTCGTGATGTCTTCATCACCATAATGGGTTCATGATGACACGCTGGCAATAAATTGGAGGGAAACAAACTATATAGACCTTATGCTTTCCCACAGATTTTACATGTGCTTTTCAAGTGTTTTCTTGGTTTCATGTGTAATTTGAGCAGTACATGCAGTAAGCCCATCAGTACTTTACATGCAGCAAATACACTGTTTCCCTGTTTCACCTAAAACAATGGACTCAGTGCAGGGGAATTAGCTCAAATGGTAGAGCGCTCGCTTAGCATGCGAGAGGTAGCGGGATCGATGCCCGCATTCTCCAGTTACTTTATTTATACTTTATAAATTTTCAATAATGTTGTGCTTAACGCTGGCAATAAATTGGAGGGAAACAAACTATATAGACCTTATGATGGCAATAAATTGGAGGGAAACAAACTATATAGACCTTATGATTTCCCACAGATTTTTCATGTGCTTTTCAAGTGTTTTCTTGGTTTCATGTGTTATTAGAACAGTACATGCAGCAAGACCATCAGTACATTACATGCAGCAAATACACTGTTTCCCTGTTTCACCTAAAACATGCCACAATATTTAGGGGAATTAGCTCAAATGGTAGCGCGCTCGCTTTGCATGCGACAGGTAGCGGGATCGATGCCCGCATTCTCCAGTTACTTTATTTATACTTTATAAATTTTCAATAATGTTGTGCTTAACGCTGGCAATAAATTGGAGGGAAACAAACTATATAGACCCTATGCTTTCCCACAGATTTTTCAACTTCACGAATAACTGTAGAATACAAAGGGGATTTAGTTCAAATGGTGGTGTGCTCGCTTAGCATGCGAGGGGTAGTTGGTTCAATGACCTTGTTCTCTAAGTGTTTTCTTGGTTTCATGTATAATTAGAGCAGTACAAGCAGCAAGCTTAATGGTACATTACATGAAGCAAATACACTGTTTCCCTGTTTCATCATGTTTCCCTGACATCATCATGGCAATATCATAATGGGTTCATGATGACATTATCACAATGGGTTCATGATGACATCATCATGATGACATCATAATGGGTTCATCATGACTTCATCATCATAATGGGTTTATGATGACATTATCATGACGACATCATGAAGGGTTCGCGATGACATCATCATAAAGGGTTCATAATGACATCATAATGGGTTCATGATGACATCATCATGATGACATCATGATGGGTTCGTGGTGACTTCATTACAATGGGTTCATGATGACATCATCATGACGAAATCATAGTGGGATCATGATTACAGCATCATAATGGGTTCGTGATGACATCATCATGATGACATCATAATGGGTTCGTGATGACATCATCATGATGACATCATAATGGGTTCGTGATGACATAATCATGATGACATCATAATGGGTCCGTGATGACATCATCATGACATCATAATGTGTTCGTGATGACATCATCGTGATGATATCATAGTGGGTTCATGATGACATCATCACAATAGGTTCATGATGACATCATAATGGGTTCATGATGACATCATCATGATGACATCATAATGGGTTCATGATGACATCATCATGATGACATCATAATGTGTTCGTGATGACATCATCGTGATGACATCATAATGGGTTCATGATGACATCATCACAATAGGTTCATGATGACATCATCATGATGACATCATAATGGGTTCGTGATGACTTCATCATCATAATGGGTTCATGATGACATCATAATGGGTTCATGATGACATCATAATAGGTTCATGATGACATCATCACAATGGGTTCATGATGACATCATAATGGGTTCAGGATAACATCATCATGACAACATCATAATGGGTTCATGATGACATCATCATAATGGGTTCATGATGACATCATGATGACATCATAATGGGTTCGTGATGTCTTCATCACCATAATGGGTTCATGATGACACGCTGGCAATAAATTGGAGGGAAACAAACTATATAGACCTTATGCTTTCCCACAGATTTTACATGTGCTTTTCAAGTTTTTTCTTGGTTTCATGTGTAATTTGGGCAGTACATGCAGTAAGCCCATCAGTACATTGCATGCAGCAAATACACTGTTTCCCTGTTTCACCTAAAACGATGGACTCAGTGTAGGGGATTTAGCTCAAATGGTAGAGCGCTCGCTTAGCATGCGAGAGGTAGCGGGATCGATGCCCGCATTCTCCAGTTACTTTATTTATACTTTATAAATTTTCAATAATGTTGTGCTTAACGCTGGCAATAAATTGGAGGGAAACAAACTATATAGACCGTATGCTGGCAATAAATTGGAGGGAAACAAACTATATAGACCTTATGATTTCCCACAGATTTTTCATGTGCTTTTCAAGTGTTTTCTTGGTTTCATGTGTAATTAGAACAGTACATGCAGCAAGCCCATCAGTACATTACATGCAGCAAATACACTGTTTCCCTGTTTCACCTAAAACATGCCACTCTATGTAGGGGAATTAGCTCAAATGGTAGAGCGCTTGCTTAGCATGCGTGAGGTAGCGGGATCGATGCCCGCATTCTCCAGTTGCTTTATTTATACTTTATAAATTTTCAATAATGTTGTGCTTAACGCTGGCAATAAATTGGAGGGAAACAAACTATATAGACCTTATGATGGCAATAAATTGGAGGGAAACAAACTATATAGACCTTATGATTTCCCACAGACTTTTCATGTGCTTTTCAAGTGTTTTCTTGGTTTCATGTGTAATTAGAACAGTACATGCAGCAAGCCCATCAGTACATTACATGCAGCAAATACACTGTTTCCCTGTTTCACCTAAAACATGCCACTCTATGTAGGGGAATTAGCTCAAATGGTAGAGCGCTCGCTCCGCATGCGAGAGGTAGCGGGATCGATGCCCGCATTCTCCAGTTACTTTATTTATACTTTATAAATTTTCAATAATGTTGTGCTGAACGCTGGCTATAAATTGGAGGAAAACAAACTGTATAGACCCTATGCTTTCCCACAGATTTTTCAACTTCACGAATAACTGTAGAATACAAAGGGGATTTAGTTCAAATGGTGGTGTGCTCGCTTAGCATGCGAGGGATAGTTGGTTCAATGACCGTGTTCTCTAAGTGTTTTCTTGGTTTCATGTGTAATTAGAGCAGTACAAGCAGCAAGCTTAATGGTACATTACATGAAGCAAATACACTGTTTCCCTGTTTCATCATGTTTCCCTGACATCATCATGGCAAGATCATAATGGGTTCATGATGACATCATCACAATGGGTTCATGATGACATCATCGTGATGACATCATAATGGGTTCATGATGACTTCATCATCATAATGGGTTTATGATGACATTATCATGACGACATCATGAAGGGTTCGTGATGACATCATCATAAAGGGTTCATGATGACATCATAATGGGTTCATGATGACATCATCATGATGACATCATAATGGGTTCGTGGTGACTTCATTACAATGGGTTCATGATGACATCATCATGACGAAATCATAGTGGGATCATGATTACAGCATCATAATGGGTTCGTGATGACATCATCATGATGACATCATAATGGGTTCGTGATGACATCATCATGATGACATCATAATGGGTTCGTGATGACATCATCATGATGACATCATAATGGGTCCGTGATGACATCATCATGACATCATAATGTGTTCGTGATGACATCATCGTGATGATATCATAGTGGGTTCATGATGACATCATCACAATAGGTTCATGATGACATCATCATGATGACATCATAATGGGTTCGTGATGACTTCATCATCATAAAGGGTTCATGTTGACATCATAATGGGTTCATGATGACATCATCATGATGACATCATAATGGGTTCATGATGACATCATCATGATGACATCATAATGTGTTCGTGATGACATCATCGTGATGACATCATAATGGGTTCATGATGACATCATCACAATAGGTTCATGATGACATCATCATGATGACATCATAATGGGTTCGTGATGACTTCATCATCATAATGGGTTCATGATGACATCATAATGGGTTCATGATGACATCATAATAGGTTCATGATGACATCATCACAATGGGTTCATGATGACATCATAATGGGTTCAGGATAACATCATCATGACAACATCATAATGGGTTCATGATGACATCATCATAATGGGTTCATGATGACATCATGATGACATCATAATGGGTTCGTGATGTCTTCATCACCATAATGGGTTCATGATGACACGCTGGCAATAAATTGGAGGGAAACAAACTATATAGACCTTATGCTTTCCCACAGATTTTACATGTGCTTTTCAAGTGTTTTCTTGGTTTCATGTGTAATTTGGGCAGTACATGCAGTAAGCCCATCAGTACATTGCATGCAGCAAATACACTGTTTCCCTGTTTCACCTAAAACAATGGACTCAGTGTAGGGGAATTAGCTCAAATGGTAGAGCGCTCGCTTAGCATGCGAGAGGTAGCGGGATCGATGCCCGCATTCTCCAGTTACTTTATTTATACTTTATAAATTTTCAATAATGTTGTGCTTAACGCTGGCAATAAATTGGAGGGAAACAAACTATATAGACCGTATGCTGGCAATAAATTGGAGGGAAACAAGCTATATAGACCTTATGATTTCCCACAGATTTTTCATGTGCTTTTCAAGTGTTTTCTTGGTTTCATGTGTAATTAGAACAGTACATGCAGCAAGCCCATCAGTACATTACATGCAGCAAATACACTGTTTCCCTGTTTCACCTAAAACATGCCACTCTATGTAGGGGAATTAGCTCAAATGGTAGAGCGCTCGCTTCGCATGCGAGAGGTAGCGGGATCGATGCCCGCATTCTCCAGTTACTTTATTTATACTTTATAAATTTTCAATAATGTTGTGCTGAACGCTGGCTATAAATTGGAGGGAAACAAACTGTATAGACCCTATGCTTTCCCACAGATTTTTCAACTTCACGAATAACTGTAGAATACAAAGGGGATTTAGTTCAAATGGTGGTGTGCTCGCTTAGCATGCGAGGGGTAGTTGGTATAAATGACCGTGTTCTCTAAGTGTTTTCTTGGTTTCATGTGTAATTAGAGCAGTACAAGCAGCAAGCTTAATGGTACATTACATGAAGCAAATACACTGTTTCCCTGTTTCATCATGTTTCCCTGACATCATCATGACAAGATCATAATGGGTTCATGATGACATCATCACAATGGGTTCATGATGACATCATCATGATGACATCATAATGGGTTCATGATGACTTCATCATCATAATGGGTTTATGATGACATTATCATGACGACATCATGAAGGGTTCGTGATGACATCATCATAAAGGGTTCATGATGACATCATAATGGGTTCATGATGACATCATCATGATGACATCATAATGGGTTCGTGGTGACTTCATTACAATGGGTTCATGATGACATCATCATGACGAAATCATAGTGGGATCATGATTACAGCATCATAATGGGTTCATGATGACATCATCATGATGACATCATAATGGGTTCGTGATGACATCATCATGATGACATCATAATGGGTTCGTGATGACATCATCATGATGACATCATAATGGGTCCGTGATGACATCATCATGACATCATAATGTGTTCGTGATGACATCATCGTGATGATATCATAGTGGGTTCATGATGACATCATCACAATAGGTTCATGATGACATCATCATGATGACATCATAATGGGTTCGTGATGACTTCATCATCATAAAGGGTTCATGATGACATCATAATCGGTTCATGATGACATCATCATGATGACATCATAATGGGTTCATGATGACATCATCATGATGACATCATAATGTGTTCGTGATGACATCATTGTGATGACATCATAATGGGTTCATGATGACATCATCACATTAGGTTCATGATGACATCATCATGATGACATCATAATGGGTTCGTGATGACTTCATCATCATAATGGGTTCATGATGACATCATAATGGGTTCATGATGACATCATAATAGGTTCATGATGACATCATCACAATGGGTTCATGATGACATCATAATGGGTTCAGGATAACATCATCATCACAACATCATAATGGGTTCATGATGACATCATCATAATGGGTTCATGATGACATCATGATGACATCATAATGGGTTCGTGATGTCTTCATCACCATAATGGGTTCATGATGACACGCTGGCAATAAATTGGAGGGAAACAAACTATATAGACCTTATGCTTTCCCACAGATTTTACATGTGGTTTTCAAGTGTTTTCTTGGTTTCATGTGTAATTTGAGCAGTACATGCAGTAAGCCCATCAGTACATTGCATGCAGCAAATACACTGTTTCCCTGTTTCACCTAAAACAATGGACTCAGTGTAGGGGAATTAGCTCAAATGGTAGAGCGCTCGCATAGCGTGCGAGAGGTAGCGGGATCGATGCCCGCATTCTCCAGTTACTTTATTTATACTTTATAAATTTTCAATAATGTTGTGCTTAACGCTGGCAATAAATTGGAGGGAAACAAACTATATAGACCGTATGCTGGCAATAAATTGGAGGGAAACAAATTATATAGACCTTATGATTTCCCACAGATTTTTCATGTGCTTTTCAAGTGTTTTCTTGGTTTCATGTGTAATTAGAACAGTACATGCAGCAAGCCCATCAGTACATTACATGCAGCAAATACACTGTTTCCCTGTTTCACCTAAAACATGCCATTCTGTGTAAGGGAATTAGCTCAAATGGTAGAGCGCTCGCTTAGCATGTGAGAGGTAGCGGGATCGATGCCCGCATTCTCCAGTTACTTTATTTATACTTTATAAATTTTCAATAATGTTGTGCTTAACGCTGGCAATAAATTGGAGGGAAACAAACTATATAGACCTTATGATGGCAATAAATTGGAGGGAAACAAACTATATAGACCTTATGATTTCCCACAGACTTTTCATGTGCTTTTCAAGTGTTTTCTTGGTTTCATGTGTAATTAGAACAGTACATGCAGCAAGCCCATCAGTACATTACATGCAGCAAATACACTGTTTCCCTGTTTCACCTAAAACATGTCACTCTATGTAGGGGAATTAGCTCAAATGGTAGAGCGCTCGCTTTGCATGCGAGAGGTAGCGGGATCGATGCCCGCATTCTCCAGTTACTTTATTTATACTTTATAAATTTTCAATAATGTTGTGCTTAACGCTGGCAATAAATTGGAGGGAAACAAACTATATAGACCCTATGCTTTCCCACAGATTTTTCAACTTCACGAATAACTGTAGAATACAAAGGGGATTTAGTTCAAATGGTGGTGTGCTCGCTTAGCATGCGAGGGGTAGTTGGTTCAATGACCGTGTTCTCTAAGTGTTTTCTTGGTTTCATGTGTAATTAGAGCAGTACAAGCAGCAAGCTTAATGGTACATTACATGAAGCAAATACACTGTTTCCCTGTTTCATCATGTTTCCCTGACATCATCATGGCAATATCATAATGGGTTCATGATGACATCATCACAATGGGTTCATGATGACATCATCATGATGACATCATAATGGGTTCATGATGACTTCATCATCATAATGGGTTTATGATGACATTATCATGACGACATCATGAAGGGTTCGTGATGACATCATCATAAAGGGTTCATGATGACATCATAATGGGTTCATGATGACATCATCATGATGACATCATAATGGGTTCGTAGTGACTTCATTACAATGGGTTCATGATGACATCATCATGACGAAATCATAGTGGGATCATGATTACAGCATCATAATGGGTTCGTGATGACATCATCATGATGACATCATAATGGGTTCGTGATGACATCATCATGATGACATCATAATGGGTCCGTGATGACATCATCATGACATCATAATGTGTTCGTGATGACATCATCGTGATGATATCATAGTGGGTTCATGATGACATCATCACAATAGGTTCATGATGACATCATCATGATGACATCATAATGGGTTCGTGATGACTTCATCATCATAAAGGGTTCATGTTGACATCATAATGGGTTCATGATGACATCATCATGATGACATCATAATGGGTTCGTGGTGACATCATCATGATGACATCATAATGTGTTCGTGATGACATCATCGTGATGACATCATAATGGGTTCATGATGACATCATCACAATAGGTTCATGATGACATCATCATGATGACATCATAATGGGTTCGTGATGACTTCATCATCATAATGGGTTCATGATGACATCATAATGGGTTCATGATGACATCATAATAGGTTCATGATGACATCATCACAATGGGTTCATGATGACATCATAATGGGTTCAGGATAACATCATCATGACAACATCATAATGGGTTCATGATGACATCATCATAATGGGTTCATGATGACATCATGATGACATCATAATGGGTTCGTGATGTCTTCATCACCATAATGGGTTCATGATGACACGCTGGCAATAAATTGGAGGGAAACAAACTATATAGACCTTATGCTTTCCCACAGATTTTACATGTGCTTTTCAAGTGTTTTCTTGGTTTCATGTGTAATTTGAGCAGTACATGCAGTAAGCCCATCAGTACATTGCATGCAGCAAATACACTGTTTCCCTGTTTCACCTAAAACAATGGACTCAGTGTAGGGGAATTAGCTCAAATGGTAGAGCGCTCGCTTAGCATGCGAGAGGTAGCGGGATCGATGCCCGCATTCTCCAGTTACTTTATTTATACTTTATAAATTTTCAATAATGTTGTGCTTAACGCTGGCAATAAATTGGAGGGAAACAAACTATATAGACCGTATGCTGGCAATAAATTGGAGGGAAACAAACTATATAGACCTTATGATTTCCCACAGATTTTTCATGTGCTTTTCAAGTGTTTTCTTGGTTTCATGTGTAATTAGAACAGTACATGCAGCAAGCCCATCAGTACATTACATGCAGCAAATACACTGTTTCCCTGTTTCACCTAAAACATGCAATTCTGTGTAAGGGAATTAGCTCAAATGGTAGAGCGCTCGCTTAGCATGTGAGAGGTAGCGGGATCGATGCCCGCATTCTCCAGTTACTTTATTTATACTTTATAAATTTTCAATAATGTTGTGCTTAACGCTGGCAATAAATTGGAGGGAAACAAACTATATAGACCTTATGATGGCAATAAATTGGAGGGAAACAAACTATATAGACCTTATGATTTCCCACAGACTTTTCATGTGCTTTTCAAGTGTTTTCTTGGTTTCATGTGTAATTAGAACAGTACATGCAGCAAGCCCATCAGTACATTACATGCAGCAAATACACTGTTTCCCTGTTTCACCTAAAACATGCCACTCTATGTAGGGGAATTAGCTCAAATGGTAGAGCGCTCGCTTTGCATGCGAGAGGTAGCGGGATCGATGCCCGCATTCTCCAGTTACTTTATTTATACTTTATAAATTTTCAATAATGTTGTGCTTAACGCTGGCAATAAATTGGAGGGAAACAAACTATATAGACCCTATGCTTTCCCACAGATTTTTCAACTTCACGAATAACTGTAGAATACAAAGGGGATTTAGTTCAAATGGTGGTGTGCTCGCTTAGCATGCGAGGGGTAGTTGGTTCAATGACCGTGTTCTCTAAGTGTTTTCTTGGTTTCATGTGTAATTAGAGCAGTACAAGCAGCAAGCTTAATGGTACATTACATGAAGCAAATACACTGTTTCCCTGTTTCATCATGTTTCCCTGACATCATCATGGCAATATCATAATGGGTTCATGATGACATCATCACAATGGGTTCATGATGACATCATCATGATGACATCATAATGGGTTCATGATGACTTCATCATCATAATGGGTTTATGATGACATTATCATGACGACATCATGAAGGGTTCGTGATGACATCATCATAAAGGGTTCATGATGACATCATAATGGGTTCATGATGACATCATCATGATGACATCATAATGGGTTCGTAGTGACTTCATTACAATGGGTTCATGATGACATCATCATGACGAAATCATAGTGGGATCATGATTACAGCATCATAATGGGTTCGTGATGACATCATCATGATGACATCATAATGGGTTCGTGATGACATCATCATGATGACATCATAATGGGTCCGTGATGACATCATCATGACATCATAATGTGTTCGTGATGACATCATCGTGATGATATCATAGTGGGTTCATGATGACATCATCACAATAGGTTCATGATGACATCATCATGATGACATCATAATGGGTTCGTGATGACTTCATCATCATAAAGGGTTCATGTTGACATCATAAAGGGTTCATGATGACATCATCATGATGACATCATAATGGGTTCATGATGACATCATCATGATGACATCATAATGTGTTCGTGATGACATCATCGTGATAATATCATAGTGGGTTCATGATGACATCATCACAATAGGTTCATGATGACATCATCATGATGACATCATAATGGGTTCGTGATGACTTCATCATCATAAAGGGTTCATGATGACATCATAATCGGTTCATGATGACATCATCATGATGACATCATAATGGGTTCATGATGACATCATCATGATGACATCATAATATGTTCGTGATGACATCATCGTGATGACATCATAATGGGTTCATGATGACATCATCACAATAGGTTCATGATGACATCATCATGATGACATCATAATGGGTTCGTGATGACTTCATCATCATAATGGGTTCATGATGACATCATAATGGGTTCATGATGACATCATAATAGGTTCATGATGACATCATCACAATGGGTTCATGATGACATCATAATGGGTTCAGGATAACATCATCATGACAACATCATAATGGGTTCATGATGACATCATCATAATGGGTTCATGATGACATCATGATGACATCATAATGGGTTCGTGATGTCTTCATCACCATAATGGGTTCATGATGACACGCTGGCAATAAATTGGAGGGAAACAAACTATATAGACCTTATGCTTTCCCACAGATTTTACATGTGCTTTTCAAGTGTTTTCTTGGTTTCATGTGTAATTTGAGCAGTACATGCAGTAAGCCCATCAGTACATTGCATGCAGCAAATACACTGTTTCCCTGTTTCACCTAAAACAATGGACTCAGTGTAGGGGAATTAGCTCAAATGGTAGAGCGCTCGATTAGCATGCGAGAGGTAGCGGGTTCGTGATGACATCATCATGATGACATCATAATGGGTTCGTGATGACATCATCATGATGACATCATAATGGGTCCGTGATGACATCATCATGACATCATAATGTGTTCGTGATGACATCATCGTGATGATATCATAGTGGGTTCATGATGACATCATCACAATAGGTTCATGATGACATCATCATGATGACATCATAATGGGTTCGTGATGACTTCATCATCATAAAGGGTTCATGTTGACATCATAATCGGTTCATGATGACATCATCATGATGACATCATAATGGGTTCATGATGACATCATCATGATGACATCATAATGTGTTCGTGATGACATCATCATGATGACATCATAATGGGTTCATGATGACATCATCACAATAGGTTCATGATGACATCATCACAATAGGTTCATGATGACATCATCATGATGACATCATAATGGGTTCGTGATGACTTCATCATCATAATGGGTTCATGATGACATCATAATGGGTTCATGATGACATCATAATAGGTTCATGATGACATCATCACAATGGGTTCATGATGACATCATAATGGGTTCAGGATAACATCATCATGACAACATCATAATGGGTTCATGATGACATCATCATAATGGGTTCATGATGACATCATGATGACATCATAATGGGTTCGTGATGTCTTCATCACCATAATGGGTTCATGATGACACGCTGGCAATAAATTGGAGGGAAACAAACTATATAGACCTTATGCTTTCCCACAGATTTTACATGTGCTTTTCAAGTGTTTTCTTGGTTTCATGTGTAATTTGGGCAGTACATGCAGTAAGCCCATCAGTACATTGCATGCAGCAAATACACTGTTTCCCTGTTTCACCTAAAACGATGGACTCAGTGTAGGGGAATTAGCTCAAATGGTAGAGCGCTCGCTTAGCATGCGAGAGGTAGCGGGATCGATGCCCGCATTCTCCAGTTACTTTATTTATACTTTATAAATTTTCAATAATGTTGTGCTTAACGCTGGCAATAAATTGGAGGGAAACAAACTATATAGACCGTATGCTGGCAATAAATTGGAGGGAAACAAACTATATAGACCTTATGATTTCCCACAGATTTTTCATGTGCTTTTCAAGTGTTTTCTTGGTTTCATGTGTAATTAGAACAGTACATGCAGCAAGCCCATCAGTACATTACATGCAGCAAATACACTGTTTCCCTGTTTCACCTAAAACATGCCACTCTATGTAGGGGAATTAGCTCAAATGGTAGAGCGCTCGCTTAGCATGCGAGAGGTAGCGGGATCGATGCCCACATTCTCCAGTTACTTTATTTATACTTTATAAATTTTCAATAATGTTGTGCTTAACGCTGGCAATAAATTGGAGGGAAACAAACTATATAGACCTTATGATGGCAATAAATTGGAGGGAAACAAACTATATAGACCTTATGATTTCCCACAGACTTTTCATGTGCTTTTCAAGTGTTTTCTTGGTTTCATGTGTAATTAGAACAGTACATGCAGCAAGCCCATCAGTACATTACATGCAGCAAATACACTGTTTCCCTGTTTCACCTAAAACATGCCACTCTATGTAGGGGAATTAGCTCAAATGGTAGAGCGCTCGCTTCGCATGCGAGAGGTAGCGGGATCGATGCCCGCATTCTCCAGTTACTTTATTTATACTTTATAAATTTTCAATAATGTTGTGCTGAACGCTGGCTATAAATTGGAGGGAAACAAACTGTATAGACCCTATGCTTTCCCACAGATTTTTCAACTTCACGAATAACTGTAGAATACAAAGGGGATTTAGTTCAAATGGTGGTGTGCTCGCTTAGCATGCGAGGGGTAGTTGGTTCAATGACCGTGTTCTCTAAGTGTTTTCTTGGTTTCATGTGTAATTAGAGCAGTACAAGCAGCAAGCTTAATGGTACATTACATGAAGCAAATACACTGTTTCCCTGTTTCATCATGTTTCCCTGACATCATCATGACAAGATCATAATGGGTTCATGATGACATCATCACAATGGGTTCATGATGACATCATCATGATGACATCATAATGGGTTCATGATGACTTCATCATCATAATGGGTTTATGATGACATTATCATGACGACATCATGAAGGGTTCGTGATGACATCATCATAAAGGGTTCATGATGACATCATAATGGGTTCATGATGACATCATCATGATGACATCATAATGGGTTCGTGGTGACTTCATTACAATGGGTTCATGATGACATAATCATGACGAAATCATAGTGGGATCATGATTACAGCATCATAATGGGTTCGTGATGACATCATCATGATGACATCATAATGGGTTCGTGATGACATCATCATGATGACATCATAATGGGTTCGTGATGACATCATCATGATGACATCATAATGGGTCCGTGATGACATCATCATGACATCATAATGTGTTCGTGATGACATCATCGTGATGATATCATAGTGGGTTCATGATGACATCATCACAATAGGTTCATGATGACATCATCATGATGACATCATAATGGGTTCGTGATGACTTCATCATCATAAAGGGTTCATGATGACATCATAATCGGTTCATGATGACATCATCATGATGACATCATAATGGGTTCATGATGACATCATCATGATGACATCATAATGTGTTCGTGATGACATCATCGTGATGACATCATAATGGGTTCATGATGACATCATCACATTAGGTTCATGATGACATCATCATGATGACATCATAATGGGTTCGTGATGACTTCATCATCATAATGGGTTCATGATGACATCATAATGGGTTCATGATGACATCATAATAGGTTCATGATGACATCATCACAATGGGTTCATGATGACATCATAATGGGTTCAGGATAACATCATCATCACAACATCATAATGGGTTCATGATGACATCATCATAATGGGTTCATGATGACATCATGATGACATCATAATGGGTTCGTGATGTCTTCATCACCATAATGGGTTCATGATGACACGCTGGCAATAAATTGGAGGGAAACAAACTATATAGACCTTATGCTTTCCCACAGATTTTACATGTGCTTTTCAAGTGTTTTCTTGGTTTCATGTGTAATTTGAGCAGTACATGCAGCAAGCCCATCAGTACATTACATGCAGCAAATACACTGTTTCCCTGTTTCACCTAAAACAATGGACTCAGTGTGGGGGAATTAGCTCAAATGGTAGAGCGCTCGCTTAGCATGCGAGAGGTAGCGGGATCGATGCCTGCATTCTCCAGTTACTTTATTGATACTTCATAAATTTTCAATAATGTTGTGCTTAACACTGGCAATAAATTGGAGGGAAACAAACTATATAGACCGTATGCTGGCAATAAATTGGAGGGAAACAAACTATATAGACCTTATGATTTCCCACAGATTTTTCATGTGCTTTTCAAGTGTTTTCTTGGTTTCATGTGTAATTAGAACAGTACATGCAGCAAGCCCATCAGTACATTACATGCAGCAAATACACTGTTTCCCTGTTTCACCTAAAATATGCCAGTCTATGTAGGGGAATTAGCTCAAATGGTAGAGCGCTCGCTTAGCATGCGAGAGGTAGCGGGATCGATGCCCGCATTCTCCAGTTACTTTATTTATACTTTATAAATTTTCAATAATGTTGTGCTTAACGCTGGCAATAAATTGGAGGGAAACAAACTATATAGACCCTATGCTTTCCCACAGATTTTTCAACTTCACGAATAACTGTAGAATACAAAGGGTATTTAGTTCAAATGGTGGTGTGCTCGCTTAGCATGCGAGGGGTAGTTGGTTCAATGACCGTGTTCTCTAAGTGTTTTCTTGGTTTCATGTGTAATTAGAGCAGTACAAGCAGCAAGCTTAATGGTACATTACATGAAGCAAATACACTGTTTCCCTGTTTCATCATGTTTCCCTGACATCATCATGGCAATATCATAATGGGTTCATGATGACATCATCACAATGGGTTCATGATGACATCATCATGATGACATCATAATGGGTTCATGATGACTTCATCATCATAATGGGTTTATGATGACATTATCATGACGACATCATGAAGGGTTCGTGATGACATCATCATAAAGGGTTCATGATGACATCATAATGGGTTCATGATGACATCATCATGATGACATCATAATGGGTTCATGGTGACTTCATTACAATGGGTTCATGATGACATCATCATGACAAAATCATAGTGGGATCATGATTACAGCATCATAATGGGTTCGTGATGACATCATCATGATGACATCATAATGGGTTCGTGATGACATCATCATGATGACATCATAATGGGTCCGTGATGACATCATCATGACATCATAATGTGTTCGTGATGACATCATCGTGATGATATCATAGTGGGTTCATGATGACATCATCACAATAGGTTCATGATGACATCATCATGATGACATCATAATGGGTTCGTGATGACTTCATCATCATAAAGGGTTCATGATGACATCATAATCGGTTCATGATGACATCATCATGATGACATCATAATGGGTTCATGATGACATCATCATGATGACATCATAATGTGTTCGTGATGACATCATCGTGATGACATCATAATGGGTTCATGATGACATCATCACAATAGGTTCATGATGACATCATCATGATGACATCATAATGGGTTCGTGATGACTTCATCATCATAATGGGTTCATGATGACATCATAATGGGTTCATGATGACATCATAATAGGTTCATGATGACATCATCACAATGGGTTCATGATGACATCATAATGGGTTCAGGATAACATCATCATGACAACATCATAATGGGTTCATGATGACATCATCATAATGGGTTCATGATGACATCATGATGACATCATAATGGGTTCGTGATGTCTTCATCACCATAATGGGTTCATGATGACACGCTGGCAATAAATTGGAGGGAAACAAACTATATAGACCTTATGCTTTCCCACAGATTTTACATGTGCTTTTCAAGTGTTTTCTTGGTTTCATGTGTAATTTGGGCAGTACATGCAGTAAGCCCATCAGTACATTGCATGCAGCAAATACACTGTTTCCCTGTTTCACCTAAAACGATGGACTCAGTGTAGGGGAGTTAGCTCAAATGGTAGAGCGCTCGCTTAGCATGCGAGAGGTAGCGGGATCGATGCCCGCATTCTCCAGTTACTTTATTTATACTTTATAAATTTTCAATAATGTTGTGCTTAACGCTGGCAATAAATTGGAGGGAAACAAACTATATAGACCGTATGCTGGCAATAAATTGGAGGGAAACAAACTATATAGACCTTATGATTTCCCACAGATTTTACATGTGCTTTTCAAGTGTTTTCTTGGTTTCATGTGTAATTAGAACAGTACATGCAGCAAGCCCATCAGTACATTACATGCAGCAAATACACTGTTTCCCTGTTTCACCTAAAACATGCCATTCTATGTAGGGGAATTAGCTCAAATGGCAGAGCGCTCGCTCCGCATGCGAGAGGTAGCGGGATCGATGCCCGCATTCTCCAGTTACTTTATTTATACTTTATAAATTTTCAATAATGTTGTGCTGAACGCTGGCTATAAATTGGAGGAAAACAAACTGTATAGACCCTATGCTTTCCCACAGATTTTTCAACTTCACGAATAACTGTAGAATACAAAGGGGATTTAGTTCAAATGGTGGTGTGCTCGCTTAGCATGCGAGGGGTAGTTGGTTCAATGACCGTGTTCTCTAAGTGTTTTCTTGGTTTCATGTGTAATTAGAGCAGTACAAGCAGCAAGCTTAATGGTACATTACATGAAGCAAATACACTGTTTCCCTGTTTCATCATGTTTCCCTGACATCATCATGGCAAGATCATAATGGGTTCATGATGACATCATCACAATGGGTTCATGATGACATCATCATGATGACATCATAATGGGTTCATGATGACTTCATCATCATAATGGGTTTATGATGACATTATCATGACGACATCATGAAGGGTTCGTGATGACATCATCATAAAGGGTTCATGATGACATCATAATGGGTTCATGATGACATCATCATGATGACATCATAATGGGTTCGTGGTGACTTCATTACAATGGGTTCATGATGACATCATCATGACGAAATCATAGTGGGATCATGATTACAGCATCATAATGGGTTCGTGATGACATCATCATGATGACATCATAATGGGTTCGTGATGACATCATCATGATGACATCATAATGGGTTCGTGATGACATCATCATGATGACATCATAATGGGTTCGTGATGACATCATCATGATGACATCATAATGGGTTCGTGATGACATCATCATGATGACATCATAATGGGTCCGTGATGACATCATCATGACATCATAATGTGTTCGTGATGACATCATCGTGATGATATCATAGTGGGTTCATGATGACATCATCACAATAGGTTCATGATGACATCATCATGATGACATCATAATGGGTTCGTGATGACTTCATCATCATAAAGGGTTCATGATGACATCATAATCGGTTCATGATGACATCATCATGATGACATCATAATGGGTTCATGATGACATCATCATGATGACATCATAATGTGTTCGTGATGACATCATCGTGATGACATCATAATGGGTTCATGATGACATCATCACAATAGGTTCATGATGACATCATCATGATGACATCATAATGGGTTCGTGATGACTTCATCATCATAATGGGTTCATGATGACATCATAATGGGTTCATGATGACATCATAATAGGTTCATGATGACATCATCACAATGGGTTCATGATGACATCATAATGGGTTCAGGATAACATCATCATGACAACATCATAATGGGTTCATGATGACATCATCATAATGGGTTCATGATGACATCATGATGACATCATAATGGGTTTGTGATGTCTTCATCACCATAATGGGTTCATGATGACACGCTGGCAATAAATTGGAGGGAAACAAACTATATAGACCTTATGCTTTCCCACAGATTTTACATGTGCTTTTCAAGTGTTTTCTTGGTTTCATGTGTAATTTGGGCAGTACATGCAGTAAGCCCATCAGTACATTGCATGCAGCAAATACACTGTTTCCCTGTTTCACCTAAAACGATGGACTCAGTGTAGGGGAGTTAGCTCAAATGGTAGAGCGCTCGCTTATCATGCGAGAGGTAGCGGGATCGATGCCCGCATTCTCCAGTTACTTTATTTATACTTTATAAATTTTCAATAATGTTGTGCTTAACGCTGGCAATAAATTGGAGGGAAACAAACTATATAGACCGTATGCTGGCAATAAATTGGAGGGAAACAAACTATATAGACCTTATGATTTCCCACAGATTTTTCATGTGCTTTTCAAGTGTTTTCTTGGTTTCATGTGTAATTAGAACAGTACATGCAGCAAGCCCATCAGTACATTACATGCAGCAAATACACTGTTTCCCTGTTTCACCTAAAACATGCCACTCTATGTAGGGGAATTAGCTCAAATGGTAGAGCGCTCGCTTAGCATGCGAGAGGTAGCGGGATCGATGCCCACATTCTCCAGTTGCCTTTTTTATACTTTATAAATTTTCAATAATGTTGTGCTTAACGCTGGCAATAAATTGGAGGGAAACAAACTATATAGACCTTATGATGGCAATAAATTGGAGGGAAACAAACTATATAGACCTTATGATTTCCCACAGACTTTTCATGTGCTTTTCAAGTGTTTTCTTGGTTTCATGTGTAATTAGAACAGTACATGCAGCAAGCCCATCAGTACATTACATGCAGCAAATACACTGTTTCCCTGTTTCACCTAAAACATGCCACTCTATGTAGGGGAATTAGCTCAAATGGTAGAGCGCTCGCTTCGCATGCGAGAGGTAGCGGGATCGATGCCCGCATTCTCCAGTTACTTTATTTATACTTTATAAATTTTCAACAATGTTGTGCTGAACGCTGGCTATAAATTGGAGGGAAACAAACTATTTAGACCCTATGCTTTACCACAGATTTTTCAACTTCACGAATAACTGTAGAATACAAAGGGGATTTAGTTCAAATGGTGGTGTGCTCGCTTAGCATGCGAGGGGTAGTTGGTTCAATGACCGTGTTCTCTAAGTGTTTTCTTGGTTTCATGTGTAATTAGAGCAGTACAAGCAGCAAGCTTAATGGTACATTACATGAAGCAAATACACTGTTTCCCTGTTTCATCATGTTTCCCTGACATCATCATGGCAATATCATAATGGGTTCATGATGACATCATCACAATGGGTTCATGATGACATCATCATGATGACATCATAATGGGTTCATGATGACTTCATCATCATAATGGGTTTATGATGACATTATCATGACGACATCATGAAGGGTTCGTGATGACATCATCATAAAGGGTTCATGATGACATCATAATGGGTTCATGATGACATCATCATGATGACATCATAATGGGTTCGTGGTGACTTCATTACAATGGGTTCATGATGACATCATCATGACGAAATCATAGTGGGATCATGTTTACAGCATCATAATGGGTTCGTGATGACATCATCATGATGACATCATAATGGGTTCGTGATGACATCATCATGATGACATCATAATGGGTTCGTGATGACATCATCATGATGACATCATAATGGGTCCGTGATGACATCATCATGACATCATAATGTGTTCGTGATGACATCATCGTGATGATATCATAGTGGGTTCATGATGACATCATCACAATAGGTTCATGATGACATCATCATGATGACATCATAATGGGTTCGTGATGACTTCATCATCATAAAGGGTTCATGTTGACATCATAATGGGTTCATGATGACATCATCATGATGACATCATAATGGGTTCATGATGACATCATCATGATGACATCATAATGTGTTCGTGATGACATCATCGTGATGACATCATAATGGGTTCATGATGACATCATCACAATAGGTTCATGATGACATCATCATGATGACATCATAATGGGTTCGTGATGACTTCATCATCATAATGGGTTCATGATGACATCATAATGGGTTCATGATGACATCATAATAGGTTCATGATGACATCATCACAATGGGTTCATGATGACATCATAATGGGTTCAGGATAACATCATCATGACAACATCATAATGGGTTCATGATGACATCATCATAATGGGTTCATGATGACATCATGATGACATCATAATGGGTTCGTGATGACACGCTGGCAATAAATTGGAGGGAAACAAACTATATAGATCTTATGCTTTCCCACAGATTTTACATGTGCTTTTCAAGTGTTTTCTTGGTTTCATGTGTAATTTGGGCAGTACATGCAGTAAGCCCATCAGTACATTGCATGCAGCAAATACACTGTTTCCCTGTTTCACCTAAAACGACAGACTCAGTGTAGGGGAATTAGCTCAAATGGTAGAGCGCTCGCTTAGCACGCGAGAGGTAGCGGGATCGATGCCCGCATTCTCCAGTTACTTTATTTATACTTTATAAATTTTCAATAATGTTGTGCTTAACGCTGGCAATAAATTGGAGGGAAACAAACTATATAGACCATATGCTGGCAATAAATTGGAGGGAAACAAACTATATAGACCTTATGATTTCCCACAGATTTTTCATGTGCTTTTCAAGTGTTTTCTTGGTTTCATGTGTAATTAGAACAGTACATGCAGCAAGCCCATCAGTACATTAAATGCAGCAAATACACTGTTTCCCTGTTTCACCTAAAACATGCCACTCTATGTAGGGGAATTAGCTCAAATGGTAGAGCGCTCGCTTAGCATGCGAGAGGTAGCGGGATCGATGCCCACATTCTCCAGTAACTTTATTTATACTTTATAAATTTTCAATAATGTTGTGCTTAACGCTGGCAATAAATTGGAGGGAAACAAACTATATAGACCTTATGATGGCAATAAATTGGAGGGAAACAAACTATATAGACCTTATGATTTCCCACAGACTTTTCATGTGCTTTTCAAGTGTTTTCTTGGTTTCATGTGTAATTAGAACAGTACATGCAGCAAGCCCATCAGTACATTACATGCAGCAAATACACTGTTTCCCTGTTTCACCTAAAACATGCCACTCTATGTAGGGGAATTAGCTCAAATGGTAGAGTGCTCGCTTCGCATGCGAGAGGTAGCGGGATCGATGCCCGCATTCTCCAGTTACTTTATTTATACTTTATAAATTTTCAATAATGTTGTGCTGAACGCTGGCTATAAATTGGAGGGAAACAAACTGTATAGACCCTATGCTTTCCCACAGATTTTTCAACTTCACGAATAACTGTAGAATACAAAGGGGATTTAGTTCAAATGGTGGTGTACTCGCTTAGCATGCGAGGGGTAGTTGGTTCAATGACCGTGTTCTCTAAGTGTTTTCTTGGTTTCATGTGTAATTAGAGCAGTACAAGCAGCAAGCTTAATGGTACATTACATGAAGCAAATACACTGTTTCCCTGTTTCATCATGTTTCCCTGACATCATCATGGCAAGATCATAATGGGTTCATGATGACATCATCACAATGGGTTCATGATGACATCATCATGATGACATCATAATGGGTTCATGATGACTTCATCATCATAATGGGTTTATGATGACATTATCATGACGACATCATGAAGGGTTCGTGATGACATCATCATAAAGGGTTCATGATGACATCATAATGGGTTCATGATGACATCATCATGATGACATCATAATAGGTTCGTGGTGACTTCATTACAATGGGTTCATGATGACATCATCATGACGAAATCATAGTGGGATCATGATTACAGCATCATAATGGGTTCGTGATGACATCATCATGATGACATCATAATGGGTTCGTGATGACATCATCATGATGACATCATAATGGGTTCGTGATGACATCATCATGATGACATCATAATGGGTCCGTGATGACATCATCATGACATCATAATGTGTTCGTGATGACATCATCGTGATGATATCATAGTGGGTTCATGATGACATCATCACAATAGGTTCATGATGACATCATCATGATGACATCATAATGGGTTCGTGATGACTTCATCATCATAAAGGGTTCATGATGACATCATAATCGGTTCATGATGACATCATCATGATGACATCATAATGGGTTCATGATGACATCATCATGATGACATCATAATGTGTTCGTGATGACATCATCGTGATGACATCATAATGGGTTCATGATGACATCATCACATTAGGTTCATGATGACATCATCATGATGACATCATAATGGGTTCGTGATGACTTCATCATCATAATGGGTTCATGATGACATCATAATGGGTTCATGATGACATCATAATAGGTTCATGATGACATCATCACAATGGGTTCATGATGACATCATAATGGGTTCAGGATAACATCATCATCACAACATCATAATGGGTTCATGATGACATCATCATAATGGGTTCATGATGACATCATGATGACATCATAATGGGTTCGTGATGTCTTCATCACCATAATGGGTTCATGATGACACGCTGGCAATAAATTGGAGGGAAACAAACTATATAGACCTTATGCTTTCCCACAGATTTTACATGTGCTTTTCAAGTGTTTTCTTGGTTTCATGTGTAATTTGAGCAGTACATGCAGTAAGCCCATCAGTACATTGCATGCAGCAAATACACTGTTTAACAGTTTCACCTAAAACAATGGACTCAGTGTAGGGGAATTAGCTCAAATGGTAGAGCGCTCGCTTAGCATGCGAGAGGTAGCGGGATCGATGCCCGCATTCTCCAGTTACTTTATTTATACTTTATAAATTTTCAATAATGTTGTGCTTAACGCTGGCAATAAATTGGAGGGAAACAAACTATATAGACCGTATGCTGGCAATAAATTGGAGGGAAACAAACTATATAGACCTTATGATTTCCCACAGATTTTTCATGTGCTTTTCAAGTGTTTTCTTGGTTTCATGTGTAATTAGAACAGTACATGCAGCAAGCCCATCAGTACATTACATGCAGCAAATACACTGTTTCCCTGTTTCACCTAAAACATGCTATTCTGTGTAAGGGAATTAGCTCAAATGGTAGAGCGCTCGCTTAGCATGTGAGAGGTAGCGGAATCGATGCCCGCATTCTCCAGTTACTTTATTTATACTTTATAAATTTTCAATAATGTTGTGCTTAACGCTGGCAATAAATTGGAGGGAAACAAACTATATAGACCTTATGATGGCAATAAATTGGAGGGAAACAAACTATATAGACCTTATGATTTCCCACAGACTTTTCATGTGCTTTTCAAGTGTTTTCTTGGTTTCATGTGTAATTAGAACAGTACATGCAGCAAGCCCATCAGTACATTACATGCAGCAAATACACTGTTTCCCTGTTTCACCTAAAACATGCCACTCTATGTAGGGGAATTAGCTCAAATGGTAGAGCGCTCGCTTTGCATGCGAGAGGTAGCGGGATCGATGCCCGCATTCTCCAGTTACTTTATTTATACTTTATAAATTTTCAATAATGTTATGCTTAACGCTGGCAATAAATTGGAGGGAAACAAACTATATAGACCCTATGCTTTCCCACAGATTTTTCAACTTCACGAATAACTGTAGAATACAAAGGGGATTTAGTTCAAATGGTGGTGTGCTCGCTTAGCATGCGAGGGGTAGTTGGTTCAATGACCGTGTTCTCTAAGTGTTTTCTTGGTTTCATGTGTAATTAGAGCAGTACAAGCAGCAAGCTTAATGGTACATTACATGAAGCAAATACACTGTTTCCCTGTTTCATCATGTTTCCCTGACATCATCATGGCAATATCATAATGGGTTCATGATGACATCATCACAATGGGTTCATGATGACATCATCATGATGACATCATAATGGGTTCATGATGACTTCATCATCATAATGGGTTTATGATGACATTATCATGACGACATCATGAAGGGTTCGTGATGACATCATCATAAAGGGTTCATGATGACATCATAATGGGTTCATGATGACATCATCATGATGACATCATAATGGGTTCGTGGTGACTTCATTACAATGGGTTCATGATGACATCATCATGACGAAATCATAGTGGGATCATGATTACAGCATCATAATGGGTTCGTGATGACATCATCATGATGACATCATAATGGGTTCGTGATGACATCATCATGATGACATCATAATGGGTCCGTGATGACATCATCATGACATCATAATGTGTTCGTGATGACATCATCGTGATGATATCATAGTGGGTTCATGATGACATCATCACAATAGGTTCATGATGACATCATCATGATGACATCATAATGGGTTCGTGATGACTTCATCATCATAAAGGGTTCATGTTGACATCATAATGGGTTCATGATGACATCATCATGATGACATCATAATGGGTTCATGATGACATCATCATGATGACATCATAATGTGTTCGTGATGACATCATCGTGATGACATCATAATGGGTTCATGATGACATCATCACAATAGGTTCATGATGACATCATCATGATGACATCATAATGGGTTCGTGATGACTTCATCATCATAATGGGTTCATGATGACATCATAATGGGTTCATGATGACATCATAATAGGTTCATGATGACATCATCACAATGGGTTCATGATGACATCATAATGGGTTCAGGATAACATCATCATGACAACATCATAATGGGTTCATGATGACATCATCATAATGGGTTCATGATGACATCATGATGACATCATAATGGGTTCGTGATGTCTTCATCACCATAATGGGTTCATGATGACACGCTGGCAATAAATTGGAGGGAAACAAACTATATAGACCTTATGCTTTCCCACAGATTTTACATGTGCTTTTCAAGTGTTTTCTTGGTTTCATGTGTAATTTGAGCAGTACATGCAGTAAGCCCATCAGTACATTGCATGCAGCAAATACACTGTTTCCCTGTTTCACCTAAAACAATGGACTCAGTGTAGGGGAATTAGCTCAAATGGTAGAGCGCTCGCTTAGCATGCGAGAGGTAGTGGGATCGATGCCCGCATTCTCCAGTTACTTTATTTATACTTTATAAATTTTCAATAATGTTGTGCTTAACGCTGGCAATAAATTGGAGGGAAACAAACTATTTAGACCGTATGCTGGCAATAAATTGGAGGGAAACAAACTATATAGACCTTATGATTTCCCACAGATTTTTCATGTGCTTTTCAAGTGTTTTCTTGGTTTCATGTGTAATTAGAACAGTACATGCAGCAAGCCCATCAGTACATTACATGCAGCAAATACACTGTTTCCCTGTTTCACCTAAAACATGCCATTCTGTGTAAGGGAATTAGCTCAAATGGTAGAGCGCTCACTTAGCATGTGAGAGGTAGCGGGATCGATGCCCGCATTCTCCAGTTACTTTATTTATACTTTATAAATTTTCAATAATGTTGTGCTTAACGCTGGCAATAAATTGGAGGGAAACAAACTATATAGACCTTATGATGGCAATAAATTGGAGGGAAACAAACTATATAGACCTTATGATTTCCCACAGACTTTTCATGTGCTTTTCAAGTGTTTTCTTGGTTTCATGTGTAATTAGAACAGTACATGCAGCAAGCCCATCAGTACATTACATACAGCAAATACACTGTTTCCCTGTTTCACCTAAAACATGCTACTCTATGTAGGGGAATTAGCTCAAATGGTAAAGCGCTCGCTTTGCATGCGAGAGGTAGCGGGATCGATGCCCGCATTCTCCAGTTAGTTTATTTATACTTTATAAATTTTCAATAATGTTGTGCTTAACGCTGGCAATAAATTGGAGGGAAACAAACTATATAGACCCTATGCTTTCCCACAGATTTTTCAACTTCACGAATAACTGTAGAATACAAAGGGGATTTAGTTCAAATGGTGGTGTGCTCGCTTAGCATGCGAGGGGTAGTTGGTTCAATGACCGTGTTCTCTAAGTGTTTTCTTGGTTTCATGTGTAATTAGAGCAGTACAAGCAGCAAGCTTAATGGTACATTACATGAAGCAAATACACTGTTTCCCTGTTTCATCATGTTTCCCTGACATCATCATGGCAATATCATAATGGGTTCATGATGACATCATCACAATGGGTTCATGATGACATCATCATGATGACATCATAATGGGTTCATGATGACTTCATCATCATAATGGGTTTATGATGACATTATCATGACGACATCATGAAGGGTTCGTGATGACATCATCATAAAGGGTTCATGATGACATCATAATGGGTTCATGATGACATCATCATGATGACATCATAATGGGTTCGTGGTGACTTCATTACAATGGGTTCATGATGACATCATCATGACGAAATCATAGTGGGATCATGATTACAGCATCATAATGGGTTCGTGATGACATCATCATGATGACATCATAATGGGTTCGTGATGACATCATCATGATGACATCATAATGGGTTCGTGATGACATCATCATGATGACATCATAATGGGTCCGTGATGACATCATCATGACATCATAATGTGTTCGTGATGACATCATCGTGATGATATCATAGTGGGTTCATGATGACATCATCACAATAGGTTCATGATGACATCATCATGATGACATCATAATGGGTTCGTGATGACTTCATCATCATAAAGGGTTCATGTTGACATCATAATGGGTTCATGATGACATCATCATGATGACATCATAATGGGTTCATGATGACATCATCATGATGACATCATAATGTGTTCGTGATGACATCATCGTGATGACATCATAATGGGTTCATGATGACATCATCACAATAGGTTCATGATGACATCATCATGATGACATCATAATGGGTTCGTGATGACTTCATCATCATAATGGGTTCATGATGACATCATAATGGGTTCATGATGACATCATAATAGGTTCATGATGACATCATCACAATGGGTTCATGATGACATCATAATGGGTTCAGGATAACATCATCATGACAACATCATAATGGGTTCATGATGACATCATCATAATGGGTTCATGATGACATCATGATGACATCATAATGGGTTCGTGATGTCTTCATCACCATAATGGGTTCATGATGACACGCTGGCAATAAATTGGAGGGAAACAAACTATATAGACCTTATGCTTTCCCACAGATTTTACATGTGCTTTTCAAGTGTTTTCTTGGTTTCATGTGTAATTTGGGCAGTACATGCAGTAAGCCCATCAGTACATTGCATGCAGCAAATACACTGTTTCCCTGTTTCACCTAAAACGATGGACTCAGTGTAGGGGAATTAGCTCAAATGGTAGAGCGCTCGCTTAGCATGCGAGAGGTAGCGGGATCGATGCCCGCATTCTCCAGTTACTTTATTTATACTTTATAAATTTTCAATAATGTTGTGCTTAACGCTGGCAATAAATTGGAGGGAAACAAACTATATAGACCGTATGCTGGCAATAAATTGGAGGGAAACAAACTATATAGACCTTATGATTTCCCACAGATTTTTCATGTGCTTTTCAAGTGTTTTCTTGGTTTCATGTGTAATTAGAACAGTACATGCAGCAAGCCCATCAGTACATTACATGCAGCAAATACACTGTTTCCCTGTTTCACCTAAAACATGCCACTCTATGTAGGGGAATTAGCTCAAATGGTAGACCGCTCGCTTAGCATGCGAGAGGTAGCGGGATCGATGCCCACATTCTCCAGTTACTTTATTTATACTTTATAAATTTTCAATAATGTTGTGCTTAACGCTGGCAATAAATTGGAGGGAAACAAACTATATAGACCTTATGATGGCAATAAATTGGAGGGAAACAAACTATATAGACCTTATGATTTCCCACAGACTTTTCATGTGCTTTTCAAGTGTTTTCTTGGTTTCATGTGTAATTAGAACAGTACATGCAGCAAGCCCATCAGTACATTACATGCAGCAAATACACTGTTTCCCTGTTTCACCTAAAACATGCCACTCTATGTAGGGGAGTTAGCTCAAATGGTAGAGCGCTCGCTTTGCATGCGAGAGGTAGCGGGATCGATGCCCGCATTCTCCAGTTACTTTATTTATACTTTATAAATTTTCAATAATGTTGTGCTGAACGCTGGCTATAAATTGGAGGGAAACAAACTGTATAGACCCTATGCTTTCCCACAGATTTTTCAACTTCACGAATAACTGTAGAATACAAAGGGGATTTAGTTCAAATGGTGGTGTGCTCGCTTAGCATGCGAGGGGTAGTTGGTTCAATGACCGTGTTCTCTAAGTGTTTTCTTGGTTTCATGTGTAATTAGAGCAGTACAAGCAGCAAGCTTAATGGTACATTACATGAAGCAAATACACTGTTTCCCTGTTTCATCATGTTTCCCTGACATCATCATGACAAGATCATAATGGGTTCATGATGACATCATCACAATGGGTTCATGATGACATCATCATGATGACATCATAATGGGTTCATGATGACTTCATCATCATAATGGGTTTATGATGACATTATCATGACGACATCATGAAGGGTTCGTGATGACATCATCATAAAGGGTTCATGATGACATCATAATGGGTTCATGATGACATCATCATGATGACATCATGATGGGTTCGTGGTGACTTCATTACAATGGGTTCATGATGACATAATCAT
Source organism: Spea bombifrons (assembly GCF_027358695.1). Lineage (NCBI taxonomy): Eukaryota > Metazoa > Chordata > Amphibia > Anura > Pelobatidae > Spea > Spea bombifrons. The sequence goes on along the minus strand of NC_071091.1, from coordinate 82,960,666 downwards.
GATGAAATCATAGTGGGATCATGATTACAGCATCATAATGGGTTCGTGATGACATCATCATGATGACATCATAATGGGTTCGTGATGACATCATCATGATGACATCATAATGGGTTCGTGATGACATCATCATGATGACATCATAATGGGTCCGTGATGACATCATCATGACATCATAATGTGTTCGTGATGACATCATCGTGATGATATCATAGTGGGTTCATGATGACATCATCACAATAGGTTCATGATGACATCATCATGATGACATCATAATGGGTTCGTGATGACTTCATCATCATAAAGGGTTCATGATGACATCATAATCGGTTCATGATGACATCATCATGATGACATCATAATGGGTTCATGATGACATCATCATGATGACATCATAATGTGTTCGTGATGACATCATCGTGATGACATCATAATGGGTTCATGATGACGCTGGCAATAAATTGGAGGGAAACAAACTATATAGACCTTATGATGGCAATAAATTGGAGGGAAACAAACTATATAGACCTTATGATTTCCCACAGACTTTTCATGTGCTTTTCAAGTGTTTTCTTGGTTTCATGTGTAATTAGAACAGTACATGCAGCAAGCCCATCAGTACATTACATACAGCAAATACACTGTTTCCCTGTTTCACCTAAAACATGCTACTCTATGTAGGGGAATTAGCTCAAATGGTAAAGCGCTCGCTTTGCATGCGAGAGGTAGCGGGATCGATGCCCGCATTCTCCAGTTAGTTTATTTATACTTTATAAATTTTCAATAATGTTGTGCTTAACGCTGGCAATAAATTGGAGGGAAACAAACTATATAGACCCTATGCTTTCCCACAGATTTTTCAACTTCACGAATAACTGTAGAATACAAAGGGGATTTAGTTCAAATGGTGGTGTGCTCGCTTAGCATGCGAGGGGTAGTTGGTTCAATGACCGTGTTCTCTAAGTGTTTTCTTGGTTTCATGTGTAATTAGAGCAGTACAAGCAGCAAGCTTAATGGTACATTACATGAAGCAAATACACTGTTTCCCTGTTTCATCATGTTTCCCTGACATCATCATGGCAATATCATAATGGGTTCATGATGACATCATCACAATGGGTTCATGATGACATCATCATGATGACATCATAATGGGTTCATGATGACTTCATCATCATAATGGGTTTATGATGACATTATCATGACGACATCATGAAGGGTTCGTGATGACATCATCATAAAGGGTTCATGATGACATCATAATGGGTTCATGATGACATCATCATGATGACATCATAATGGGTTCGTGGTGACTTCATTACAATGGGTTCATGATGACATCATCATGACGAAATCATAGTGGGATCATGATTACAGCATCATAATGGGTTCGTGATGACATCATCATGATGACATCATAATGGGTTCGTGATGACATCATCATGATGACATCATAATGGGTTCGTGATGACATCATCATGATGACATCATAATGGGTCCGTGATGACATCATCATGACATCATAATGTGTTCGTGATGACATCATCGTGATGATATCATAGTGGGTTCATGATGACATCATCACAATAGGTTCATGATGACATCATCATGTTGACATCATAATGGGTTCGTGATGACTTCATCATCATAAAGGGTTCATGTTGACATCATAATGGGTTCATGATGACATCATCATGATGACATCATAATGGGTTCATGATGACATCATCATGATGACATCATAATGTGTTCGTGATGACATCATCGTGATGACATCATAATGGGTTCATGATGACATCATCACAATAGGTTCATGATGACATCATCATGATGACATCATAATGGGTTCGTGATGACTTCATCATCATAATGGGTTCATGATGACATCATAATGGGTTCATGATGACATCATAACAGGTTCATGATGACATCATCACAATGGGTTCATGATGACATCATAATGGGTTCAGGATAACATCATCATGACAACATCATAATGGGTTCATGATGACATCATCATAATGGGTTCATGATGACATCATGATGACATCATAATGGGTTCGTGATGTCTTCATCACCATAATGGGTTCATGATGACACGCTGGCAATAAATTGGAGGGAAACAAACTATATAGACCTTATGCTTTCCCACAGATTTTACATGTGCTTTTCAAGTGTTTTCTTGGTTTCATGTGTAATTTGGGCAGTACATGCAGTAAGCCCATCAGTACATTGCATGCAGCAAATACACTGTTTCCCTGTTTCACCTAAAACGATGGACTCAGTGTAGGGGAATTAGCTCAAATGGTAGAGCGCTCGCTTAGCATGCGAGAGGTAGCGGGATCGATGCCCGCATTCTCCAGTTACTTTATTTATACTTTATAAATTTTCAATAATGTTGTGCTTAACGCTGGCAATAAATTGGAGGGAAACAAACTATATAGACCGTATGCTGGCAATAAATTGGAGGGAAACAAACTATATAGACCTTATGATTTCCCACAGATTTTTCATGTGCTTTTCAAGTGTTTTCTTGGTTTCATGTGTAATTAGAACAGTACATGCAGCAAGCCCATCAGTACATTACATGCAGCAAATACACTGTTTCCCTGTTTCACCTAAAACACACCACTCTATGTAGGGGAATTAGCTCAAATGGTAGACCGCTCGCTTAGCATGCGAGAGGTAGCGGGATCGATGCCCACATTCTCCAGTTACTTTATTTATACTTTATAAATTTTCAATAATGTTGTGCTTAACGCTGGCAATAAATTGGAGGGAAACAAACTATATAGACCTTATGATGGCAATAAATTGGAGGGAAACAAACTATATAGACCTTATGATTTCCCACAGACTTTTCATGTGCTTTTCAAGTGTTTTCTTGGTTTCATGTGTAATTAGAACAGTACATGCAGCAAGCCCATCAGTACATTACATGCAGCAAATACACTGTTTCCCTGTTTCACCTAAAACATGCCACTCTATGTAGGGGAATTAGCTCAAATGGTAGAGCGCTCGCTTCGCATGCGAGAGGTAGCGGGATCGATGCCCGCATTCTCCAGTTACTTTATTTATACTTTATAAATTTTCAATAATGTTGTGCTGAACGCTGGCTATAAATTGGAGGGAAACAAACTGTATAGACCCTATGCTTTCCCACAGATTTTTCAACTTCACGAATAACTGTAGAATACAAAGGGGATTTAGTTCAAATGGTGGTGTGCTCGCTTAGCATGCGAGGGGTAGTTGGTTCAATGACCGTGTTCTCTAAGTGTTTTCTTGGTTTCATGTGTAATTAGAGCAGTACAAGCAGCAAGCTTAATGGTACATTACATGAAGAAAATACACTGTTTCCCTGTTTCATCATGTTTCCCTGACATCATCATGACAAGATCATAATGGGTTCATGATGACATCATCACAATGGGTTCATGATGACATCATCATGATGACATCATAATGGGTTCATGATGACTTCATCATCATAATGGGTTTATGATGACATTATCATGACGACATCATGAAGGGTTCGTGATGACATCATCATAAAGGGTTCATGATGACATCATAATGGGTTCATGATGACATCATCATGATGACATCATAATGGGTTCGTGGTGACTTCATTACAATGGGTTCATGATGACATCATCATGACGAAATCATAGTGGGATCATGATTACAGCATCATAATGGGTTCGTGATGACATCATCATGATGACATCATAATGGGTTCGTGATGACATCATCATGATGACATCATAATGGGTTCGTGATGACATCATCATGATGACATCATAATGGGTCCGTGATGACATCATCATGACATCAGAATGTGTTCGTGATGACATCATCGTGATGATATCATAGTGGGTTCATGATGACATCATCACAATAGGTTCATGATGACATCATCATGATGACATCATAATGGGTTCGTGATGACTTCATCATCATAAAGGGTTCATGATGACATCATAATCGGTTCATGATGACATCATCATGATGACATCATAATGGGTTCATGATGACATCATCATGATGACATCATAATGTGTTCGTGATGACATCATCGTGATGACATCATAATGGGTTCATGATGACATCATCACATTAGGTTCATGATGACATCATCATGATGACATCATAATGGGTTCGTGATGACTTCATCATCATAATGGGTTCATGATGACATCATAATGGGTTCATGATGACATCATAATAGGTTCATGATGACATCATCACAATGGGTTCATGATGACATCATAATGGGTTCAGGATAACATCATCATCACAACATCATAATGGGTTCATGATGACATCATCATAATGGGTTCATGATGACATCATGATGACATCATAATGGGTTCGTGATGTCTTCATCACCATAATGGGTTCATGATGACACGCTGGCAATAAATTGGAGGGAAACAAACTATATAGACCTTATGCTTTCCCACAGATTTTACATGTGGTTTTCAAGTGTTTTCTTGGTTTCATGTGTAATTTGAGCAGTACATGCAGTAAGCCCATCAGTACATTGCATGCAGCAAATACACTGTTTCCCTGTTTCACCTAAAACAATAGACTCAGTGTAGGGGAATTAGCTCAAATGGTAGAGCGCTCGCTTAGCGTGCGAGAGGTAGCGGGATCGATGCCCGCATTCTCCAGTTACTTTATTTATACTTTATAAATTTTCAATAATGTTGTGCTTAACGCTGGCAATAAATTGGAGGGAAACAAACTATATAGACCGTATGCTGGCAATAAATTGGAGGGAAACAAACTATATAGACCTTATGATTTCCCACAGATTTTTCATGTGCTTTTCAAGTGTTTTCTTGGTTTCATGTGTAATTAGAACAGTACATGCAGCAAGCCCATCAGTACATTACATGCAGCAAATACACTGTTTCCCTGTTTCACCTAAAACATGCCATTCTGTGTAAGGGAATTAGCTCAAATGGTAGAGCGCTCGCTTAGCATGTGAGAGGTAGCGGGATCGATGCCCGCATTCTCCAGTTACTTTATTTATACTTTATAAATTTTCAATAATGTTGTGCTTAACGCTGGCAATAAATTGGAGGGAAACAAACTATATAGACCTTATGATGGCAATAAATTGGAGGGAAACAAACTATATAGACCTTATGATTTCCCACAGACTTTTCATGTGCTTTTCAAGTGTTTTCTTGGTTTCATGTGTAATTAGAACAGTACATGCAGCAAGCCCATCAGTACATTACATGCAGCAAATACACTGTTTCCCTGTTTCACCTAAAACATGTCACTCTATGTAGGGGAATTAGCTCAAATGGTAGAGCGCTCGCTTTGCATGCGAGAGGTAGCGGGATCGATGCCCGCATTCTCCAGTTACTTTATTTATACTTTATAAATTTTCAATAATGTTGTGCTTAACGCTGGCAATAAATTGGAGGGAAACAAACTATATAGACCCTATGCTTTCCCACAGATTTTTCAACTTCACGAATAACTGTAGAATACAAAGGGGATTTAGTTCAAATGGTGGTGTGCTCGCTTAGCATGCGAGGGGTAGTTGGTTCAATGACCGTGTTCTCTAAGTGTTTTCTTGGTTTCATGTGTAATTAGAGCAGTACAAGCAGCAAGCTTAATGGTACATTACATGAAGCAAATACACTGTTTCCCTGTTTCATCATGTTTCCCTGACATCATCATGGCAATATCATAATGGGTTCATGATGACATCATCACAATGGGTTCATGATGACATCATCATGATGACATCATAATGGGTTCATGATGACTTCATCATCATAATGGGTTTATGATGACATTATCATGACGACATCATGAAGGGTTCGTGATGACATCATCATAAAGGGTTCATGATGACATCATAATGGGTTCATGATGACATCATCATGATGACATCATAATGGGTTCGTAGTGACTTCATTACAATGGGTTCATGATGACATCATCATGACGAAATCATAGTGGGATCATGATTACAGCATCATAATGGGTTCGTGATGACATCATCATGATGACATCATAATGGGTTCGTGATGACATCATCATGATGACATCATAATGGGTCCGTGATGACATCATCATGACATCATAATGTGTTCGTGATGACATCATCGTGATGATATCATAGTGGGTTCATGATGACATCATCACAATAGGTTCATGATGACATCATCATGATGACATCATAATGGGTTCGTGATGACTTCATCATCATAAAGGGTTCATGTTGACATCATAATGGGTTCATGATGACATCATCATGATGACATCATAATGTGTTCGTGATGACATCATCGTGATGACATCATAATGGGTTCATGATGACATCATCACAATAGGTTCATGATGACATCATCATGATGACATCATAATGGGTTCGTGATGACTTCATCATCATAATGGGTTCATGATGACATCATAATGGGTTCATGATGACATCATAATAGGTTCATGATGACATCATCACAATGGGTTCATGATGACATCATAATGGGTTCAGGATAACATCATCATGACAACATCATAATGGGTTCATGATGACATCATCATAATGGGTTCATGATGACATCATGATGACATCATAATGGGTTCGTGATGTCTTCATCACCATAATGGGTTCATGATGACACGCTGGCAATAAATTGGAGGGAAACAAACTATATAGACCTTATGCTTTCCCACAGATTTTACATGTGCTTTTCAAGTGTTTTCTTGGTTTCATGTGTAATTTGAGCAGTACATGCAGTAAGCCCATCAGTACATTGCATGCAGCAAATACACTGTTTCCCTGTTTCACCTAAAACAATGGACTCAGTGTAGGGGAATTAGCTCAAATGGTAGAGCGCTCGCTTAGCATGCGAGAGGTAGCGGGATCGATGCCCGCATTCTCCAGTTACTTTATTTATACTTTATAAATTTTCAATAATGTTGTGCTTAACGCTGGCAATAAATTGGAGGGAAACAAACTATATAGACCGTATGCTGGCAATAAATTGGAGGGAAACAAACTATATAGACCTTATGATTTCCCACAGATTTTTCATGTGCTTTTCAAGTGTTTTCTTGGTTTCATGTGTAATTAGAACAGTACATGCAGCAAGCCCATCAGTACATTACATGCAGCAAATACACTGTTTCCCTGTTTCACCTAAAACATGCCATTCTGTGTAAGGGAATTAGCTCAAATGGTAGAGCGCTCGCTTAGCATGTGAGAGGTAGCGGGATCGATGCCCGCATTCTCCAGTTACTTTATTTATACTTTATAAATTTTCAATAATGTTGTGCTTAACGCTGGCAATAAATTGGAGGGAAACAAACTATATAGACCTTATGATGGCAATAAATTGGAGGGAAACAAACTATATAGACCTTATGATTTCCCACAGACTTTTCATGTGCTTTTCAAGTGTTTTCTTGGTTTCATGTGTAATTAGAACAGTACATGCAGCAAGCCCATCAGTACATTACATGCAGCAAATACACTGTTTCCCTGTTTCACCTAAAACATGCCACTCTATGTAGGGGAATTAGCTCAAATGGTAGAGCGCTCGCTTTGCATGCGAGAGGTAGCGGGATCGATGCCCGCATTCTCCAGTTACTTTATTTATACTTTATAAATTTTCAATAATGTTGTGCTTAACGCTGGCAATAAATTGGAGGGAAACAAACTATATAGACCCTATGCTTTCCCACAGATTTTTCAACTTCACGAATAACTGTAGAATACAAAGGGGATTTAGTTCAAATGGTGGTGTGCTCGCTTAGCATGCGAGGGGTAGTTGGTTCAATGACCGTGTTCTCTAAGTGTTTTCTTGGTTTCATGTGTAATTAGAGCAGTACAAGCAGCAAGCTTAATGGTACATTACATGAAGCAAATACACTGTTTCCCTGTTTCATCATGTTTCCCTGACATCATCATGGCAATATCATAATGGGTTCATGATGACATCATCACAATGGGTTCATGATGACATCATCATGATGACATCATAATGGGTTCATGATGACTTCATCATCATAATGGGTTTATGATGACATTATCATGACGACATCATGAAGGGTTCGTGATGACATCATCATAAAGGGTTCATGATGACATCATAATGGGTTCATGATGACATCATCATGATGACATCATAATGGGTTCGTAGTGACTTCATTACAATGGGTTCATGATGACATCATCATGACGAAATCATAGTGGGATCATGATTACAGCATCATAATGGGTTCGTGATGACATCATCATGATGACATCATAATGGGTTCGTGATGACATCATCATGATGACATCATAATGGGTCCGTGATGACATCATCATGACATCATAATGTGTTCGTGATGACATCATCGTGATGATATCATAGTGGGTTCATGATGACATCATCACAATAGGTTCATGATGACATCATCATGATGACATCATAATGGGTTCGTGATGACTTCATCATCATAAAGGGTTCATGTTGACATCATAATGGGTTCATGATGACATCATCATGATGACATCATAATGGGTTCATGATGACATCATCATGATGACATCATAATGTGTTCGTGATGACATCATCGTGATAATATCATAGTGGGTTCATGATGACATCATCACAATAGGTTCATGATGACATCATCATGATGACATCATAATGGGTTCGTGATGACTTCATCATCATAAAGGGTTCATGATGACATCATAATCGGTTCATGATGACATCATCATGATGACATCATAATGGGTTCATGATGACATCATCATGATGACATCATAATGTGTTCGTGATGACATCATCGTGATGACATCATAATGGGTTCATGATGACATCATCACAATAGGTTCATGATGACATCATCATGATGACATCATAATGGGTTCGTGATGACTTCATCATCATAATGGGTTCATGATGACATCATAATGGGTTCATGATGACATCATAATAGGTTCATGATGACATCATCACAATGGGTTCATGATGACATCATAATGGGTTCAGGATAACATCATCATGACAACATCATAATGGGTTCATGATGACATCATCATAATGGGTTCATGATGACATCATGATGACATCATAATGGGTTCGTGATGTCTTCATCACCATAATGGGTTCATGATGACACGCTGGCAATAAATTGGAGGGAAACAAACTATATAGACCTTATGCTTTCCCACAGATTTTACATGTGCTTTTCAAGTGTTTTCTTGGTTTCATGTGTAATTTGAGCAGTACATGCAGTAAGCCCATCAGTACATTGCATGCAGCAAATACACTGTTTCCCTGTTTCACCTAAAACAATGGACTCAGTGTAGGGGAATTAGCTCAAATGGTAGAGCGCTCGCTTAGCATGCGAGAGGTAGCGGGATCGATGCCCGCATTCTCCAGTTACTTTATTTATACTTTATAAATTTTCAATAATGTTGTGCTTAACGCTGGCAATAAATTGGAGGGAAACAAACTATATAGACCGTATGCTGGCAATAAATTGGAGGGAAACAAACTATATAGACCTTATGATTTCCCACAGATTTTTCATGTGCTTTTCAAGTGTTTTCTTGGTTTCATGTGTAATTAGAACAGTACATGCAGCAAGCCCATCAGTACATTACATGCAGCAAATACACTGTTTCCCTGTTTCACCTAAAACATGCCATTCTGTGTAAGGGAATTAGCTCAAATGGTAGAGCGCTCACTTCGCATGTGAGAGGTAGCGGGATCGATGCCCGCATTCTCCAGTTACTTTATTTATACTTTATAAATTTTCAATAATGTTGTGCTTAACGCTGGCAATAAATTGGAGGGAAACAAACTATATAGACCTTATGATGGCAATAAATTGGAGGGAAACAAACTATATAGACCTTATGATTTCCCACAGACTTTTCATGTGCTTTTCAAGTGTTTTCTTGGTTTCATGTGTAATTAGAACAGTACATGCAGCAAGCCCATCAGTACATTACATGCAGCAAATACACTGTTTCCCTGTTTCACCTAAAACATGCCACTCTATGTAGGGGAATTAGCTCAAATGGTAGAGCGCTCGCTTTGCATGCGAGAGGTAGCGGGATCGATGCCCGCATTCTCCAGTTACTTTATTTATACTTTATAAATTTTCAATAATGTTGTGCTTAACGCTGGCAATAAATTGGAGGGAAACAAACTATATAGACCCTATGCTTTCCCACAGATTTTTCAACTTCACGAATAACTGTAGAATACAAAGGGGATTTAGTTCAAATGGTGGTGTGCTCGCTTAGCATGCGAGGGGTAGTTGGTTCAATGACCGTGTTCTCTAAGTGTTTTCTTGGTTTCATGTGTAATTAGAGCAGTACAAGCAGCAAGCTTAATGGTACATTACATGAAGCAAATACACTGTTTCCCTGTTTCATCATGTTTCCCTGACATCATCATGGCAATATCATAATGGGTTCATGATGACATCATCACAATGGGTTCATGATGACATCATCATGATGACATCATAATGGGTTCATGATGACTTCATCATCATAATGGGTTTATGATGACATTATCATGACGACATCATGAAGGGTTCGTGATGACATCATCATAAAGGGTTCATGATGACATCATAATGGGTTCATGATGACATCATCATGATGACATCATAATGGGTTCGTAGTGACTTCATTACAATGGGTTCATGATGACATCATCATGACGAAATCATAGTGGGATCATGATTACAGCATCATAATGGGTTCGTGATGACATCATCATGATGACATCATAATGGGTTCGTGATGACATCATCATGATGACATCATAATGGGTCCGTGATGACATCATCATGACATCATAATGTGTTCGTGATGACATCATCGTGATGATATCATAGTGGGTTCATGATGACATCATCACAATAGGTTCATGATGACATCATCATGATGACATCATAATGGGTTCGTGATGACTTCATCATCATAAAGGGTTCATGTTGACATCATAATGGGTTCATGATGACATCATCATGATGACATCATAATGGGTTCATGATGACATCATCATGATGACATCATAATGTGTTCGTGATGACATCATCGTGATAATATCATAGTGGGTTCATGATGACATCATCACAATAGGTTCATGATGACATCATCATGATGACATCATAATGGGTTCGTGATGACTTCATCATCATAAAGGGTTCATGATGACATCATAATCGGTTCATGATGACATCATCATGATGACATCATAATGGGTTCATGATGACATCATCATGATGACATCATAATGTGTTCGTGATGACATCATCGTGATGACATCATAATGGGTTCATGATGACATCATCACAATAGGTTCATGATGACATCATCATGATGACATCATAATGGGTTCGTGATGACTTCATCATCATAATGGGTTCATGATGACATCATAATAGGTTCATGATGACATCATCACAATGGGTACATGATGACATCATAATGGGTTCAGGATAACATCATCATGACAACATCATAATGGGTTCATGATGACATCATCATAATGGGTTCATGATGACATCATGATGACATCATAATGGGTTCGTGATGTCTTCATCACCATAATGGGTTCATGATGACACGCTGGCAATAAATTGGAGGGAAACAAACTATATAGACCTTATGCTTTCCCACAGATTTTACATGTGCTTTTCAAGTGTTTTCTTGGTTTCATGTGTAATTTGAGCAGTACATGCAGTAAGCCCATCAGTACTTTACATGCAGCAAATACACTGTTTCCCTGTTTCACCTAAAACAATGGACTCAGTGTAGGGGAATTAGCTCAAATGGTAGAGCGCTCGCTTAGCATGCGAGAGGTAGCGGGATCGATGCCCGCATTCTCCAGTTACTTTATTTATACTTTATAAATTTTCAATAATGTTGTGCTTAACGCTGGCAATAAATTGGAGGGAAACAAACTATATAGACCTTATGATGGCAATAAATTGGAGGGAAACAAACTATATAGACCTTATGATTTCCCACAGATTTTTCATGTGCTTTTCAAGTGTTTTCTTGGTTTCATGTGTTATTAGAACAGTACATGCAGCAAGACCATCAGTACATTACATGCAGCAAATACACTGTTTCCCTGTTTCACCTAAAACGTGCCACTCTATGTAGGGGAATTAGCTCAAATGGTAGAGCGCTCGCTTTGCATGCGAGAGGTAGCAGGATCGATGCCCGCATTCTCCAGTTACTTTATTTATACTTTATAAATTTTCAATAATGTTGTGCTTAACGCTGGCAATAAATTGGAGGGAAACAAACTATATAGACCCTATGCTTTCCCACAGATTTTTCAACTTCACGAATAACTGTAGAATACAAAGGGGATTTAGTTCAAATGGTGGTGTGCTCGCTTAGCATGCGAGGGATAGTAGGTTCAATGCCCGTGTTCTCTAAGTGTTTTCTTGGTTTCATGTGTAATTAGAGCAGTACAAGCAGCAAGCTTAATGGTACATTACATGAAGCAAATACACTGTTTCCCTGTGTCATCATGTTTCCCTGACATCATCATGGCAATATCATAATGGGTTCATGATGACATCATCACAATGGGTTCATGATGACATCATCATGATGTCATCATAATGGGTTCATGATGACTTCATCATCATAATGGGTTCATGATGACATTATCATGACGACATCATGAAGGGTTCATGATGACATCATCATAAAGGGTTCATGATGACATCATAATGGGTTCATGATGACATCATCATGATGACATCATAATGGGTTCGTGGTGACTTCATTACAATGGGTTCATGATGACATCATCATGACGAAATCATAGTGGGATCATGATTACAGCATCATAATGGGTTCGTGATGACATCATCATGATGACATCATAATGGGTTCGTGATGACATCATCATGATGACATCATAATGGGTTCGTGATGACATCATCATGATGACATCATAATGGGTCCGTGATGACATCATCATGACATCATAATGTGTTCGTGATGACATCATCGTGATGATATCATAGTGGGTTCATGATGACATCATCACAATAGGTTCATGATGACATCATCATGATGACATCATAATGGGTTCGTGATGACTTCATCATCATAAAGGGTTCATGATGACATCATAATCGGTTCATGATGACATCATCATGATGACATCATAATGGGTTCATGATGACATCATCATGATGACATCATAATGTGTTCGTGATGACATCATCGTGATGACATCATAATGGGTTCATGATGACATCATCACATTAGGTTCATGATGACATCATCATGATGACATCATAATGGGTTCGTGATGACTTCATCATCATAATGGGTTCATGATGACATCATAATGGGTTCATGATGACATCATAATAGGTTCATGATGACATCATCACAATGGGTTCATGATGACATCATAATGGGTTCAGGATAACATCATCATCACAACATCATAATGGGTTCATGATGACATCATCATAATGGGTTCATGATGACATCATGATGACATCATAATGGGTTCGTGATGTCTTCATCACCATAATGGGTTCATGATGACACGCTGGCAATAAATTGGAGGGAAACAAACTATATAGACCTTATGCTTTCCCACAGATTTTACATGTGGTTTTCAAGTGTTTTCTTGGTTTCATGTGTAATTTGAGCAGTACATGCAGTAAGCCCATCAGTACATTGCATGCAGCAAATACACTGTTTCCCTGTTTCACCTAAAACAATAGACTCAGTGTAGGGGAATTAGCTCAAATGGTAGAGCGCTCGCTTAGCGTGCGAGAGGTAGCGGGATCGATGCCCGCATTCTCCAGTTACTTTATTTATACTTTATAAATTTTCAATAATGTTGTGCTTAACGCTGGCAATAAATTGGAGGGAAACAAACTATATAGACCGTATGCTGGCAATAAATTGGAGGGAAACAAACTATATAGACCTTATGATTTCCCACAGATTTTTCATGTGCTTTTCAAGTGTTTTCTTGGTTTCATGTGTAATTAGAACAGTACATGCAGCAAGCCCATCAGTACATTACATGCAGCAAATACACTGTTTCCCTGTTTCACCTAAAACATGCCATTCTGTGTAAGGGAATTAGCTCAAATGGTAGAGCGCTCGCTTAGCATGTGAGAGGTAGCGGGATCGATGCCCGCATTCTCCAGTTACTTTATTTATACTTTATAAATTTTCAATAATGTTGTGCTTAACGCTGGCAATAAATTGGAGGGAAACAAACTATATAGACCTTATGATGGCAATAAATTGGAGGGAAACAAACTATATAGACCTTATGATTTCCCACAGACTTTTCATGTGCTTTTCAAGTGTTTTCTTGGTTTCATGTGTAATTAGAACAGTACATGCAGCAAGCCCATCAGTACATTACATGCAGCAAATACACTGTTTCCCTGTTTCACCTAAAACATGTCACTCTATGTAGGGGAATTAGCTCAAATGGTAGAGCGCTCGCTTTGCATGCGAGAGGTAGCGGGATCGATGCCCGCATTCTCCAGTTACTTTATTTATACTTTATAAATTTTCAATAATGTTGTGCTTAACGCTGGCAATAAATTGGAGGGAAACAAACTATATAGACCCTATGCTTTCCCACAGATTTTTCAACTTCACGAATAACTGTAGAATACAAAGGGGATTTAGTTCAAATGGTGGTGTGCTCGCTTAGCATGCGAGGGGTAGTTGGTTCAATGACCGTGTTCTCTAAGTGTTTTCTTGGTTTCATGTGTAATTAGAGCAGTACAAGCAGCAAGCTTAATGGTACATTACATGAAGCAAATACACTGTTTCCCTGTTTCATCATGTTTCCCTGACATCATCATGGCAATATCATAATGGGTTCATGATGACATCATCACAATGGGTTCATGATGACATCATCATGATGACATCATAATGGGTTCATGATGACTTCATCATCATAATGGGTTTATGATGACATTATCATGACGACATCATGAAGGGTTCGTGATGACATCATCATAAAGGGTTCATGATGACATCATAATGGGTTCATGATGACATCATCATGATGACATCATAATGGGTTCGTAGTGACTTCATTACAATGGGTTCATGATGACATCATCATGACGAAATCATAGTGGGATCATGATTACAGCATCATAATGGGTTCGTGATGACATCATCATGATGACATCATAATGGGTTCGTGATGACATCATCATGATGACATCATAATGGGTCCGTGATGACATCATCATGACATCATAATGTGTTCGTGATGACATCATCGTGATGATATCATAGTGGGTTCATGATGACATCATCACAATAGGTTCATGATGACATCATCATGATGACATCATAATGGGTTCGTGATGACTTCATCATCATAAAGGGTTCATGTTGACATCATAATGGGTTCATGATGACATCATCATGATGACATCATAATGTGTTCGTGATGACATCATCGTGATGACATCATAATGGGTTCATGATGACATCATCACAATAGGTTCATGATGACATCATCATGATGACATCATAATGGGTTCGTGATGACTTCATCATCATAATGGGTTCATGATGACATCATAATGGGTTCATGATGACATCATAATAGGTTCATGATGACATCATCACAATGGGTTCATGATGACATCATAATGGGTTCAGGATAACATCATCATGACAACATCATAATGGGTTCATGATGACATCATCATAATGGGTTCATGATGACATCATGATGACATCATAATGGGTTCGTGATGTCTTCATCACCATAATGGGTTCATGATGACACGCTGGCAATAAATTGGAGGGAAACAAACTATATAGACCTTATGCTTTCCCACAGATTTTACATGTGCTTTTCAAGTGTTTTCTTGGTTTCATGTGTAATTTGAGCAGTACATGCAGTAAGCCCATCAGTACATTGCATGCAGCAAATACACTGTTTCCCTGTTTCACCTAAAACAATGGACTCAGTGTAGGGGAATTAGCTCAAATGGTAGAGCGCTCGCTTAGCATGCGAGAGGTAGCGGGATCGATGCCCGCATTCTCCAGTTACTTTATTTATACTTTATAAATTTTCAATAATGTTGTGCTTAACGCTGGCAATAAATTGGAGGGAAACAAACTATATAGACCGTATGCTGGCAATAAATTGGAGGGAAACAAACTATATAGACCTTATGATTTCCCACAGATTTTTCATGTGCTTTTCAAGTGTTTTCTTGGTTTCATGTGTAATTAGAACAGTACATGCAGCAAGCCCATCAGTACATTACATGCAGCAAATACACTGTTTCCCTGTTTCACCTAAAACATGCCATTCTGTGTAAGGGAATTAGCTCAAATGGTAGAGCGCTCGCTTAGCATGTGAGAGGTAGCGGGATCGATGCCCGCATTCTCCAGTTACTTTATTTATACTTTATAAATTTTCAATAATGTTGTGCTTAACGCTGGCAATAAATTGGAGGGAAACAAACTATATAGACCTTATGATGGCAATAAATTGGAGGGAAACAAACTATATAGACCTTATGATTTCCCACAGACTTTTCATGTGCTTTTCAAGTGTTTTCTTGGTTTCATGTGTAATTAGAACAGTACATGCAGCAAGCCCATCAGTACATTACATGCAGCAAATACACTGTTTCCCTGTTTCACCTAAAACATGCCACTCTATGTAGGGGAATTAGCTCAAATGGTAGAGCGCTCGCTTTGCATGCGAGAGGTAGCGGGATCGATGCCCGCATTCTCCAGTTACTTTATTTATACTTTATAAATTTTCAATAATGTTGTGCTTAACGCTGGCAATAAATTGGAGGGAAACAAACTATATAGACCCTATGCTTTCCCACAGATTTTTCAACTTCACGAATAACTGTAGAATACAAAGGGGATTTAGTTCAAATGGTGGTGTGCTCGCTTAGCATGCGAGGGGTAGTTGGTTCAATGACCGTGTTCTCTAAGTGTTTTCTTGGTTTCATGTGTAATTAGAGCAGTACAAGCAGCAAGCTTAATGGTACATTACATTAAGCAAATACACTGTTTCCCTGTTTCATCATGTTTCCCTGACATCATCATGGCAATATCATAATGGGTTCATGATGACATCATCACAATGGGTTCATGATGACATCATCATGATGACATCATAATGGGTTCATGATGACTTCATCATCATAATGGGTTTATGATGACATTATCATGACGACATCATGAAGGGTTCGTGATGACATCATCATAAAGGGTTCATGATGACATCATAATGGGTTCATGATGACATCATCATGATGACATCATAATGGGTTCGTAGTGACTTCATTACAATGGGTTCATGATGACATCATCATGACGAAATCATAGTGGGATCATGATTACAGCATCATAATGGGTTCGTGATGACATCATCATGATGACATCATAATGGGTTCGTGATGACATCATCATGATGACATCATAATGGGTCCGTGATGACATCATCATGACATCATAATGTGTTCGTGATGACATCATCGTGATGATATCATAGTGGGTTCATGATGACATCATCACAATAGGTTCATGATGACATCATCATGATGACATCATAATGGGTTCGTGATGACTTCATCATCATAAAGGGTTCATGTTGACATCATAATGGGTTCATGATGACATCATCATGATGACATCATAATGGGTTCATGATGACATCATCATGATGACATCATAATGTGTTCGTGATGACATCATCGTGATAATATCATAGTGGGTTCATGATGACATCATCACAATAGGTTCATGATGACATCATCATGATGACATCATAATGGGTTCGTGATGACTTCATCATCATAAAGGGTTCATGATGACATCATAATCGGTTCATGATGACATCATCATGATGACATCATAATGGGTTCATGATGACATCATCATGATGACATCATAATGTGTTCGTGATGACATCATCGTGATGACATCATAATGGGTTCATGATGACATCATCACAATAGGTTCATGATGACATCATCATGATGACATCATAATGGGTTCGTGATGACTTCATCATCATAATGGGTTCATGATGACATCATAATGGGTTCATGATGACATCATAATAGGTTCATGATGACATCATCACAATGGGTTCATGATGACATCATAATGGGTTCAGGATAACATCATCATGACAACATCATAATGGGTTCATGATGACATCATCATAATGGGTTCATGATGACATCATGATGACATCATAATGGGTTCGTGATGTCTTCATCACCATAATGGGTTCATGATGACACGCTGGCAATAAATTGGAGGGAAACAAACTATATAGACCTTATGCTTTCCCACAGATTTTACATGTGCTTTTCAAGTGTTTTCTTGGTTTCATGTGTAATTTGAGCAGTACATGCAGTAAGCCCATCAGTACATTGCATGCAGCAAATACACTGTTTCCCTGTTTCACCTAAAACAATGGACTCAGTGTAGGGGAATTAGCTCAAATGGTAGAGCGCTCGCTTAGCATGCGAGAGGTAGCGGGATCGATGCCCGCATTCTCCAGTTACTTTATTTATACTTTATAAATTTTCAATAATGTTGTGCTTAACGCTGGCAATAAATTGGAGGGAAACAAACTATATAGACCGTATGCTGGCAATAAATTGGAGGGAAACAAACTATATAGACCTTATGATTTCCCACAGATTTTTCATGTGCTTTTCAAGTGTTTTCTTGGTTTCATGTGTAATTAGAACAGTACATGCAGCAAGCCCATCAGTACATTACATGCAGCAAATACACTGTTTCCCTGTTTCACCTAAAACATGCCATTCTGTGTAAGGGAATTAGCTCAAATGGTAGAGCGCTCACTTCGCATGTGAGAGGTAGCGGGATCGATGCCCGCATTCTCCAGTTACTTTATTTATACTTTATAAATTTTCAATAATGTTGTGCTTAACGCTGGCAATAAATTGGAGGGAAACAAACTATATAGACCTTATGATGGCAATAAATTGGAGGGAAACAAACTATATAGACCTTATGATTTCCCACAGACTTTTCATGTGCTTTTCAAGTGTTTTCTTGGTTTCATGTGTAATTAGAACAGTACATGCAGCAAGCCCATCAGTACATTACATGCAGCAAATACACTGTTTCCCTGTTTCACCTAAAACATGCCACTCTATGTAGGGGAATTAGCTCAAATGGTAGAGCGCTCGCTTTGCATGCGAGAGGTAGCGGGATCGATGCCCGCATTCTCCAGTTACTTTATTTATACTTTATAAATTTTCAATAATGTTGTGCTTAACGCTGGCAATAAATTGGAGGGAAACAAACTATATAGACCCTATGCTTTCCCACAGATTTTTCAACTTCACGAATAACTGTAGAATACAAAGGGGATTTAGTTCAAATGGTGGTGTGCTCGCTTAGCATGCGAGGGATAGTAGGTTCAATGCCCGTGTTCTCTAAGTGTTTTCTTGGTTTCATGTGTAATTAGAGCAGTACAAGCAGCAAGCTTAATGGTACATTACATGAAGCAAATACACTGTTTCCCTGTGTCATCATGTTTCCCTGACATCATCATGGCAATATCATAATGGGTTCATGATGACATCATCACAATGGGTTCATGATGACATCATCATGATGACATCATAATGGGTTCATGATGACTTCATCATCATAATGGGTTTATGATGACATTATCATGACGACATCATGAAGGGTTCGTGATGACATCATCATAAAGGGTTCATGATGACATCATAATGGGTTCATGATGACATCATCATGATGACATCATAATGGGTTCGTGGTGACTTCATTACAATGGGTTCATGATGACATCATCATGACGAAATCATAGTGGGATCATGATTACAGCATCATAATGGGTTCGTGATGACATCATCATGATGACATCATAATGGGTTCGTGATGACATCATCATGATGACATCATAATGGGTTCGTGATAACATCATCATGATGACATCATAATGGGTCCGTGATGACATCATCATGACATCATAATGTGTTCGTGTTGACATCATCGTGATGATATCATAGTTGGTTCATGATGACATCATCACAATAGGTTCATGATGACATCATCATGATGACATCATAATGGGTTCGTGATGACTTAATCATCATAAAGGGTTCATGATGACATCATAATCGGTTCATGATGACATCATCATGATGACATCATAATGTGTTCGTGATGACATCATCGTGATGACATCATAATGGGTTCATGATGACATCATCACAATAGGTTCATGATGACATCATCATGATGACATCATAATGGGTTCGTGATGACTTCATCATCATAATGGGTTCATGATGACATCATAATGGGTTCATGATGACATCATAATAGGTTCATGATGACATCATCACAATGGGTTCATGATGACATCATAATGGGTTCAGGATAACATCATCATGACAACATCATAATGGGTTCATGATGACATCATCATAATGGGTTCATGATGACATCATGATGACATCATAATGGGTTCGTGATGTCTTCATCACCATAATGGGTTCATGATGACACGCTGGCAATAAATTGGAGGGAAACAAACTATATAGACCTTATGCTTTCCCACAGATTTTTCATGTGCTTTTCAAGTGTTTTTTTGGTTTCATGTGTAAGTAGAGCAGTACATGCAGTAAGCCCATCAGTACATTACATGCAGCAAATACACTGTTTCCCTGTTTCACCTAAAACAATGGACTCAGTGTGGGGGAATTAGCTCAAATGGTAGAGCGCTCGCTTAGCATGCGAGAGGTAGCGGGATCGATGCCCGCGTTCTCCAGTTACTTTATTTATACTTTATAAATTTTCAATAATGTTGTGCTTAACGCTGGCAATAAATTGGAGGGAAACAAACTATATAGACCTTATGATGGCAATAAATTGGAGGGAAACAAACTATATAGACCTTATGAGTTCCCACAGATTTTTCATGTGCTTTTCAAGTGTTTTCTTGGTTTCATGTGTAATTAGAACAGTACATGCAGCAAGCCCATCAGTACATTACATGCAGCAAATACACTGTTTCCCTGTTTCACCTAACACAAGTCACTCTGTGTAGGGGAATTAGCTCAAACGGTAGAGCGCTCGCTTAGCATATGAGAGGAAGCGGGATCGATGCCCGCATTCTCCAGTTACTTCATTTATACTTTATAAATTTTCAATAATGTTGTGCTTAACGCTGGCAATAAATTGGAGGGAAACAAACTATATAGACCTTATGCTTTCCCACAGATTTTTCAACTTCACGAATAACTGTAGAATACAAAGGGGATTTAGTTCAAATAGTGGTGTGCTCGCTTAGCATGCGAGGGGTAGTAGGTTCAATGACCGTGTTCTCTAAGTGTTTTCTTGGTTTCATGTGTAATTAGAGCAGTACAAGCAGCAAGCTTAATGGTACATTACATGAAGCAAATACACTGTTTCCCTGTTTCATCATGTTTCCCTGACATCATCATGGCAACATCATAATGGGTTCATGATTACATCATCACAATGGGTTCATGATGACATCATCATGATGACATCATAATGGGTTCATGATGACTTCATCATCATAATGGGTTCATGATGACATTATCATGACGACATCCTAAAGGGTTCGTGATTACATCATAATGGGTTCATGATGACATCATCATGATGACATCATAATGGGTTCGTGGTGACATCATTACAATGGGTTTATGATGACATCATCATGACGAAATCATAGTGGGATCATAATTACAGCATCATAATGGGTTCGTGATCACATCATCATGATGACATCATAATGGGTTCGTGATCACATCATCATGATGACATCATAATGGGTTCGTGATCACATCATCATGATGACATCATAATGGGTTCATGATGACATCATCATGACAACATAATGTGTTCGTGATGACATCATCGTGATGATATCATAATGGGTTCATGATGACATCATCCCAATAGGTTCATGATGACATCATCATGATGACATCATAATGGGTTCGTGATGACGTCATCATCATAATGGGTTCATGATGACATCATAATGGGTTCATGATGACATCATCATGCTGACATCATAATGGGTTCGTGATGTCTTCATCACCATAATGGGTTCATGATGACACACTGGCAATAAATTGGAGGGAAACAAACTATATAGACCTTATGCTTTCCCACAGATTTTTCATGTGCTTTTCAAGTGTTTTCTTGGTTTCATGTGTAATTTGAGCAGTACATGCAGCAAGCCCATCAGTTCATTACATGCAGCAAATATACTGTTTCCCTTTTTCACCTAAAACATCAGTCGCCACATAGGGGAATTTGCTCAAATGTTAGAGCGCTCGCTTAGCATGCGAGAGGTAGCGTTATCGATGCTTGCATTCTCCAGTTACTTTATTAATTTTCAATAATGTTGTGCTTAACGCTGGCAATAAATTGGAGGGAAACAAACTATATAGACCTTATGCTTTCCCACAGATTTTTCATGTGCTTTTCAAGTGTTTTCTTGGTTTCATGTGTAATTTGAGCAGTACATGCAGCAAGCCCATCAGTTCATTACATGCAGCAAATACACTGTTTCCCTGTTTCACCTAAAACATCAGTCACCACATAGGGGAATTAGCTCAAATGTTAGAGCGCTCGCTTAGCATGCGAGAGGTAGCGTTATAGATGCTTGCATTCTCCAGTTACTTTATTTATACTTTATTAATTTTCAATAATGTTGTGCTTAACGCTGGCAATAAATTGGAGGGAAACAAACTATACAGACCTTATGCTTTCCCACAGATTTTTCATGTGCTTTTCAAGTGTTTTTTTGGTTTCATGTGTAATTAGAGCAGTACATGCAGTAAGCCCATCAGTACATTACATGCAGCAAATACAGTGTTTCCCTGTTTCACCTAAAACAACAGTCTCAGTGTAGGGGAATTAGCTCAAACGGTAGAGCCCTCGCTTAGCATGCGAGAGTTAGCGGCATCGATGCCCGCATTCTCCAGTTACTTTATTTATACTTTATAAATTTTCAATGATGTTGTGCTTAACGCTGGCAATAAATTGGAGGGAAACAAACTATATAGACCTTATGCTGGCAATAAATTGGAGGGAAACAAACTATATAGACCTTATGATTTCCCACAGATTTTTCATGTGCTTTTCAAGTGTTTTCTTGGTTTCATGTGTAATTAGAACAGTACATGCAGCAAGCCCATCAGTACATTACATGCAGCAAATACACTGTTTCCCTGTTTCACCTAAAACATTCCACCCTATGTAAGGGAATTATCTCAAATGCTAGAGCGCTCGCTTAGCATGCGACAGGTAGCGGGATCGATGCCCGCATTCTCCAGTTCCTTTATTTATACTTTATAAATTTTCAATAATGTTGTGCTTAACGCTGGCAATAAATTGGAGGGAAACAAACTATATAGACCCTATTCTTTCCCACAGATTTTTCAACTTCACGAATAACTGTAGAACACAAAGGGGATTTAGTTCAAATGGTGGTGTGCTCGCTTAGCATGCAGGGGTAGTAGGTTCAATGACCGTGTTCTCTAAGTGTTTTCTTGGTTTCATGTGTAATTAGAGCAGTACAAGCAGCAAGCTTAATGGTACATTACATGAAGCAAATACACTGTTTCCCTGTTTCATCATGTTTCCCTGACATCATCATGGCAACATCATAATGGTTTCATGATTACATCATCACAATGGGTTCATGATGACATCATCATGACGACATCATAAAGGGTTCGTGATGACATCATAATGGGTTCATGATGACATCATCATGATGACATCATAATGGGTTTGTGGTGACATCATTACAATGGGTTTATGATGATATCATCATGACAAAATCATAGTGGGATCATGATTACAGCATCACAATGGGTTCGTGATGACATCATCATGATGACATCATAATGGGTTCGTGATGACATCATCATGATGACATCATAATGGGTTCGTGATGACATCATCATGATGACATCATAATGGGTTCATGATGACATCATAATGTGTTCGTGATGACATCATCGTGATGATATCATAATGGGTTCATGATGACATCATCACAATAGGTTCATGATGACATCATCATGATGACATCATAATGGGTTCGTGATGACTTCATCATCATAATGGGTTCATGATGACATCATAATGGGTTCATGATGACATCATAATGGGTTCATGATGACATCATCATGATGACATCATAATGGGTTCATGATGACATCATCATGATGACATCATGTGTTCGTAATGACATCATCATGATGACATCATAATGGGTTCATGATGACATCATCGCAATAGGTTCATGATGACATCATCATGATGACATCATAATGGGTTCGTGATGACTTCATCATCATAATGGGTTCATCATGACATCACAATGGGTTCATGATGACATCATAATGGGTTCAGGATGGCATCATCATGACAACATCATAATGGGTTCATGATGGCATCATCATAATGGGTTCATGATGACATCATGATGACATCATAATGGGTTTGTGATGTCTTCATCACCATAATGGGTTCATGATGACACGCTGGCAATAAATTGGAGGGAAACAAACTATATAGACCTTATGCTTTCCCACAGATTTTTCATGTGCTTTTCAAGTGTTTTCTTGGTTTCATGTGTAATTTGAGCAGTACATGCAGCAAGCCCATCAGTTCATTACATGCAGCAAATACACTGTTTCCCTGTTTCACCTAAAACATAGGTCGCCACGTATGGGAATTAGCTCAAATGGTAGAGCGCTCGCTTAACATGCGAGAGGTAGCGGGATCGATGCCTGCATTCTCCAGTTACTTTATTTATACTTTATTAATTTTCAATAATGTTGTGCTTAACGCTGGCAATAAATTGGAGGGAAACAAACTATATAGACCTTATGCTTTCCCACAGATTTTTCATGTGCTTTTCAAGTGTTTTTTTGGTTTCATGTGTAATTAGAGCAGTACATGCAGCAAGCCCATCAGTACATTACATGCAGCAAATACACTGTTTCCCTGTTTCACCTAAAACAATGGATTCGTTTTAGGGGAATAAGCTCAAATGGTAGAGCGCTCATTTAGCTTGCAAGAGGTAGCGGGATCAATGCCCGCATTCTCCAGTTATTTTACTTATAGTTTATAAATTTTCAAATACTGTTGTGCTTAACACTGGCAATAAATTGGAGGAAAACAAACTATATAGACTTTATGCTTTCCCACAGATTTTTCATGTGCTTTTCCAGTGTTTTTTTGGTTTCATGTGTAATTAGAGCAGTACATGCAGCAAGCCCATCAGTACATTACATGCAGCGAATACACTGTTTCCCTGTTTCACCTAAAACATAGGGTGCCATGTAGGAGAATTAGCTCAAATGGTCAAGCACCTGCTTAGCATGCGAGAGGTAGCGGGATTGATGCCTGCTTTCTCCAGTTACTTTATTTATAATTTAGAAATTTTCAATAATGTTGTACTTAACGCTGGCAATAAATTGGAGGGAAACAAACTATATAGACCTTATGCTAGCAATAAATTGGAGGGAAACAAACTATATAGACCTTATGCTTTCCCACTGATTTTTCATGTGATTTTCAAGTGTTTTCTTGGTTTCATGTGTAATTAGAGCAGTACATGCAGCAATCCCATCAGTACTTTACATGCAGCAAATACACTGTTTCCCTGTTTCACCTAAAACAAAGGACCCTATGTAGGGGAATTAGCTCAAATGGAAGAGTGCTCTCCTAGCATGCGAGAGGTAGCGCTATCAATGCCCGCATTCTCCAGTTACTGTATTTATACTTTATAAATTTTCAATAATGTTGCGCTTAACGCTGGCAATAAATTGGAGGGAAACAAACTATATTGACTTCATGCTTTCCCACAGATTTTTCATGTGCTTTTCAAGTGTTTTCTTGGTTTCATGTGTAATTAGAGCAGTACATGCAGCAAGCCCATCAGTACATTACATGCAGCAAATACACTGTTTCCCTGTTTCACCTAAAAGAAACAGCCCTATGTTGGGGAATTATAAATTTTCAATAATGTTGTACTTAACGCTGGCAATAAATTGGAGGGAAACAAACTATATAGACCTTATGCTTTCCCACAGATTTTTCAACGCCACGAATGACTGTAGAACACAAAAGGGATTTAGCTCAAATGGTGGCGCGCTCGCTTTGCATGCGAGATGTAGTGGGATCCAGTGACCGTGTTCTCTAAGTGTTTTCTTGTTTTCATGTGTAATTAGAGCAGTACAAGCAGCAAGCTTAATGGTACATTACATGCAGCAAATACACTGTTTCCCTGTTTCCCCTTAACACAGGATGACATGTAGGGGATTTAGCACAATTGGTACAGTGAGATTGTTAGCTTTCCATGCGAGAGGTAGCTGGATCAACGCCCACATTGTCCAGTGACTTTTTTTTATACTTCATAAATGTTCAATAATGTTGTGCTTAACGCTGGCAATAAATTGGAGGGAAAAAGAACGATATAAACCTTATGCTTTCCCACAGATTTCTCAACATCAGGAGTTATAACAACAGATTACACAAAGGGGAGTTAGCTCAAACGGTAGTGCGCTCGCTTAGCATGCGCGAGGCAGCGGGATCGACGCCTGCATACTTTATTTATACTTGATAAATGTTCAATAATGTTGTGCTGAACACTGGCAAAGAATTGGAGGGAAATTAAACTATATAGACCTTATGCTTTCCCACAGATTTTTCAACTTCAGGAGTAACAGTAGAACACACAAAGGGGAATTAGCTCAAATGCTAGAGCGCTCGCTTCGCATGTGTGAGGTAGCGACATCGATGCCTGCATTCTCCAGTTGTTTTCTTGGTTTCACGTGTAACTAGAGGTATGTTCATAGATGTTCACTTTTGGGCACAATGTGCAATGATCTAGCTACTGCACCTCTTACTGTTGTGTGTGTTTTACATGCAAAAGATTAATAAAATAATTTTGGACAGTTGTATAAATGTCAAGGCATTGATAAGTGCCACAGTGTTAATAATTGCTTTCCATGTAAAAACCAAGTGGTCAGTGCTTAATTTTTTATAGAAAGCGTTACTTAGTGGAAAGAGAAAACAATGATAAAAACCAAACAGTACATTATATGAAGCAAATACACTGTTTCCCTGATTCCCCATGATACTACGTAGGGGAATTATCTCAAATGGTCCAGTGATCGCTTAGCATGCGAGAGGTAGCTGGATTTAAGTGGAAGGGTTTTTCATCACATTTACCCACCAGACCTTATGTTAGCTGAAAGAGAAAACAGTTCCCAGTTTAATAAGAAATCATGATCCAAGGAAAGCTCCATCCTGCATCCTTTTACATGTTGTAGGTTAATTGATTTGCAATTTGTCCAGTCTTTGTAATACAAAAATAGTTTATAGGTACACATTTTTGGGCACAATGTGCATCACTTAACAGTACACAATGATAAAAGCCATGCAGTACATTACATGCAGCAAATACACCGTTTCCCTTATTCCCCTAAAACAGGTCACATTATGTAGGGGAATTAGTCAAATGGTAAGGCACTCGCTTAGCATGCGAGAGGTAGCGGGATCGATGCCCGCATTCTCCAGTTTCTTTATTTATACTTTATAAATGTTCAATAATGTTGTGCTGAACACTGGCAATAAATTGGAGGGAAACAAACTATATAGACGGTATGCTTTCCCACAGATTTTTCAACTTCAAGAGTAACGGCAACACAAAGAGGAATTAGCTCAAATGGTAGAGCGCTCACTTAGCATGCGATAGGTAGCGGCATCAACGTCCACATTGTCCAAGTGTTTTCTTGATTTCACGTGTAATTAGAAGTATGTTAGGGCACTGCACCTTTGTTTATTATATCTACATTACTCTAACTTGAAAACCGCGCCAGTAAATATATATATATATATATATATATATATATGAACAAATATTCAGTGTTTCAAAGAAGTACAGATACACTTTTACACAAGCCATTCGTTTAATGGGTCATTTCCATGTGGAACATCAAGCAATATTTAGATTTTTGCCTTAGAAGCAGCTTAACCCCTTCATTCCCCTATAGACGTACCGGGACGTCCAAAAAACGCCCACAAAGAAACCCCTATGGACGTCCCGGTACGGTTCGCTTGACAGCCTGGACTCCCCCCTGTAACCCCTCTCCCGTAACAGCTTCCGGCATGAAAGCCGGTAAGCTGTTACAGTTGAAAGTGCCCGATCGCGCAGTTGCCAACGTGCGATCGGGCATTCCCTTCCGGGTTGCGTCACTGCTGACGTAACCCGGAAGGTCATTGGAGGACAGGATATCCCCTGCGGGGATATCCTGCCCTCCGATGAGGCACAGAGACGCTGCGATCTCTATGCAGGTCTGTGAAGACCTGCACAGAGATCACAGTGTGATCGGTGCAGGGGGATCGCGGGGAGGGGAGTGAGCAACCATCTCTCTCACTCCCCCTCCCGTCCTGAAAGAGAAAAGCAGGGAAAAAAAAGAAAGTTAATTCATTTAAAAAAATAATATTAAATAAATCATTAAAAAAATAATATAAATACAAAAAAAAAAAAATGTGAGCTGTGTCATTGTGACATTACTGGCATGTTCAGGAGGTCCCTAAGAGGACCTCTAACCATTTCTGTGTAAAAATAATATATAAAAAATAAAAAAATGTAAATTAAAAAAAAAATATAAAAAAATGATTACTTCCCATTGCCCTAGCATAACATCTAGCCAGTATAACCCTTCTGCCCCCGTTCACAACCCTCAAACCCGTTAAGCCATAGTCATAAAAATTATACAAAATTGTACACCTTATAGTATGCTCCCTGGTGCTGGGAAAGCCTGAAAAATCTATATAAATTAGGTATTTCTGAAATCAGGACACCTGAATTAATGAACTTGGAGGGGATTTTCCATCACTTTACCTAATTTTGTGAGGATTCAGAGGGAAAATGTAAAAAAAGTTTGTTTTTCTAATCTTCGCTAGTTTTTACTAAATTTCTCATTCTAAATTTTCAGCTAATCATCCAACTATGGTATCAAACAAAAGCTCTATCTCTCCTTGAAAAAACAATATAGTTTATATGGGTACACTACTCACCGGAAAAGAGAATCATCGCTAAACCGACATACCCCAAAAATGGGCTTTGAGGTACCAAAAACCCCTGGGATTGAAGGGGTTAACTAGGCTTTAACTAAGGAAATATTTTTGTTAGGTTGTTCCCCATAAACAGATTTCACTGTTTATGGGGAACAACCCAACACTTTCATAGGCTCTATGATGTTTCTATGGGAAAGTGGAAACAGGTGCCAGTTTAATAGGAAATTGAAAAGCTAAATTCCATCCACTCTCAGACGTAGGTAGATATATTTGCATTTGAGCTCAATTGAGAAGTCTCAAGACAAAGCCATAGGGTGAATGTGTATGGTGCAGGCAGGTGGGCTATCACAAAGGCACATTTGAAGTATGTTTTACGGTCTGTTCCATATCTGCCAGTTAAAATATCCAAGAATCATGTGATAACCCGTTTTTTTTTGTTAATAAAAATGATAGCAATTAACAAGGTTTTAAAGACAGTTTTTTTATGGTGCCTTGAAATTGAGGAAATTAATCCACTTTCATTAAGCAGCCAAAGGTGGCAAGAATACCACAACATGTAAAGAGCAGTGTACAGCAGCTTCTCCTTAACCCCTTAATGACGAAGCCCGTACATGTACGGGCTCAAAATGCATTGTTTTCAATGGGTTTAGGGACCGCCCATTGTCCTTAAGGGGTTAAGGTGGATTTTACAAAGGTAGACATGCATTTATTGTTGATGCTGATGGAAGACTTGCTAGAGCGCATCACATGGTGGCTACATGGGCACTTCCTTGAAGTAAACCTTAAAAAGGCCTAAAAAGTACATTTGGTGCAGTTATGAGTCATTCTCAGTTAAGACATCTAATTTTGAATATAAACCAGGAGGTCTGTTTGACAATGAAATTGTTAATCAATATGGAACACTTTTGGGTAAGGTGTAGAACTTTGTTTAGATCCACCGATATCTACCAGCTAAATGTAAACTGAAAACCACAGAATTATACTAACTGCTGAAAATATTTTTTATTTCAATACGTGCATGAACTGAGCATACAAAAGAGGGGGCAATCGTCAAGCAGTTAGCGCTCCTTCCTACACAGTACATTTTTTCATACAGAAATCACTTTGCACTGTAGCCTAAAACAGTTACACAAAAAGTTTGCAAAGTGCTTAGACAATCACAATAGTTTATCAATTTTGCAAAATGCACAACAGGTACATAGGGAAAAAAAAAAAAACTTTCGAACAATATAAAACTAATATTACAAGTGTAATAGAATTTTAATTACAAGGGAAAGCTTTTAGTTTCCCAAATTGTTGACTTTGGATATCACTTGGAACAAATAGCAGTAAACATTACTGCTCGGCTCACGTTCTTTGTTTACAGCAACCGAACCGTTTTTCCTGTCACCGTCAAATAATCTTCATCTGCAAGGGCATGCAAGGCTTCATCAAACATATCTCTCGTGATTGCCTGAAACAAAAGAAAAACAAAACAAAAGCTGCTTAATATCTGCTGATCCTTAGAACCACTATATACTGCAGGTCCTGTAAACAAAATGAGCATATGAATATAGTAACAGTTAAGTGGACAAATGATGTAACTGGTTAATTTTTTTTTATTTTAATATAAACATACAAATACATTTATAAATACATACAGAAATATATTAGTAAAAACAGAGTAACGCAATTAATTTTATTAATACACTTACTGCATCAGACTGTGAACGGAGGTCCTCAAACAACTGCTGGTACTTTAACGCTGGAGTTTTGCCTTTTGCTTGAATAAGCTTCTTCAAAGCTTGGGCCAACTCCTCTTTTCGCTTACGAGCTGTGGCACTCATTCCTAAAATAAATAAAAACACAAAATTAATTTAAAATACACAAGTAAAGAGTCCAACTTGGCAAGTTAAGAATTTCCGGATCCACTTTGAGAAGTCCCTCAATGTTACTGAAAATTTGAAAGTGATCCCTTTGTTTAATTTTTAAAGGGATCCAACAATGACAGAACATTTTTATGTAACTTGTAAACATGTTTTGTACATTTTAACAATTTTAGAGACCGTGTAATGTTTACCCCAAGACTAACCAGGTGAAACCTGTTATAAAGTATCAAGCGGAAGAATATTTTCCCTAATAGACGGAGAAGTAACATGCACGTTAAGGCAGATATTTTTATTGCCCATTACAATAAAGTTCAATGTCTCTTATGTTTAATATCTTAACAGGAGACTCAACATTAATTCTGAACATTTAATTGCAGTAAAGCAACCTTGGTTTGCAGAGTCACACCAGGGTAAAAGCTTAAGGACCCCCAGAAGAAAACTTCCAGTGTTAACACATATATATTATAAATATATATATCTATATCTATATATATATATATCTATATATCTATATATATCTATATCTATCTATCTATCTATCTATCTATCTATATCTCTTTGTCAAATCTTATTTTCTTGCTGAAATTTAAGCTACCAGAAGGAAGAATCCAAATTTTTTATCTAACGCATGAAGTTAAATTAGAGCACATACTTTGCATGCACTACAGATTTTGGGACTAGACTTTTCTTTTGACTAAATACAGACATAAAATGTAGAAAGATCTTACAAGACCTGTAAATGATGGCAAATTGCCAGAGCTGCAAATTGTGAAATGCAAAGGATAATTGTTTTGCAAATACCTGTAGTCAGAATGGATATATCTACAATTCCAGTCCTGGGGTCTGTGGCAGATTGTTTTAAAGCCTCACGGTGGAGTCTCTTTGCCTCTTCCACATCAATAGTTTCCACTTTATTGGAAAAACGCACTTTAGCATGTGCTTCTGACAGGCGGATAAGAGATTCCAGTTGTCTTGGGTAAGCTGAAACCATCCCACGACCACTGCCAATTTTCCTCATGTCCACATAGGCCTGTTCGGGGCAAAAAACATTTTATATGTAAATATCACAGTGCTTTTTCCTCGAGAAGAAGGAAGCTTAGAGTTGGCTACGATTCACAGAATAAGATGTGAAGTCACAAGCTTTTAGTTGGGATGGGGAGGTTACCTCAATAAGAGCTTGGCCTGCTTCCTCACTGAGCCGAGGATTAGCGCAAATACGAGCATATGCAATGTAATCCTTTAGCACTGCCATATCCAAATTCTCCTCTTTCAACTGCTCCTCCGTCTGGTAGTATAAAGCTACAAGATGGTGAGCCAGTCTCCTGTCGTATGTCTCATCTTGTGGATCCAACATCAAGAAAATCAGATCAAATCTTGGAGGAAACAGGGAGAAAGCATACTTGTGTATCAGGTGATTAAAAAGATATACTAGATCACTTTAAATAGACAGAACGGTAAGAAAAAAAAAAAATATTGTACCTGGACAGCAATGTATGTGGCAGCTGGATATTTTCAATGGTGGTTTTCTTTGGGTTCCACTGGGACTCTACAGGGTTTGCTGCTGCCAAGACTGAAGTACGGGCATTCAGCTGACAGATGATACCAGCCTACGGGAAAGTATCCAGTTAGTTTTACATTACCTTCTGATAAACAGCTTGTCAGTTATACACTTCAAGGAAAACCCACTGTTCATTAGCCATATCCATGAGTCAGGCCAAGCCATCCGTTTCCCTGGAACTGATTTCGGCCAGTGATAGATAGTGGAGGTTGGCACCCCACTGTATTGTTAGTCCCTTTACTGAGCGGGAGGCAGATTAAGGGGGTGGTTGTGAACCCATTGTATCCCAATATCTTGATCGGACTTTCCAGCTCCATGACACCAGGTAAAATCTGCATTGCACACCGTGTGGTCTTAACACTAACTTCAGAAGACAAATACTGGAACGTTTCAACTGAGGCAAATTTCTGTTCAGACCTACCTTAGCAATTGAGAGCGTCTGCTGCTCCATTACTTCATGAAGCACAGACCTGGTGCTCTCGTTCATTTTATCAAACTCATCAATGCAGCAAATTCCATTGTCGCTGAGAACCAATGCACCAGTTTGTAGGACCAGCTGTCGCGTTTCTGGATCCTTCATCACATAAGCTGTTAAACCTACAGCACTAGATCCCTTGCCAGATGTGTACTGGCCTCTGGGTACCAGATTGTACACATACTGAAGGAGCTGAGATTTACTTGTGCCTGGATCGCCACACAGAAGGATATTTACTTCAGAGCGGAACTTGCCCCTTCCTGTTTGACTAAAATCCTTTCGAGTGCCACCAAACAACTGAAGCAAAATACCCTGGGGGAAGAAAAATAAAAAACAGAAATGGACAAAAAGTTTAACCCATTAAACACAAAGCAAGATGTTACAGACCTAACTGAAAGTGTATGACCACTTGCACCCCATGCTGTGGTAACGCATATAATTATGCTAAAACCATTGTTATACAAGCAAAGAACTGTGAAAAAGAATTTATATGAAACCATACCTTTTTGATATCTTCATGTTCATATATACTAGGAGCAATAGCTGCAGCAAGCCTCTCATAGATGTCTGGTTTAGCAGCTAACTCCTTTAACATCTCTACACGCTGTTCAGTGAACATCTTCTGCTCAGTGTCTTCATCAATGCCATGTAGTCGTTTTGAATCTGTCTTCCGATAGTGTATCACATCTATGTGTGTCTTGTAGACAGCCTTTACATTACTGACTCTGGGGTTCACTCGAATGGGTACAGCTCTGTAAATTCCTAATGGGAATGATAAAATGAAGATGTTAGGAGTACTGAACATAAATTTGCTTTTATTGATAAACACTAGGCAAACTGCCCACACATCCCAAAATATGCACTGTAAGTAGTTTTGTTGTAGCAACTCATTGTCTATATGGGCTGCCACAAGGAAGTAGAATTACATACCTGTCACATTCACCCTGTCACCAGGTTGCACCTTGTCCACCAGATCATTGTGTGCATACAGAGCAATTGTATGAGGGGTCTGACCGGCTGGCATATCCTCAGGGGACTCTTGTAATTTAATCTAATATAAATTAAAACAATTATTGAAAGGCATTCTTTGAAAGGTCGTGTCAGTATATGCATGCTTTTACGAGCATTAAGACTAGTAGACTTAATCAATAACTTCATACACCGTGCATAAAAGCTAGTAGTGCCCAATACAGTATCACTTCTACAATGAAAGTATTTAGCTGTACAAGGAGCAACTGTTCCAAACTAGCAACAAGTATCCAAGGAAAAGACAGCTTACCATCTGCTTGTCTGAAAACATGGAGCGGTTGTGAATTAGAGCCAAGCTGTGCGTGGTGTTACAATGCCTGCACACAGATGGCTCTGCAATGCGACCTCGGTCTATCTCCACCCTCGTAGTAAAGGCGCACACCTGACATTTAAAGAACGCTTCTTGCATCTCTGGGATGATCTGAGAGGTCCTGATCACCATACCTCCAATTGTGATCAGTTGGTCAATATCTGAAAGAGTGTACAGTTTGCTAAATACAAAATCACTCTGAATTGAAATGCGTATAAAGCATATAAAACATTAACCTACCTTCAGGGTTAAGGCTCCTCATGTTCCGGGTCTTTAATGCATTGTAAGGTCTAACTTGAATCTGATGTTCCAAGATAGAGTCCGGGTAACGCTCAAAGAAAATTTCATTAGCAGCCATATCGAAGGTTGGAATAACTTCCTGTATAAAATAGAACATTAGAATAGAGATGCTTTAAAAATAAAAAAAAAATTCAAATTCCTGGATGGAGTTAAGGAATCTGTTTTTTTGTAACATACACACGCACTTTTCGTAGTTACCTGCGGGTAGCAGACCAGCTGCCTGTACAAATCTTGATCAAAAGTCCTCAGATGGTCACAATTGATACTCAAAAATGGCTCCCCTACCATATTGATCTAGGGCAAAAAGAAGTGTGTCAGCATACACTCAACATACTATAGCTTGACTTAAACAAATACTTTATTTCTATACCTCTTCAAGCCGCTGCATGTAGATCGGCTCATTTAGATCCAATCCCACATTCTCCTCCTCCTTAGCACCAGGATCAATAAACCGCTGGATAAACCTCTAATAAAGTAAAAGATAGACATTTAAAGAGCTTAAAGAAAACATAGCACAGAATAGCATCGCACTTTACTTTTTATCTCCACTGCTTCGAGAACCGCCATCTGAAGACAACATGTTTCATAAAGCTAAATTCTATTGATAGCTCTTAACAGCTGCAAGACTGGATGGCAGCTAGGCACAAAAAAATCAGCGTGGAGTGGTCACTTGCGAGAGAAAGCTAACAGAGGGTACTAAAACTTTATGGATAGTAATGCTATGTATGATGAGGGTATGTGTCTGAAAGGTACTGAACACATTTTGCTTGGTTGTAAGTTTGTTTCTCCCAAAAGCTACTATATATGAGATTAGAGCTGGGGTACAGCAGTTACCTGGAATTTCTCTTTGCATGTGGTCACGTTGACATCAGTACCCCAGATCACAAGCTTTTGCCCAACAGACTGCTCACTGGTTACAAGGTCCTCTGCCGCCGGCTGCAAAGCACAAATGTTTTAAACACACAAGTTTTTGACATTTTCAATGCTCAAGGAACACAAATAGATCTATACACTACCCACCTGGTCGGAGTGCAAATCCACTTGCTTAGCTTTGCGGACTGACCCCAGATCAGGTCTCTGTCTAGCAGGAGTTCCTCGGATACCACTCCTAGGGGTTCCTTCGACCCTTGAACTAGGGGTACCATACGTTAACGGAGAGCTCAAATCAAGTTCGCTCTGAAGGACTGATTTCAAATAGAAAACTTTAGTTATAACCACCACTGAAAGCATTTAGTTTAAACAAGTTTAGCTAACAAACTTAAGAGTAGTTATGTTTAAATAAGCATACCAGAGTGCCTTGATGGCGCAGGGCTGGTGAACAGCAGCTCTTCTCCACTGGGACTCAGAAGGTCACCCGACGGCGAGGTTGGCATAGGCAACAGTTCTCCTACTGATGTTGGCTCATCAGTACGACGTCTCTGAGATGGAGGAGACTGTACAACATCCTCACTACGGGCTGCAAACCAACAAACACACACAATTTGATTCATTGAAGATGACTGGTGCCTTTTTTAAGAATGTATGTGCTGGGTTATCACAAATCTAGGGGGAATAGGAATCTGTTTCCCATAACATAGCAGAACCGGAATACGTTAAGCACTCTGGCAAATGGTCTCTGAAGGGCCAATCCTGATTAATAGCATGTGCAGCTATCCATAAAACAGATTTACCAGACACAACCGTGCATAAGATATTCAACTTTGCTGTTACTTACGGGTCGGAGGGTTGCTGCTTCTCCCACGTTTGCTCCGCCTACCACCAGGTGTCGATGCCGGGGATGACATGTTGCTGCAAATATGCAGAGATTTTAGTTACAGAATAAATGCGATCCTGTCCTTTAATAAGGTTAATCCCAGGCAGCCTTTGAATTCACGGCTTTTGAAATTCACGGCTTGGCCATCACTATTCTTTGGCACACGATTTTGTCACTGCGTTTTTGGACACTGTTTTCTTTTTAAGAGGCAGTGAAGCCTGGACTTTGCTGGAGGAGGATTGGAGCCTTCAGGCCCTTTCCTCTCTTCAAGAAGGCCAGCAAGGAGTCTCACTCTTCGGGGTGAGACTCAAGATCCGACCCTCCCATGGGGGGGGGTTGGAATTTGTCCGAGTTCTCCGTGAGGGAACTCGGTATCGTAGAATGGCTTCTGCTGCCTTGTGCACAGAATGCGGCACCAAAGGAGCACGCACCTCGGGCTTCCAAAAAAAAAAAAAAAAAAAAAAAAAAATCCCAGGCACCAGGCAGCTTTCTGCTTGTCAAACCATTGAATTTCCCGGTCAATAAATAGCAAATTACTAAGAAGTGTATTGAGCTAAATACAATCCTTTTCAACACTGGGTACCCGGGAAACAATAATCTCGGACTACAAGCTCGCAAGACCAGGGCCTGTCCTCCTCCCGCATCGTCACGGCTTAGTTATTGCAAATATTACATGGCTTTTGTAAAGTGCTTTCACTGCCCCCAACGGTAACAGCGCTACGGAACCTGTTAGCGCTACGTTAATGTAATTCACACACGTAGACGGTTTCAACGCAGAGAATATAGCAGAAACGTATTAACGGAGACAATGGGCCAGTTTTCTTTACCACCCGTCTACATGGATGCGAACGTATAGCTTTAACGGACTATGCAGCCAGTTCGCTACGTATACACGCATATTTAACACTCTTTTATTATGTGGCCTTGTTCGCATATTTCCGTCGTATTAGAGAAAAGGGGGGGGCTAACAAGCGACATTTATTCTTTGAGGGCTTCACAAAACCCCAGATTATGATTCCTGGTAACAAATATCCGATCACTTCTATAAACATACGGAAGGCATATAAATACTACTCACCTGTCTTCGCGATATATTCGGTAGAACTAGAACGTCCCTGGCAACCTCGATGCAACAACTTCACCACCCGCCAGAAAATTTCGCGCCAGCCCAGGACACGTGACGCGTTTCGCGGGTTTTTTTTCTTTTTGTTTTTTTCCCCTGCAGGGACAGGGCGCGATCAATGTAATCACTTCCTCGGGGGTGGCCAATTTAATAATGCAAAGAAAACACTCCTTGCTTATGAATATATTTACAATAAACTTGCGGCACTGTAATACTGTTTTAAATTAACACGTTTAATTGCACACAAGCACTACTTCAACAGACATGTTCCAAAAGAAAAAATATTACGAGACCCCTCTGCAGCCACATTATTTAGCCCATATCATTTCCGGTAATTCACTTTTTTTTACTTAACATGTAATGACAGTTTCACGTTGTACTTTGGTCTTCCTGTTTTGTTGTAAAATGAACATCACTTAACAGATCTTGCAACAACAATTTGAAAATTGAAACATTTTCCCCTATGTGGTGCGGCCCAGTCAACGCCGGTATATAATTTTGGCCACATCCTTTGCTTCTTAAAGGATCCGTGTTTTTTTTTTTTGTGTGTCGCTTGGTTACCCGCCCCCTATTCCTTGATTGACATCCTTGCGTCCTATCCTGTACCTCTCTTGCCGTTGAGCTGTGGCTCTCGGCGCCTGTAATGCGTTAGGTCGGCTTCCTCCTGTCGCCTGTCAGCAGCATTGTATATTTATACAAAACAAAAACAAAATGTTGCCGTCAACGTCTGGTGGTTCCAGCGATGTTGATGGAGGAGGGGATGGA
This sequence comes from Spea bombifrons, assembly GCF_027358695.1. Lineage (NCBI taxonomy): Eukaryota > Metazoa > Chordata > Amphibia > Anura > Pelobatidae > Spea > Spea bombifrons. The sequence goes on along the minus strand of NC_071091.1, from coordinate 82,922,321 downwards.
GACACGGCGGACGCCGCTGAAGCTGCCGGTGGTATTCAGGGTAGCCTGCACCAGCTACACGGCTACCTGCGCTGCTCAGACCCCGGGCTTGTGTGTGAGGCGGCTAATAGCCTCGTCCGCCGCCTGGGGGAAGAGTGCGTGGTGACAGCGGAGGGCAGCAGAGCATTAGGTGTGTAGGAAATGGCCATTGCTTACTAGACGCTACAGAAACTTTAGTGGTTTGACGTACTCGTGCAAGATATGGTGACATAGTTGCCTGAGGCCATAGGGGTTCTCTCTCTCTCTCTCGAGGCGGGAGCATCTCTACTTCATATGGCAGCGATATGTCGGCCAGCTTGTGAGGGCTCTGGGGTCTATTCACTAAGGATAGCCGTGGTTTCTACTCTTCAGTCTTCATTATAAAGGGCCAACTCTGCTAGGTTCCTCAAGCAAGACTTGCTGAACCCCCGCATAGTAAATAAAGTAATATGTGACTTAACTATACACGATACAGGGCCAGCCAAGCTTTTCTTGTAGCAGGCACTTCCTTAGGTCGGACCCTCATAATGTATAAGAGCAGAAACAATTATTTTAGCGATCATGGGTAATAAGCCGTCTTATGCTGACTAAGCAGCAAATTCTCCTGCTAGGAGATCCCCCAAGGCCGTGGCCGAGACGAAGAAACACTATTAAAGGTGAAATATCGTTAAAAGGCTGTTTCTGGTAAACATCAAGTGCTCTTTTGTGCAAGAGAACAATAACAAGTTGGAGCGGTATTTAAAAGTCATGATGGGAGCACATAAGAAATGATCTTTTCTCCACCGTTGGAGTTCAGTGTTTAATCATCAACCTGGCATCCTCCCTTCTCTTCGAAACGCGTACCATCACCTCTATTTCAGGGCCTGTTGTTTTCAAAGTAACCAAGATTCTAACGTGGAATGAGTGATTCCCTGGCAGTTTCCCTTTGATACATTAAAAACCTGAAAAGCCTTGCAAGCTATTCTCCATCTTTTCTCTTTATACAAACGTACGCGTTTGGGTCACTCGTTGATACTCTGAAGATCCCTTACCCGTTTGTAACGTCGCAATGGCAGACTCCAAGCCAGGGGTATTAAAGGAACTGTCATCCCTGCTTTTTTAGACGTTAAGCTTCTGATGATTCCTCCGTACGCTGTGTAGTATGCGGGTCGTGGTGCAGACACCCTGGACCACTTTCCCTTTGATGTCTTTTGACAGCCTAGCCTGTTTAGCACAAAGTTGGATCATTGTTGTGGACAGCATAGTGTCCAGGTGATTGCTGAGCCCACCACCTGCAATTGGGAAATGTACCGGTAACATTTGCATGCGTGTGCATCGGCAGATAGCCTGGAGGTAAGCCAGCAAGCGCCACGTCAAGAGTAAGTCTTCTCAGGAGATGGGAAAACTTGGTTCAGTGAAACTTTTATTAAAATCGCTGGTCTGGTACAAGCAAAAAGCGTAAAAAATTAGCGTAGTCTTTTGAAATGTACATCCAGGATGCCCCCAACATGCAAAAACTACATAGGTTTTCCAAAACACTGGTCCAGCTCTCACCACAGGCCTGCTAAATACATTTAAGGGATAATCGTGTTAAAACAAGACCTTACTACACTGCTTAGAGTTTTGTTTTTTTTATCAAACAAGTCATGCGATTACTAGTTTTAATTGCTTGTGCTGGATACATATGCTAATTAATTCTTATACGTCTCTATTGTAGATCTGAACACTTCTTTGATCTTCTCGAAAGATGTTGGATTACATGTGTTTATTCGCCAGTCTCTGAAGTTTGATGAAGTAAGTCATAAAATGTATTTATAATATGTTCTCATTTATCGACTTCTATTTTTTGTTTTAATCATTTTCATTTTTGCTCCAGTTTCGAGACTGCAGAGAAGAATCTCTTAAGTTCCTATACACTTTCCTGGAGAAGATTGGACTAAAGATTCAGCCTTATGCTTTAGATGTTAAGGTAGCTGCAATAACTTGTTTCTCATTACTTGTACTGTGATACTAGTGTTATTATGTGAGTTTAAAATATGCTGTTTTACTCTTATTTACTCTGGGATGTAGTCTCCAGTGCTCAGCCAATTTTAAGTATCTGTCCAGCTTTAATGTGGAAATAAATCTGGTGGAAGACTGGAGGTTTTTAATGCCCTACCATCTTGTGATGGTCCTTTCTTGATGTTATGTATGCCAGGTTCAGAAATTCAGGTTTCTCCATATCCACACCTGGGAACTCTCAGGGTCTGACCCTGGTTCTCATCATGACGGGACAGATTCTCAGGGTCTCTTAGTCCGTTCCTGTCTATTTCCTATAATATATAAGATTAGGTGCTTCTGTATTTCATGGTTGATAATCTAGCCTTCAATGATGGTGACTTAGTTAAGTGTATCTTTTAAATAATGAGGAGGCAACGTTTCTAAGAGGATGGTATTGGAACCATTTGGTTAACACATTTGGTGAGTCGCTACATAGAATCTTCACGATGGGCTATTAAAAGTTTAACATTCTACAAGCCTCAGGGTGAGCTCTTTTAGAAAGCTCTCAAGTATGCATATATCACAGGTTGGTCATAGAATGGCATAGTCTGCATTAGTACATTTCATATAAACTAATATATGTGTTCTACAACTCCTCAGACAATATGTGTCATTGTATACACCAAAGAGAAAGCTGCAAAGTGTAAAGTGCCTGCATTGGAGCTTCTTATTAAGGTAACATATCATATTTTTGTATTGTTACACACTTCTTGCACTGGGTATTGTGGTGGGGTACACTTGTTTCTCGTGGCACAACAATGTAAATAAACTGGAACTATCAACCTTTATAACGTAAGTATGTATGGGATACATAACATTTTATACATTGCCACTTTTTTGGTGTGAATGTGTACCTTTCCATTCATGGCTCTAAATGTAAGCCTTGTTTCTGCACTCGTAGCATAACTATAAGTCATCCTAGTGTGTTAATGTTCTTGACAGCAAATACTGTCTATGGCGCCCTTTCAAAAAAGTAAAGAATCACTGGATGTGAATTCCTTATGTTTATATCAAACAGTAAAGCATAATAATAATCTACTAATAATAATATAGTTACGTAATAATGTTGAGAAGACATTAGTCCACGGAGTTCAACCAATCTAAGATAAACCTAATTGCATTAGGTAACAATACTTTTTAAGCACATGCCAATTGGAGCCAGAAGATGGGACAAAAAACTTTATAACTTCACAGGTAGAATCATTTCTGGATCAGCAACTTTTAAGTTCTGGCACGTACTGTTCTGACATGTACTGTTCTGGCACGTACCCTTCTAGTCACATCCTCTATAAGTAGTTCATTCTAGAGCTTCACAGCACACACTGTGAAACATGGCTTTCTCTGTTTGAAATGAATACAGTAGCTTTTCTTCAAAGTTATTTGCTTGGGGTGTGGTACCCTTTACAATGCATGGTAGTTATTTGTGTGCTTTATAAGTAGCTACTTGACATTGTGTTGCTGAATTTGGTGTAAATTATTAAAACCAAATCTTTTTCAAATGATGATTCCTTGAAGCTGATTCTATTTGTCTCATAAGTAGCATTTGTGTTGTTACTACTTAATGGTGTTACTTTACATTTACCAATATTGCATCTCATATGCAGTATCTCTGATGTTATCGTCCGTTATCCTTTAATATGCCGGCAAATATGCCTAGAACAACATTTTATAATACAGCATCCTTTCTTCTAAGACTCCTAGATTTCCAGAAGAACTTAAATTCATAAGTGTCATCCGGGATTTCAGAAATCCCACATACATCGTATTATGTACATCATACTTCATATGGCGAAAATTTCAGCTTCCCTCTTTTCCCAGATAAAGTTCTTGCGTTAGTAAACATGCCTTGTTATTATAGTTGCTTTACTTCTACATGTAAATTATGTTGGGTGTGTTTTATCTCGATTACTGTATTTTCAGCTGCTTCTACTTTTGAAGAACTCCTACATAATTGAACAATTTAAAATTCCTGAACTATTCGATAAATTTTATGGAGAACTTGCAATCAAGAGTAAATTACCAGACACAGGTAACATCTTGTGATATATTTGAAATGACATTTAAATAATTCTTCAGTATTAAATATATGGTGTTAATCTGTATTGGTTGACTTGCGTTTTTTAGTTTTCTGGTAAATAGAAGTGTTTCCGATGTGAATGTTAAATAAAAGAAATAGAGGTGTGTAAATAGAAGTTCAACGTACATTCTGCATTCCTGGGAATGGTTCAGCTCAGAATTAGCAGGGTCCATTCAGCCAACATTATTTTTTTTCCCTATTCCTTAGCAAATTGACGAAAAGGTGTGACACGTAAGCTTCTGTTTTACAGTTCTGGAAAAAGTCTATGAGCTTCTTGGCGTTTTGGGAGAAGTCCAGCCTAGTGACATGCTTAACAACTCGGAGAGGCTTTTCCGTGCTTACCTTGGAGAATTGAAAAGTCAGGTACTTCACTTTTTGATGTTGGTCATTGTTAAGGACTTAACATTTGTGATTATTTTTCTTTAAACCCATTGTAAGTTTATGTGAAAATTGCCATCAAGGGTAATAAGTGATATTGTTCTAAATATATGAAGCTGCATGAACGTCTCTAAACTATATTGTACAATGAGAAAAGTGTCACACTGAAGGAAGATGATCTGAAATTCTATTAAAAAAGTGTTTAACCCCTTCTAAGTCGCCAAGGCAAGCATCAATGTTATGATTTGGACACAACTGGCTTAGTTAAGTTTTGGATTATTTCGTCTGCGCATGTATGCTGACACATGATATACTTACTGCCAGTTAGGCCTAGAGATGGCTCAATAAACACTGCATACACAGAAAGCACTTTATTTATACATTTTAAAGAATTCATATTAAAGTACTTTAATATGTATTCTTCTTTGGGAAGGCTGTTTGGGATATTTAACTGTTTTCTTAAAAGTTTCAACTCAAACTAATGCTTTATTTAACCAACCGAATTAGCTAGGCAATATATTCAGTAATACGACCCAGGGATAGGAAACACAAAAGTTAGGGAATTTTAACCTGAAATGGAACACTGTCCACAAAAGTAAGTGACCTTTGATAAACTCAGACGCAGAAACTTTTAAGGTTAGAATTGTGGGTAAGTATTTTAGAGTTTACACCACATTCTTGGCGTCATCATACTTCTACTATGTGCAAATGCATTGGCAGTCTCTGTGGCCTAATGTACTTCCATCAAAAGGCCAACGACTTGGAAGAAGTTATAAATTGTATGTTATGAAAACAGGCCCAGAATCTTGTAACTGTGCAGATACATTGCTGTTGTGACATACAAAGTAAATTCTTAAACGAGCGGGTACACATCCAGAGGAAGCGGAAATCAATACCACAGGGAAAAAAAAGGTAAAATCAAAAGAAGACAGCAGCAATTGACAGGTACATAGAAAGCAAATTGCAGATAATTACATGTGTTCCCCACAGCATGGCTATGTGCACACGTTTGGTGACAATATTGTAGATTTCCGTGGTGAAACAATTTGGTGTTATTTCTTTTGTTTAGATGACTTCATCAACCAGAGAACCTAAATTTGCAGTGGTAGCCGGGTGTCTGAGGGGATTATCTGCACTTCTGGTTAATTTTACCAAATCTGCTGAAGAAGGTACAGTAGAATTACTTAATCATAGTCTTTTACCACAAATCTTCAGTCTCAATAAGTATTTTGTTATTGATACCATGTTGTGTCATGGGTTGCAGTAACCTTTCAATGAGCCAGCAAGGATTACCATAAACCAGTTTTATATAGTTTGCTGTAGTATACTGGGCATACTACTGCTCTTTTGCTTCACTTATAGATGTTTAGAGTGACTGTTTACTTTAAACAACATTTAAAGTAGACCAAACTGAGAAATAAAACAAATATGTCTCTCTTTTTCAGATGCCAAAACCTCCAAAGAGATTTTTGAATACACAATGAAGGCAATAAGCCCCAAGGTAGAGTCTTCTGATGTCCTGTAACTATTATGTCTGTATTTGGGTGTCAATATTGTACATTTATTAGGAATAAATACTTGTTTCAGGTTGATCTGAAGAGATATGCTGTTCCTTCAGGTAAAACAAACTTCTTATATAATATTGGCTTTTTACATGAATATGGCTGTATTGTTGCTTCTTAGGGCTTTGTTATTGTTACGGTTATAGGAGCTTCTTCTTTTTTTTTTTTTGGCAGGTTTTCAAAAAGATGCTGTAATACATGATATCAGATTTCCATATTATTGATCTGATTTCTTTCCCAGCAAAGGAGTAGTGTATGGCAGCGTATTGCTAAGAGGGACAATGTCTGATGGAATGATAATATATCATTTTAGTAATCTACTCCGTTGTGATATTCCATCTGCAATCCATCCTGAACACGCTACCATCCATCCTGAACATGCTACCAGACTAATTGTCCTTTCCCACTGTTCTTCCCCTGGCTCCTCGTTGCACCAGTCACTCCTTTGGCTCCCTGTAGACTTAACTTAGAGTTAAACTCAAACTACTGACCTACAGAGCTTTTAACAACTCTGCACCCACATGTCTTTGCGATTATTTGCAGACACAATCCCAACCACTCTCTTCATGTCTCCACTGACTTGCATCTTTCTTCTACCGTTATCATATGTTCCCACTCTCTGTAATTCGCTACCACGTTCCAACAGATTTTCTCCCTCTAATTTGAATTTTAAGTGTTCAGTAAAAGCCCACCTATTCTGATAAGCAAATGACCTTGCCTCCTAATGCCCTCAACCAGTGTTCCAAAGAAACAATCGCCATGTCCTTCTAAAAGATCAAAACAGTTCTCTATAATGTGCTAGCTACAAGAAATGTATCCCTATTCAAGCAGTCCTCTCTTACTGCCTCCCTTCCCCATCAACCACCAAATAGATTGTAAGCTCACAAGAGCAGGGCTTTCTGCTCCTTCTGTGCCAGTATGTTTAAGGTCTGTTAATGATATTTAAATTGTCCTATTTACTTTTACTGCACCCTGTTTAACCTTCTGGCACTATATAAATAAATATAATGAATATAGGTGAGCAGGCATGTCCTCTCTACAACTTTCTAGGTAGAAGGTCCTCTTTCTTTAGGTCTGTTTTTGTTAGTTGAAATTGATCGCTCTGGGAATATCTGAAGCTGTGTGTTTTAGACCACTTTTGTTAACAATCTTGCACCAATTTCAGCTGGATTGCAATTGCTGGCATGCCATGCCTCTCAGTTTGGTAGCTACCTCATGGAGAACTACCAATCACTCTTTCAAGTAGTGTCAAAGTGGTGCGGCCACTCAAATCATGAAATGAGAAAACTTGCCGTTGTAGCCATGGATTCCTTCCTTAAACAGGTATATTGCTCTTAAGAATATATAATACATACTTTTATATTGTTCAATATGTTATGAGAAATAGTTAAAAAAAAATGGCAGATTCGCGAAAAGCAATGACTCTTGAGGTATAACCCAAGGTGACGGGTTCTGGACTGACCTAATTTCTGACCTACAAGAATTACCTGATTCAGATAGTGTTCATTTCTAATGACCTAACCGTACAAATATATTTGTGCTCCTTTTAAGCCTTTTTTTTCTTCCAAGTAGTTTGCTATACCAATCCAGATTAAAAATCAAATGGGCATGAATGCCTCTATAACCGCTACCAAGTGTTAAATGTCCTTGCTTGACAGTTACTGACTGACTTAAATATGACAACAAACCAGTAACTTATCTTTTTTTGTTTCTTAAGGTCGCAGCTATTGTGTCAAATGATGCTGAAACTCACAAGAGCAAACTAAAGTATTTTATGGATGAATTCTATAAGATCATCAGGAGAATGGAATCTGGCAACAAGGACCTGTCTATTGCTATTCGAGGCTATGGTCTTTTTGCAGCGGTATGAACTATCTTTTAGCCTTCTTATAGAAGATATTATAGAAAGCCTTACTGAATTTTCCAGCCATTTTCTTTCCAAAACAATTTTTTTTTAAAGTTTGGTAAATTATTTAGCTCAGCTTGAAATGAATGAACAGATGTGTTTAGCTATGTCAACATTACCAGACTGGTCAAACTCCACCCGGTGAAGTTCTGCTGTAGGAAGAGCTTCAGTGTCCCTCTTTATAATGTGTAGTTAAATCGGTTAGACTTCATCTGTCTCCTCACTCATTGAATTATGCATTATACAGGGCCAGCTGAGCCCTCCTAGCTGGAGAAACCTTCCAGTGTTGGCCCTTCATAATAAACAGCGAACTGTTAAAACCACAGCTCCTAATTAGCAAATGAACCAGGGTATTATGAGAAACAATAACTAGAGTATACATTACTATTTTACTAAAGTGCATAAAAATTCAACCCTCCAGGAGACTTTTAGTCTTTTTTTTGCTGTATGCTTTTTCTCATGATGCTCAGTCATTATGCACTTTATATTTCAATCATAAAGACATTCTCCCCCCTGCTTTCTTTTATTCCTTTAAACAAAAGCCCTGCAAAGCAGTAAATGCCAAGGACGTGGATTTTATGTACGTTGAACTTCTCCAGCGCTGCAAGCAAATGTACCTTACAGAGGCCGACACAGAAGACGACAATGTTTACCAGTTGCCCAATTTCCTTCAATCGGTTGCAAGTGTGATACTTCACATGGACACTGTACGCACCAAGCAGAACATTCTGTAACGTATAATCATTTAAAGTGTTAAAGTGAACCTGTCGCCAAAAGTTTTGGTGTTATTTTGGTGTTAACATTGTATGACTCTATGGCAGTAATTGAGACATAACTGATGATTTGATGCTTTGAGCATTTAAACCATGGTCCTGTTTTTAGCACCAACCTTTAAAAAGCTGTCAAGTTCATAGCCCACATGTAAGGTATGAAACTTTGGATGCATGTGGGAACATATGATTTCTCAGTGGAAGACACGGGTAATGTTATTCCAAGTCTTTTTATGTCCTTTAATGCCTATATGGCTGCATGGTTTGTGGACATGTTAGTACAATTTGGTTTTATGCACTGCTGATTAATATGAAGTATTTTTAACTACTGAATGTAAAATACCCTATTTGCTCGATTATAAGACGAGGTTTTTTTCAAAGCAAATGCTCTGAAAAATACCCCTTGTCTTATAATCGGGGTCGTCTTATAATCAGACCTCAAATAGGTCTGACTATGAGACGACTAAGATCCAGATCCCCCGCAGCTGCAGGGGACCTGGATCCTCCTGTCGCGTCTACACGCTGTCCCGGCTACATGACAGGGGAGTCAGAAGCACCGGTTAGTTTGGAGGAGGGAGGGGGAGGGAGTGTTAAATGGGGGGGGGCATAAGGCATTTCTGGAGGTAGAGTGTTCTATGAAATGCCTTTTAACCCCCATAATGCCACTCTGCCTCCAGAAATGCCTTAAACCTCCCTATATGCCACTCTGCCCCATAATATACCTTTTAACCCCCTTAATGCCAGAGTGGCATATAGGGGTATAAGGCATTTCTGGAGGCAGAGTGGCACATAGGAGGTCAAAAGGCATATCATGGGGCACAGTGGCATATAGGGTTAAAAGGCATATCATGGGGCACAGTGGCATTTAGAGGGTTAAAAGGCATATCATGGGGCACAGTGGCATATAGGGGGTATAAGGCATTTCCTGGGCAGATGTGCATAACTGGGTGGGCAGGTTGGAAAATAGAAGGAAATAAAACCAAAATATTTTTCTCAATCATAGCTTTTATTAAAAAAAAAAGCTTACATGAATTAACATTTACTGGTAAAACTTTTTTCCTATAGTGTCGTCTTATATTAAGGCTTTTTCTTTTTTTCCTAAATTAATATTCAGATTTGGGGGGTCGTCTTATAATCAGGGTCGTCTTATAATCGAGCAAATACGGTAATTGAACACTTCCTTAACATGTTTGGAAAATCACTGATGCATAAGGTTTGCTATAGTAGTTTTAAAAGTGGATATGGGGTGAGGCCAAGTTACACCTATAAAGCACTCAATATGTAGACCTGCTAACACAGTCCATACAAAGTTGATATTTGCTGAAATTAGGAAAATAGCATAACATATTTTTCTGCAGATCCCTGAAGTCTACACTCCGGTTCTAGAGCGTCTCCTGGTTGTGCAGATTGACAGCTTCCCTCAGTACAGCTTGAAGATGCAATCGTCCTGCTGTAGGTCTGTGATAAAGGTCTTCTTGTCCTTAGCGGGAAAAGGACCTGTGCTTTGGAGTTTGATTAGCACTGTGGGTGAGTAGTGAATCGGTATTATTCCATCTCTGTTAAAATCCACTTTGCAGGACAACACTACTACAAACTGCAAAATTATTACATTTATACAAAACCATCGGCATTCTTTTTTCCCCTCTAAAACTTACTGAACATATTTGGCTTGTGTTTAGAATATTGTCTTTTTGTGTAGCATATGTAGTCCCGGCCATATGAATACAGATGTCCTCTCCTCTCTGAAACTTGTGGAAACTCATATTTCATTTAGCTGCTACTTTGCTGCAAATATATTTTATGGTTGAAAAAAACCTCTCAAATTTCACTTGGTCCATTGCTAAAACAAATCTCTGTCCCTTCCTCCTCCCAAGCAATTAAGAGACTTTAAGTAAGTGCATTAAGTATGCATTAAGTATGCAAAATCTAGACACAAATGTTTGCAATGCCGCTTTATCAATCAGAGCATTGCAATAAAGGTTTGATAAATAACTGCATAGTACTATGGATTCGCAAATAATAGAGGTTTGTGTAAATTGACATTTCTGAAATGAAAAACAACATAATCCACTTTTTGTCATTTTAAATGTGAACTATTACTGTCACATCATTTTATTTTAAAACATATGTGATAAGGCATTGTGCCAACTCTGTTATATCTACCCATTTCTACAAAGATTTCAGGGAAGCCTGTTATTCTTTCTATTAGTGGGAAAGCACCTCGAAAGTTCCATGCTTTTTCTTTGTTTTAAAAAATGCATTGTGTATGTATAACCTCATTGTACAGTGCCATGGAATCCGTTGGTGCTATAGAAATAAGAAATTACAACAGAAAGTGTTTGTTTTTTTCAAGTTCATTCGAACAACACATTCATGTGTCTAATAACCATAGCACTTCATAATGTATCTTCTGACTTTCAGTTCATCAAGGATTGATCAGAGTGTGCTCCAAGCCTGTAACATTTGCAAAGGTAAATACCAACTATTTTATTGCACTATTGTTTAGATTAATGTGGTGGCAACAGTTCCCCTTTAACCCCTTCACTTCTGAAGTGTTTGTATTTGGCTGTGATTTTCTCCTTTTTTCATTTAGTATACCCACAAACAATATATATATTTGTTTTTCAGGACAAGAAGAACTTTCTTTAGATACCGTTATTTTGATTGTGTCATATAATTTACTATAAATAATATATATAAAACCTAGTTGGTTTGGGGGCCACATTTATGACCTTGAATTGTAACCAATGAACAGTTGTTTACAATTCCAAGTCACAAATGTGTGCATACTATTTTGAATTTAATCCCAAAGTATATATTATTTTAAAAGTAAATAAAATTAAGTAGAACTGCGTTCCCTGTGTTCCCCTATTACAATATTTGTAAGCTGTATGGTATTGATTGAAGCAGTCAGCTATACAGAGGCCATGCTGACATGCGCAGTCAGGGCAGTAGGAGGATGTATCGCATATTTTCCCTCTTCTGTGGATCCTGAACGGGAAGTGTTTGGCTGCAAGCCTAGCATTTTCTTTCTTTCCAGGGTTGGCCAATATGTACATCACAAATTAATAGAACTGATAATGTAATTTGTTACCAACTGATTATGACTGGAGTTTGTGTTTAGGAGGGAAGTGGAAAGGAAGATTTGGAGTCTGAAAATCCAACGTCTGCCGGTGAAATCCGCATAGGAAAGTGGAAAGTTCCCTCTTATAAGGACTACCTTGACCTCTTCAGAAACTTACTCAACTGTGATCAGATGAAGGTACGTCCAAGATCATAACACCTGGCTTCAGGTATGTTTTCATTCCCGGGTAAGTACTGCACGTGATATCATGATTCTGTCCATGACTTCTCAGGCTTTTTTCATGCGTTTTTATTTGTGCATTGCAATGAAATGAGTTGCTCACCTGCGAAATGCTGCACACCAAGTTAAAATGCTGAATGGGGTAAATGAGTAATGCAAAAAGGTTTTTATTAGGTTTTATCAAACCTTAAACAAAGTTTTCTTTGTTTTTTGTCTAACTTAAAGGAGTCCATGTTTTCCGATGAAATATTTCAAACTATTAATTCACCGCTGAAGTCGCTGAATAGGTTATTGTACGATGAGCTTGTAAAGTCTGTCCTGAAGATCATTGAGAAGTTGGACCTTTCATTGCAAAAGCAGGACATTGGGCATGAGGTGAGATTACCCTGGTTACATTAGGGTTTCAGCCGGCACACTTAGTATGTTTGTCTTAAGATGCCTTAACATTGTGCTTTGGGGCACTTGTTCTTTCATTTTATTTGAACAAGGTACAGGCGTTTAAAATAAACTCTTCATCTTCATATCAGGTTTAATCATTTTGATTGAGAATTGGTTCTTGATACAGCAACCAATTATTTGAAGAGAAACTAATTCTGTCAACCATATTTAGTGAATTAACCCTCTCTGGAATAATGGAAGTAGATTAAGCGCTGCATAAATTGTTGGCGCTATATAAATAAAGGATTATAATAGATTCTCAGACTTGAATTCTGGGGCAAAGTTGCAAACATCTACAAATAATGAGAAATATTTTGTGGCTTGTCTTTTACATTTCAATCCATATAGGTTAATTAATCACTATTTTCTTTAACGTTTTCAGATTGATAAAGCTACAAGCAGTGCAATGGTTGTAGCAACTTCTGACCCGACAGCCAACCTTTACCCTTCTAAGCCTAAAGATTTCACAGCTTTTGTGAACCTGGTGGAATTCTGCAGGTAAAACATTTGTTTTCCAGTTGCTTTTTCTCACACCGGGGCTACTCTCCTAAATGTCTTTGTTTGTTAAAACAGGTCAGTGTGCGTTAAAGCTCTTATTAACTTGATGGATTTGGGTTCCTTTTCAGGAAATAATGCATCAGGTGTTCATTCTGTTCATTAAGCAAAATATTAATCTCCTTTTTAGTGAAATATTACCATACAAGCATGTGGAGTTCTTTGAATCATGGATCTATGCATTTGGCTACGAGCTTGTGCTACAATCTACACGATTGCCTCTGATCAGTGGCTTCTACAGACTGCTGTCAGTAGCAATGAAAAATGCAAAGAAATTAAAATACTTTCAGGTATGTTTTGGACTCACAGTACTGTTTTCTAATAAAGGATGCATATATTTTGATATGGGTCAAGACACAGAAGAGTGAGGTACAATTTACACTTTACAACTTTGTGAAGTTCCTGCTTTTCATTCCCTAAAATGCTACTGCAACTTTTAAATTATTTTGCACCATTGGTTCAGCTTAAAAATACCTTTTTTGTGGTAACTGGCTACCAACATAATAACGCAAATGTTGTTTCTTTTACATCTCCGTAATGGTGTTTTTTTTATTATTATGCTCTAGTCTTTTAAATGTATTATTTTTGTAGGGTATCAATCCAAAGAGTAACACGAAATGTCCAGAAGATCCAGAAAAGTTTTCTTGCTTTGCACTCTTTGCAAAATTTGGAAAAGAGGTAAAGTTTTCGGAGATCTACTTACACAGAAATACAATTTGACGTATTTTCCATATAATGGCTTTCAGTGAAATTATTTTGTTTAATAAAGTTATTGTGCGGACAAAAGATTCTCTAGAATAAAATTGTAATTTTCTATGACAAACTCAAAAATCTTTGATTTTGCTTTAAGATGCACATTTTTTTATAGGCTTACAGACTGGTGAGCAATAATTATTGGTTATTGGTAGAAAAAAGCATGTCTACTTTGGAAATAATGCAAATGCAATCCGCTCTTTGTTGCAAGGTCTCAGTAGCCTTTACAGTATTGCGACCAACCTGGAGCCGTCTGTGTTTGGGTGATGTTCACCTATTTGTTTCTTCTTTTCCTCTATGGTTAGGTTGCTTTTGACCTTTGTGGATTAGTTAAGATGCCTCTTCACTCGACAATGTCTGTTTTCATACATGTTCTTCTTTACAGACTATATACAATGTGTATGTGGTTATAGCGCTGGGTGAGTATATGTTAAAGAAAAGTTTTCCCTAATGGTCGTGTGTATGATTTACAGGTATCTGCAAAAATGAAGCAGTTCAAGGATGAGCTCCTGGCATCTTGCTTGACTTTTATTCTTTGTCTGCCTCATGAAATCATCATGTTGGACATTAAGGCATACATCCCAGCGTTGCAAGTAGGTAGAAGGATGGTCATTCCAGTGTTTGCTGTTTCAGTGTAGACTATAAGCTTAAGCTGTCCTGGTTTTCTAAGGCTGCTCCTGAGAGCACGACTTGCGTCTCTCTGGTTGGAATCCATCGTTCTTCTCATAAACTCTTATAGAAACTGATGAGACTATAACTACAGTGGTCTAAAGATGAGCCGAGCGCTCTTTAACTAACGCCTACAGGTGGTAACTGTTGTTACCAATGACAAATTTCATTTGCATCAGCCATGTTTTCCAGGACACATAATTTTCACATCTTTTATACATTTACATTATACATTTTACACAGGACAGGGCAGCACTCACTTTAAGTGTGCTGGTCAGCAATATGAAGACATGATGTATTTCCTGGAAAACATTGCTAATTATCCTGATTAAGGAACCTAATCTGGTGTTGAAATAAATCACGCCACTACAAGGCTGGTTGGTTATTATTGTAGTTGTTAACCTGTGTATTAACTACATGAATCTTGGTTATTATCATGGTTGTGAATTGCCAAAACACATTTAAACCTTCTTTTGATCTATATGAAAAGTCTGATGTATAATTTATAGATCACTTCTGATGCTTTGTATCCACATTACACAGAGAAATCTACCTTGGAGGTCCAGCGTTTAGCAGAATCTCCGGGTTTGCTGATCACAATGTGGTTTTTTTGAGCAGAGACCATGGCTACATAGACATGGTCCAATGTTTTAGACATTCACATTCCATAGAACTTTCCACGTTATGCTTGCAGCATTAGATATTCCCTATCCCCCCCAGTACAGCTGAGCTGTAAAAACAAGCATATCTGCCATTTACAGTGTGATTACAATAATGATAAAGAGCTGTGTTGTGATATCAAAGCAAAATTGTCAAGTTAAAAGTAAGCTAAACCTCTACTCTTCCTTTACACATTCTGTGCATAATCTAGGAGTGACACATTTATTATCTTATTTTGCTGTAGAACGCCTTTAAACTAGGACTCAGCTGTCCATCTCTCGCTGATTCTGGGCTAGTTGCACTTGAAGATTGGTCAACACACATTCCCTCTGAGATCATGCAACCTTACTATAAAGAGATTCTTCCATCTCTAGATGGTTACTTGGCAAATTCTTCCTTTGCTGGTAAGGAAATGCACTGCAAATATTTTAGTGTGCCATATCTAGTGAAATGTTTAAGATATTCACAGAAACTCATATTGTAGGCACTTGATACTTGGGCCAGATTTGCCAATTTCTCTTAAAACGATGCGTTATAGCAAAGCCCATGAAGTCGTGGGGTCATAACTAACCAATTGTGGGCAACACTATATCCAGAAGCTTGCAAAGTCACAAGTGCATGGCCTTCTCTTCCATCTGTACCGGTATTAACATGTGTTAATGTTATTGCCAATTCCATATATCGTCTGTTTTTAATGTCCATGTTAAATACTTTCTCTGTATTGTATTGCAACAATGCTATGGAATCTGCTGGCACTACATAAATACAAAAATCATCTTTTTCAAGAGAAATTGATCTTTTTCCAGACTGCAAAGAGATTGAGAGAAAAATTGACATCCGTTACCTGTAAAAAAGAAACAATGCTGCAATGAAGTTGCATATTTTTTTTTTATTCTAACTACTTCTCCACACTCTTTTGTTGGCTTACTATGGAACTCTTATGTTTTTTCAGATGATTCTATGAATGCCCTGGAACTTACTAGACTTTCTCGAGCATCACAAAAAGGGTTCAATAAAAATCTGATTCGCCAGATAAAGAGAGCAAAGAGCCTTAATGTGGTATGTATTAGCTTGTTGGTTCATAATAGGCTTAATGATTTTTCCTTTTTTACCTTTCTGACGATGGTTAATTCCAAAGATATGAGTGAAAAAGCTTTTTTCTTTCTTAGAATGAAGATTCAACTTTGGCAGCTGTAAGGAATAGGGTAGTGCGGATACTTGGGTCTCTCGGAGGACAGATTAATCGCAGTTTGGTCACAGGTAATCATTTTCATTATGTTAGAGCCTTTGCATACAGGTGATGATACGTGACTAACTTGAATTTTTATGTAAACTACTGTGTGTTATCTGAGACCATCAAGTAAAACTGTTTGCTCCGTAAGCCTCTTATTTATTTCTATTTTTGGGATTTCTGGAGAATCACAGTTCATGATCACCTGATCGATAAGGGCAGAGATCTATAAAGAGACCATCTAGTGCCCCATGCAGTCCCGTCCATGAAGACATTTCTACACATTAAATATATACATCGACAACAGTAATGCAGATTTTTTATTATAGCATGAATTTACACATCTAAAATATTAAAAAATGCTATGCCCCTCAAAGAGGGTCCTTCTTCGGTCTTCGGAGATTGATGCATGGGAGAGTATAAATGGTCCCTGGTAAAAACTCTTGTAGGGAAGAAAGCTTGAAGCTGGTACAGTTTTGCAAATTATCTAGAGACATGAAGACTGACAAACTGTAAGAAACCACCTTACCTAGCAGAGTAAAGGAGGGTTGTAAAAATCACCCTTGCAATGCTGGTGCATTTTCACCTGATTAAAGATTAAATCTGGTTATATATTATATTAATTCTTTGCATTTTGTTAATATTATTACAATTTGTTAATATTATTAGCAATTCTTACATTCTATTATACATACACTTATACACTTACATAAAATTACATTCTGCATTGCATTGCAATAGCAACAATCCAGTTAATGAATGGAATTGTAATGAAAGGGTTCATTTTTGTGTCAAAGTGTATTTAGATGTGCCTTGAGGTTCTACTCATTTCAAGATCTGTTTTGCATCGTCTACCATCGCCTTCGACGTATTATTTATCATGCTATTTTTCTACTAATCCCAGTGCATTGTTTAAGGTGCGGATGTTTCCATTGGCTTTAATTGTAGAATGTTTTAATGATCCTAGCCTAGTTTCTAGACTTTGTGATTTCATTGTAGCATTACATCTCAAACCATGTGTTAATTGCTTCGTTAAAACCAATTTACTTTTAAATGGGTCATTAAAGTAATTTGTAAGCACTTTAATACATAAAAATAAGCACCTACGGGCTGTCGTGTTTTGTAGTTCTGCAAATGTGGAGCGTGTCTGATGCAAAAGAAAAGTCAGATGTAAGGTATTGTATGCATTTAAATGCATATGGTGGCAGGAATGTACCTTTAAACATATAAAGTAAGATTTTTTTTGCCATTTCATTAACCATTTTTTTTCTCTCGAAATGTTGGTCACAAAATACCCAATGACAAAGTATTATTTTTTTTTTTTTTTGCGTCATTCAAAGCACTTTATTTACCTAAATGCTGACATGGTCAGAGGATCACCCATACATTGCTTCACCTTTCACACATCATTAATATATGCGTTAGTGCAGACTAACAAAATATTTGTTTATATCACACAAACTAATTTTATACCCTTGGTTTCTTACAATGAAAAGCCACTTCTGTTGAAGAAATGATAAAGAATCATGTTTCCTGGGACACAGAAAAAAGACTGAACTTCGCCGTGCCATTTATTGATCAGAAACCAGTCATCTACTTGGACACGTTCCTTCCTCGTGTTACCGAACTGGCACTTTCTGCTAGTGACCGACAGACAAAAGTGTGTTTTGGTTTTTATCTCTTTTTTTGTTTAAGTTTAAGCAAGTTGCATCCTTTGATCAGTAGTCTAAAAAGCTGTAAACACTGTCTAAAAATGATTAGCATTGTTCTGCAGAACAGTAAAGTAAAGCACAGCTTGAGTAGTGCATCACACATACATCATGGGATAGTGTTCAAAAATTACAACCATATAAATTAGAGTACTTTCCAGCATTCTACTGACTCTATCAATTCATTTTGAAATATATATATATCTCTCTATATTTTTAACCTTCAACACTTGTATTTCAGGTTGCAGCCTGTGAGCTGTTACATAGCATGGTTGCATTTATGTTGGGGAAAGCGTCTCAGATGCCGGACACAAACACAGGTCCACCACCAATGTATAAACTATACAAACGTACTTTTCCTGTTTTGCTTCACTTGGCATGTGATGTCGACCAGGTATGTTTGGAAAAACTTTTGTTTACTATCTTCATTTTCCTTGCTTTATCCGTTGCACATTTTAGAAATGTCATTCCACAATTCTCGAGTGTTGAAGTGTGAGCGTTGTGGCTTCAACTCGCCGAATTTCCTGTGACTTGGGAAGATAACTTTCCCCATTGTATGATTGGTAGAGCATATGATCTTAAATTCCCTTACTGTTTACATATATACACAGCTTTTTATTGGTTTATTTAATATGTAAAACTGTAAAATCAATGGGTGTAGGGTTAACTACATTGGATTTAATTAGTTTTTTTTAATTCATACCTCTTAGTAAGAAGAAACACAGAGGCAGGTTGCAGATAGTGAATAGATACACAGGAGTGTTCACCTGAGGTTATAGTCCTGAGGACTAATTAGCAACCACTAGGGATAACTTTATAAACATTTTATCAGATAAGTTATTTGAAAAGAAAGAATCCTATTTGCTAGTAGGGTTTCAGCACACAGTAATCATATCTATTTTCTCTTATAATAATAATAATAAATATCTCGCTATACATTTTTATTTTTTATATTTTTTTTGACATGAGATTTTTTTAACTGCTAGAAATTGGAAACCCGGAGAAGAAATCTCTTGGCCTTTAGTCAAAAGTAAAAAAAAAAAAAAAAACAAAAAAAAAAAACTGTTTTGCGCGATGGAACAAGGATATTATATGGCCAATTGAAAAAAAAACTTCCTATTATGCGATATGGAAACCATGGTTACAGGCTGTATCTGTAGAAATGCATATTAATCAAAGCTTGTCAAAATTATTATTCTAGATCTATTTTCTACACTCATTAATTTATTTACCAAATAAAGGATTTGTCTGTGATGAACAGAATTAATCATGGTTGTTTGTGTTGTTGCATTTCCATTGATTTATTCATAAAATAAGTAACTAAAATGTTAATGTTTTGGGTTTAGAAAAAGTGACAGATCCAGTTTAGGAAATCACAAGTCATTTATGTTGGCTCTGTAATGGTTTGCTACCTTATGCCACATATAAGACTTTTTTTTAATCAGTTGTTCCAGTAGCCTTATGTTTTGCATTTGTTCCATATTGCTAATGTTTTGTTTACTTTATTTTGATATTTGTGTTTAGGTAACAAAGCAGCTTTTTGATCCTCTTGTTATGGGTCTGATACATTGGTTTACCAGCAACAAGAAATTTGAAAGTCAGGATACTATTGCTTTGCTGGAAGTGATTTTGGTGAGTCCTTTTTCATTATAAATAAATACCAAAAATAATATAATTTATGATAGAATTATAGCAGCTGTTCACTTTGTGTCACTTTTGTCACAGTTCGGATCTGCACATTTTTTATATATATATATATATATATATATATATATATATATATATAAGGTCTAGTCATTGCTTCTCAGTCAGTATAAGCTTATCACAGAAAACTTTTTCATGCATATTAAACTTGACTTAATCGTATACCTGCTCCTGGTTGCTGTATGATTGAATAAGCATATGATGTTACTGTGTTTATTTCAATCCTCATAGTGTTCCACTTAACAGAGATCCTTTTCTCTTGTGTGTTAAGGATGGCATTGTGGATCCGATTGACAGCACTCTACGAGACTTCTGTGGTCAGTGCATCCAGGAGTTCCTAAGATGGTCAATAAAGCAGACAACACCACAACAGCAAGAAAACAGCCCAGCCAACACCCTATCGTTATTTAAACGCCTCTACAGCCTAGCACTTCATCCTAATGCATTTAAACGATTGGGTGCTGCTCTTGCCTTCAACAACATATATAAAGAATTTAGGTATGTAATAGAATACTTCTGTTGAAATGTATGTTATGCATTTTAAACATATTTGTCATAGTCCACTATAGGCTACCTTATTTATGTTATGACAGTTTCATTTTAAAGCTAAAGCCTATTGCATAGTACTTGGTTTGCAGTCCTGGGGATGGGGGCTTCATCCACTTAGACTTGAAAGTAGCAGAGAGTGGTCACAACCTGGAAGGGGACTGGGTCTGGATACCGAACATATTAACCTGGAGCCCAGGGGATGCAGCGTGTGTAACTGAATGAGAGCTGATATATTTTCACATTTTAATATATATAAAAACTAATGTTCTTTTGCTTCCTAGGGAAGAGAACGCGTTGGTTGAAAACTTTGTATTTGAGGTGTTGGTTATATATTTTGAAAGCTTGGCACTGTGTCATTCAGATGAGAAATCCTTAGGTGAGTTTAACTGTGTTTTTTGGGGGGGGATTTGTAAAACGTTCACATATTTCAAACGCTATTGGAAAAATTAACATTACAGTAATATTGGTTTATCTAATTGCTCAAAATGTGTTTTTTTACAATAAGATTAGAGGTATCTGAAGTATATTCAGAGTTATGTCGTAGGTTCCTTATACTTTTTAACATCTTGAGCTACTTCATTGGGGGAAATTTGTCAAATTACATACTTTGCGTTGTAATAGCCATTTTTGTGCAGGGGAAGTTCACTAGGTCTGGAGATGTAACTCTAATTCTACTCTAGTGATAAATCCACTTGCCTATGAGGTTTTAGATGTTTTACACAAAATATTACAGTGTTAGCATTGTATCCCGTCCTGATAAATTAAAATGCTGTATGAGTAACAAGATATTGTATTCTGCTTTTCTTTTTCCATTCCCTTTAGGCACCATTCAGCAGTGCTGTGATGCAATTGATCACCTGAAACGTATAATTATACGCAAAGCTGACAGCTTGAACAAAGCAGGCAAACGGCGTGTCCCAAGGTTAAAAAAAAATTGAAAAATTCATGTAGACATTTTTTGTATGTTTTCTAGGTTTGCAATTGATTCCATTTATTAGTTTTTAAAATTATATTATTTATTATGAGTGCAAGGTCACATTTTTGCACGTTTTTACAGACCTAAGGTGAGCATCGGTTTTTTAGTGCTATGAAAACATGGCATAAAGGTGCATGTCATTACAATTGAACCATTCAAGCAGCCAGCAAGCGCAGTATTGTTTACTGTAAATAGAGAACCCATTTCTGTCTGGAAAAGTCTTTTGACAGTAGTTGACAAAAGTGCAAATGGAGTGTTGTCCATTCAGAGTCTATATTGTATTGTATATATCTGTATTGGCCCGAGTATAGGCCGCACTTTTTTTCCCCCACTTTAAGTCTTTAAAGTGGGGGTGCGGCCTATACTCGGGGTCTAGCGCCCGACGCCCGGGACTGCATTGCAGGCAGCGGGGTTAGGATACAGATCCCCCGCAGCGGTGCAGGGGACCTGCATCCTACTGTCTGATACGCTCAGACAGCCTCCCCCCCCGGCACTTTCCACGGGGGGAGTACCGGCACGGGAGGTTGTCTAAGCGCATCGCACGGACGTTCACCGGCAGCGGCGATGCGCCGTTGCCGGTGAACATCCGCACGATGCATTTTAACCCCCCCCCGACTTACCAGAGCAGACTCCCGGGTGTCTTGCAGGGCCGGCGGAAGACATCTACGCAATACGCGTATACAACTTCCGGTGCCGGCACTTCCGCTGAGTGCCGGCACCGGGAGTTGTATACACGATGTGCATAGATGTCCCCCTCTGGCCCCGTAAGACACCCGGGAGTCTACTTTACTATATTTGTAAAGTGGATAGTTTTCTAAAAAAAACCTTCTCCTGCAAGCTTTCCATGGTATTTCTTGTAAATATTCTAGACTAACATTTCTGTTACCAGCATGCAGTACTAAAAATTTCAACGTTTTAAACAAACAACATTTATTGTTATTATAATTTTCTTTCCTTTCTTAATTTAGAGGATTTCCACATGGCAAACCAGTTTGTCTAGCGGACATTGTGCTGTGGCTCTTAAAACAGTGTGGGCGCCCTGAGACAGAATGCAGACACAAAGCCATGCAGCTCTTCTTTGAGTTTGTGCCTCTATTGCCAGGTAGTTGGTACTATTCTACCCCTTTAGCACCTATTTGACTCGTGCATTCCAAGCTCCCAAAACATGTTTTCTTGGGGCTAACATAAAACCCATACTTTGACCCATACAGAGTATTTTTTTTTTTGTTGCTGTTTTTATTTTTTTGCCATGTTAGTGTACTAAGAAAATATTTAGGAGTACTCTCTTTGTAAATATTTTTAAACAGATTCAACTGTTTATTAATACATTATCTCTGTTCTGTATTGACATATAAACATGTTTCTGTAAGTCAAATTTTTATGTACTGTTTGTCCTGTCATATGGAATATGATGGCGCTATACAAAATAATAAGGTTCTACAATCTTCACAATTTGCAAGTGGTACGTTGCTGTGCATTTTACTGTTGTCTCTGTTTTTCAGGCAAGAAATCTCCTTCCACATGGCTGGATGAAATTATTAAGAAAGAAGGTGTAAACTACCTTATTAATAGGATTGAAGGCTCAGGGGCTGCTGATGGGATCCATTCTGGAATATTGCAGATTGCTACGCTGCGCGACTTAACTGAAGCCTTCAGCCTAAGAGCGGTTATACAGTGGATGGACATGTTTCTTGCTGCCCTAGATGGTTATAACACATTTATTGGCATGCATGTCATAAAACCACACATCATACTTGGTGAGGGATGCTAAATTCAGAAATTGTTTAATAATTCACATAAAGGAAATGTTCAAGTGGCAAAGTTAAAAGCATGCATTGGTTTCAGACCTAGTTGTGGGTATGAAAAAAAAGTAATCCAGTAGTCTGAAAACTATTAATATATAACAGATATTTGGTAACAATGTCTAAAACAATAATTTAGAAACTGGCACACTAATCAATTCCATTAATATTTTAAAAATGTTGCAAAACGCCCTCATTTCTCTGCTGAATCTAGGCTGATCTTATTACTTGACCCTGTATATTAACTCATGATTGCAATGATTGTTCAGTAGGTTTCCATAAAGTCATGCAGCCAGTAGCAATAACATGAAACATTTAATGGTAAGACTTGTTACCGAGATCAGATACTTCACTACTCTAAAAATGATGAATTTAGTTGCCACAAATTACCTAATGGCTAATCTTAAGATTCTATTTCCCCAGCTGCTTAGAAAGTTGGATAATTTATTCACTTGTTACAAATCATACTCATCTCCACCCCAACCCTATACGGAGCAATATTTTTCATCCTGTCTTTCCCTGTGATGTGCCAATAGCCACGTAATGGGGACTTTCTCTAACTAGTCCCCTGCCTCCGACTGGTGAAGAGTAAGGAAGTCGATAGCTGAATAGCAATTCATTCTCATGTGAATATATGAACTAGAACTCTGAAGGTTATGATTCCAGATGTATTTTTGGTTGGAGATGCTTGAAGACATCCCAAACCTTATATATGGTGTTCTAAAGTAACAGAGTGTTACTTTTTATGAATACTTTCCTATTAGTAGGTTTGGGACTATTGGTACTTGGTAAACTTAATGCTTAAGAAAGAGAACTGTTGGGTATTTTTTTGTTTGAATTTAGTGCTTTTGTTGTACTATTTTGTTATGATGTATATTGTATTTATCCTTGCTTCTAGCTCCAGATGTGAAGTCATCCTTCCTAAGATCTGTACAGTTCTTCATTACATATCTTTCCAAAGAGGACATCAGTGCAGCACAAAATTGTTTCACCGCAGGTTTGAAGATATATCTCTTCAGTCCACAAGAGAGAGAAGAGTACAACTACAGCAAATGTACCATAATTGTGAGGATTATAGAGTTTGTCACAATGATTGTGGAAACTTGTCAGCAAGGTTTCTGGAGGGTGAGCAGTTGCACTTTTTTTTTTAAATAGTTTTTGTTGCTTTGTAAGTAATTTTAGCATTGTCTGGCTCATGCATGCCCATTTGTAGGGATAACCATTTACAGATGGGGCACTGAGGCTCAGACTGAACCAGTTTGTCCAAATAACCCTTGAAACATGACCTGATCAGACAGTAGGCTAGAGGGTAAAATAAAATGGATTCAGGAAGGTTTGAGAGTTCTACTGTTAGATCATGCCCCCCCCCCCCTTAATTCTGCATGTGTGTTATATATGGATGTGTATTAGACACCTGATTTCACAGTGTGCAGGTTTGTTTAGTGAAGTTTTTTTCCTGGTATTTTAGACTCTGGAGAATGAGCTGCTAAATGACTCAATGTGGGAGTTAGCAGCCGCTACGGTGTGCAATCCATCTAGCATCGGCTTTAACACTGCGGATGTTCAGGTGATGAAGAACCTTCCCGCTGTTTGCGTAAGGCTCATGGACGCTCTGATGAAAACACCTTACCTCAAAAACATGGAGATTTTCTTGCAGCAGAAAGTAACAGTGCAAAGGTAAAAGATGTGCACATGTATGTATGTGTGTGGGTGTGTGTATGTATATATGTATGTATGTATATGTATGTATATATATATATATTTGAATGAACCTGCACCGAAGCTCCATCAAAAACCATGAGGAAGAAAAATATTGCACCCCGGTAGGACACCATTTCACACAGAACAATCACTCCATCCAAAACCTAAAAATTAAAGTACTCAAAGGAAATTTCAGAGACTCTCAGGAAAGAAAAACATTTGAGATGAAAATGATTACACATTTCAACACCATAAAAGAGGGACTTAATGTGGATTCTGGTTTCCTTACACACTACCAGAACTTCATATGAACTTCATCTAGTCATCCAATGTTTAATTGCTGTTATCTTTGATGTTTTACTGTGGTTATTGGTTTCTCTAAGTTTATTTGTTCTGTCCCTGGGTTATCTCTCTACCTCTCTGCATTTCTCACCTCCAGACCTATTATTTACGACACCCCACTCAACCCCCCCCTTCTCTTATACCATCACTTGTTTTAAGTTGTAACCTCTATCATGTTGATTAGTATTGCTTCAGATCTGATGAAGGGAGGATAACTCTCGAAAGCTTGTCTTTTTAATATTATGTTAGTCCAATAAAAAAGGTATCACCGCATACTCTGCAATACTCTATTTTTTGACATCGTGTATATATATATATATATATATATATAAATATATATATATATATATATATATATATATATATATATATATATATATACATACACAGTTTTTAAATGAATGTTAATAGATTCATATAAATTCGTATTCTATGCATCTGCTTTCTCTCCCTGTCCAAAGCTTCTTAGCTTGGAGGAGAATCGTTCAGCCAAATACACCTCTCTAGCAAAATAGTTTCTTTTAAAACGGAATCTCGTTCTATTATTAGTTCCACTGAAATAAGACTAACGAACGCTATATTTTGAGTATTGCTTTGATTGGCTGTATATTTTATGTGGAATGTTTTATTTGTTTAGACATTGTGTGCCAAATTCTCATTTAAATCTAATCTTCTGGCAGTGTTAAAACATATAAAGACGTTTTGTATGATTCTGTCTTTCATGTACGTACATTTTTCTTATACCTGTCACTCTGTGTGTCCGACCAGCATTGAAGATCTGTGCTCTGTTAATTTGTATGATCCAGATGCCAGATTGGATCGTGCCATGTTAAACGCCACATTGTCAGCTTGCCAACAGCTTCACAAAGCACACTTATTGAATTCTACCTTACATCATCAGGTAAATATGTTTCTGAGAAACACACTTCTTGTATAGTTTTATCCTTAAAGGTTACTTGGACTTTTAAATTTTACCCAACAGAGAAACAAGGTGTGCTCAAGACACTTATTTCGGGGTATTTTGGTCAACGCGACTACTTTAGTGACAGTTATCATAGTGAAAAGAATGATGCAAGTCAATAGACTAGAAATTGTTGCTATTGCCTGCTCAACCTGGGTCGTCTTCTCACATTATTATTGTACTTTATTTATAAAGCCCAACAGATTCCGCAGCACTATACATGATGAAAATGTTACAGATAACGACAAGTACAATACAGCAATTGACATACAGATACAAGAGGAATGAAGGGCCCTGTTCCTACAGGAATTTACAATCTAGGTCAATTATGGATTGAAAAATCCCATCAAAACATGTTTTACGGGCAGTATCTGTCCCTGACTGTGACATAAAATGCCCTTAAATATTAATTGCCAGAGGAATTAAAAGCTAGGCACTTTTGTGTGTGTTTGTATGTATATGTGTGTATATATATATATATGTGTGTGTGTATATATCTATATATATCCTGGTAAATATAGTATAAAAATTTAATACTTTGTCTATTTTAGATTGCAGGTCTTCGCTTTAATGTAGGTTCAAAGTTGCTTTCCGTAGTTTACAAGGGCATTGCTCCTGCTGACGAGAGGAAGTCTCTGCCATCTTTAGATGTCAGCAGCAAATGTCTCGCTGATGGGATTCTACAGATGGCTTTTCATTTTGGCGCCCAGGTGAGTGTTTACCTCCCTAGCAAATTTATTTGAAAGGAGTGCTGGCCCTGCATAATGCAAATTCAATATAGGTGGTTTTCAGTAAATCTCACTGATTTAAATATGCTTTATACATGGCCATTCAAGCTATTGTTGCTAAAGAATCTCACTTAGGCCAGCCCTTTTGTATGATAAAGTGAAGTCACCGAGATGGAACTGCAACTTTCCTGCAGCTGATCTTGCCAACTTCTTCTTAAATAAACCCCATTTTTGTTCTTCTAGCCATCCTCAATAGGCCTTATAAAGGGCTAACCGTAGAGAGATACTGCTCCACATCCATCCTTATAGGAGAAACTCTTCCTGGTATCTTTAATAAAGTGTTTAGTCTCAATTCATCTGTAAACCATTCTTTAGTAAATCAGAGTCCAGCTTTATTGCTCTGTTTAGCCCTGTGTGTATTTAATACAAATAGTATTTGGTTGTGCTTTCTTTCCAAAACAGTGTGAGGAGCTTGTAAGCCTTCTACTTAACACCGTCGTTTTGTCTGTGCCATTGTCTGGAACATCTCAAAAAAACTTTATCAACTTTTCCCACGGAGGATACTTCTACAGCTTATTTTCGGAAACTATTAACACAGAACTTTTGAACAACTTGGACACTGTGGTCCTTCAGCTCCTGAAATCATCTGTGGAGAATCCAAAAATGGTAATACCGTGTGTATCCGTGTTATCTGTGCAAACACCATTTGGGATACAAGGGGTCTGTACTGCAATCATCTAGCAATGCAGTTGGTTTTATGGCATCTACATGTTACTATAAGACGGTTCTACTTGTATTTTCAGGGAGAAGCTCATGTGTGTATGAATTATGGGTCAGATAATTACTTTTGCTTCCCTTAAGGTGAGCTCTGTCTTAAATGGTATGCTGGATCAAAGCTTTAGACACCGAACAATTCGAAAGCAGCAAGGTGTCCGATTGGTAAATGCAATACTTCAAAACTGGATGAGACTGGAAACCTGGTGGGACCAAAATTCTTCACCAGAGAGCAAAATGGCCGTCCTTACACTACTTTCCAAAGTTCTCCAGGTATACTGGTGGTGATAACAAGTGGACTGCAATCACACTTTTCCCCTTTTATCTGAGACTTAGAATAGAAGGGATGAGGGTCCTAAGAGAAAGGCCCTAAGACATTACCCCGAGTTAGAGGGGGTTAAGCACCCTAGAGATATTCTACCCAAATGTATAAGAAAAACACAATAATTTTTATTCTTGTAGAAATAAGGAATACAAAGTGGGTCTTTCATTTTCTTTGTAACCTTCTATGTAAATTGAGCTTAGAAACCACTAGAAGGTGGTCTGTCAAGGTCAAAAGGTACAGGGATATCTAATTTAGCGGTGTTGTTGGTATAAAGTATATATGTATGTATTGCTTACCTTTATATGCAGTGTTAACACTAAAAACATTTTTTGGGAAGTATTGATCCCTTTGTTTGCTACTCCCTCCCCATTTTATTAAGCTGTTTAAATCTGAAGTGTTCATCTCATTGCAGATTGATTCATCTGTCTCTTTTGATACAACTCATTCAGCCTTTGCTGATGTTTTTAAAACATACAAAAGCATTTTGACAGATGAAAATCTCGGACTACATTTGAAAGTAAGCCCACGTTTTACACCAAAAAGTTTAGTATGTTCCTGTTGAAAGCAACTGGTTCTTATGTCTGTGGAAATGTTACATTGACTGGACAAGTTTATTATATATTCTGCTAGAGATTGGTCTGTAGAGCAATAGAAGGTAAGCGGATACAGTAGAGCATGCGGCTAGATGGTGGCTTGTACTGTGCTTTGTGCAGTGCGCTCAAATTTGATTCCTATATATATATTATTTAATACTAAAAGCAGAACAAATCATGTGCAGCTGGAAGGGTGGAAGAGAAATATGTCCTCTCCCGAATTGACCTTAGTTCCCCTATGTAGTAGGGTCAGCCCTGGATGGGTTCAACGATGGGTTCAATCTATTCGCTCTAACACCCACTTGTTCTAACACCATACACACACACTCTCCCTCTTCCCCTCCCTCAAGTGCCATTAGCCCTAGGCTCACCCCTGACACTCTAACAGGATACGCTCACACTAGCACCAAATATAACATCCTACAATAACAAACACACACTAGCACACAGTAACACACCTCCTCCCCCCCCCCCTATTCTTGTCCCATCTCAGCTTGCACATATGTTAAGTGACCCTGTTTACTAGTTGGGTTCGGGAAAGATAGGAGCGCATGAGCCCAGAAAGCGCTTGGGTGACTACCAAAACACTCGAAGCTTCACCCCACCTTAGTCCGCTCCTAACAACTTCCCTGTGTTTTAATATTTAATTCTATTCTTGCTATTCTGTAGGGTCAAGCTGTTATTGTTCTTCCTTTCTTCACCAACCTCACTGGAGAGAAACTGATGGAGTTAAAATGTACCCTGGACCAGTTTGTTGCATTTAATTTCCCAATGAAATCTGATGAATTTCCAAGGGGGACCCTAAGGTTCAATAATTACGTAGACTGTGTGAAAAAGGTGGGTTTCATTCCATTAGCCAATAATATTTCGTTTTCTCAAGATATTATATTTTCAATAAATCCGTGTTTTATTAAAGAAAATTTTATTTATCTCATTTTGTTTTAAAAGGAAAATAAACATGCTTTTACTTCATATGTATTACAATGTTTCCGTTCTATAAGAACACTAGATATCTGACTCCTAAATTTATAATAATTTCCAAAGTTTAATATTTTCAGAATTTGTTATGAACATTCTGATAACAATTGTATTTTACATTTTCTATAATACTTCGCTAGGGGCAAATCTAAACTAGATTACAAAGCAATCCATGTATAGTATTAAGTAAACAGCGGACGTATTTGTATAGATCATTAGATGAAAATAAATTGTTACCTAATCTCTACATCTATCTAATCTCATTCTACTAGAGATCCTTTAAGACACCAGTTGTTAGTTATTTGGTAATGCTACATATTATTTAAATATTAGGTACATTTCTAGCAATAAACCCATGCGTTAAAAGGTCCTTCTGTTCAAAAGTTTCTTGAACTAGTGTTAGACTCTAATGCTGACACATTTTGGTTTGTAATCCTTTTTTACACTAATTATATATTTTATAGTTCATAAACTTAGGCACTTATATTTCTATCTTCAATTGTTTAGCATGAATAAAATTTAAATATGACAATTTTTATATCAGTTTCTAGATGCTCTGGAGTTGTCTCAAAGCCCAATGTTACTCCAGTTAATGAGTGAAATTCTTTGTCGGGACAACAAACATTTTATGGAAGAATTATTTCAAATCAGCTTCAGGAAGGTTGTTCAAAGGTAACTTTAAAGAACCCGCATGCACATGAAACCTGCACATGATGCACACAGCGGACTATCCTTTTAAGATAGTAAAGAAACCTACACTCTTATAGAGTACTTTTTATTTTTTTTCTAGTAGTTTATTCTAGCAAACCCTTGGCCTTCTACAAAAATATCACAATAACAATAAAAATGGAGTTTAGACAATATAAAGGCATGAGTAAGTATATAAAGGCTAGATTTAGCACTAGGAACAATTCCTTTACACGTTTTCGCTTTGGAGCTTAAACACGTACCTAAATTGATTTGGAAGTGTCTAATAAAGTGAGCGTTTGTGGGTCATTGCAGTATCAACGTGCCTACCCTCCTGCTTCTCCTACAAGAAGGGCTGAGCTGGCCATGTACAAGGCATAGAAAAAAAATGGTGTGATAACATATGGACTCTCAATTATTTATTCATGCAGTAGAAGATCCAATAGGTTAGCCCTTCATAATGCTAAGTGAAGTTGGTGAGTTGAAACTCTCCTGCAAACTCCTTATTTTTTAAGTTTAGGGACTGGGCTACCTCAACAGCTTTGAGTTCAGAGCTTTTGGCCAGACCTCCAAACTCCACCAAGAGAACAGATTGATTTTGTATTACTACTTATCTTCATCTGTAAATTATAGAACATAGCATTATTCTGTTACTGGTATTGTTTGAATATTTATTGTTATTGTTCAGGAGTAGTTCCAATAAGCAAGTTGTCTTCCTGGAGACTCTGCATAACATGTTCAAGAGTGAAGAGCTGTTATCAAACTCAACTCGGCAGTCTGTAATGGATCGCTGTCTCCTCACTCTCCTGTGGAGCTGCAGCTTGGAAGCATTACAGGAATTCTTCAGCAACATTATTTGCTCGGTAATGGACATACTGAAGAGCAGGTTTACCAAGGTAACCTTCCTGTTTACATTATGAATCAAACCGCTCGATACAGATTAACAGATGATTAATGCTAGTTTCTATTAACTTGAAAACTGTTTCTATGTGAAACCATCTGAGGTACCATTACTCCTACTACTTTTGATGGGACAGTCTGACCACCAGGGTCGAAGGGTTGGATTCTTTCTTGAGCTTCTTTCTTGAGCTTACTACCAGGGAAGAATGTATTGCTAGCACAAGAGCAAGCACCACGGATTGACAGCTGTGCCCTGGCACCCTCCTCATGAAAGAATATACAAGGTTTTCGGTTTGCTATCATATTATTTTGGGATCTTTAACCCCTTAAGGACAATAGGGGTTATTACTCGTAGTATATTGTGGGACAATGGCTATTTTAACATTTTTCGGTGTTCCTGTTTAGCTGTGATTTTCTTCTTTCTCATTTCATGCTCCCACACATATTATATATTGTTTTTTTCAGGACAAACAGGGCTTTCTTTAGATACCATTAATTTTATCATATCATCTAATTTACTATAAAAAAAATGATAAAATATGGGGATTTTTTGTTAAAAAATTACTTTTTCTCACTTTTTAAACAAAAAACTTTTACTCATCTGCAAAAACGAATGAAAAAACCTGCTAAATAGATTCTACTATTTGTCCTGAGTTTAGAAATACCCAATGTTTTTATGTTTTTTTGCTTTTTTCTGCACGTTATGGGGCAATAAGTACAGGTAGCGTTTTGCTATTTCAAAACCTTTTTTTCCAAATCTGGTAATTCTTCCCCCATGTGCCATTTCAGGTATCTTTGAAGCCGGCCAATGCAATTTACCCCATCAAGTCATATATTTTTAAAAACTAGACACCCCAAGGTATTTCACATGCTGGTAATTTAACCCTTTCCATGCACTAATTTTACCACCAGCCTTTGTGAAACTTTATGGTAGTAAATTTTTTTGTATTTTTTTCCACACACGTTGTACTTCAGGTATAAAATTATCGCTCCTGGTATATGTCCGTGTCAAACAACACCCCAATATGTGTTCAGTAACATCTCCTGAGCGCAGTGATACCCCACATGCATGGGTTTGTTGGGTTATTTGGGAGGTAAAAGGCCGCCTTTGTGAGGTGTGTATTTTTTGGCCATTTAGACATCTGATCCTACTGCCCCCATGTCCCATATTTGGGACACCTTTGAACCCGGCCAATTCAATTTATCCCATCCACTCATGCATTTTTTAATACGAGACACCCTATGGGCATTTGTAATGCCAATATTTTAACTCTTTCCATGCTGGAATTTTTGTAAAGATAAAGAATTTTAGGACTTGCTTATTAATTTTTTTTTTTTTTTTTTTGGTGACAGTGGGGATTTTTATATGTTACCATATTATTTTTATTTTTTAAAAATTTTTTTTTACATTTTTTTTTATTTATTTTTTTACTAATCACTCATTAGTGAGCTGGGCTCCATTGACCTTGCATGGTTGGATGCAGTACCTGCATTCAACCTGCAGGAGGAGCTCGAGAGTTCACAAGAGGGTCTGGATAGACCCTCTGTGAACTAAGATCTATTGTTAATTCCATCCTGTGAATGACGGCAACGTCATTCACAGGATGGCACTTGTGGTTGCTCTTCGGAGCAATCACAAGGTGATCGGGGGTCGGGGGCTAGTGTTGCTGATATGCCTCGATATCGAGGCATGTCAGTAACACCATTTATGCTTAGGAAGCGATTCAGATCGCTTCCTAAGCTGTTTTAGCCGGGCGCCGCCGCGATCTTTCATGATCGGTGCGGCGGCGGCCATTTTTCTTCCGGGGAGGGCTGCCGAGGGCTGCCCTCCCCGGATCCACGGTCAGCCTCACTTGGGAGGCTTCCGTGGATGCTGCAAAGCCGCCGATCGCGGCGAAAACGCCGCGATCGCGGCGATGCAGCTGTTTAACGGCAGCCCGTACATGTACGGGCATTGTCGTTAACCCGTTGCACGGCAACCCCGTACATGTACGTGGATTGTCGTTAAGGGGTTAAATGCATAGCAAATCTGAAGCTTGTGTCAAACAATACAGATCTATTTAGCACACCTTTTAAATTTACAGCTTTGTGTTAGTCATCCGTAAGATTGCCCGTAAAGGGAGAACTCAAGTGCTGTTGGATTGTTGAAAGCAGTTTATAGGATGAGCGTGATTTAGTGCACAACAAAGTCCTTAATATGAAACTTAACTCTTCTTGTAGGTGTCAGAATCCGTGTTTGAGACACAAGTTACTAAAAAAACAGGATATT
The DNA here is from genome assembly GCF_027358695.1 of Spea bombifrons. Lineage (NCBI taxonomy): Eukaryota > Metazoa > Chordata > Amphibia > Anura > Pelobatidae > Spea > Spea bombifrons. The sequence goes on along the minus strand of NC_071091.1, from coordinate 82,888,983 downwards.
ACATGATGTTGGAAGTTCTCTTTTCTCGGCTATCTAAGGATGATATATATTCCAAAGAATCAAAAATAAACCATGCATTTGAGGGGACTTTGAATGTTGAAGGAAATCAGCTTACCAAGACACTCCTAAAGTAAGATATTAGATGGATACTTTGAGTTCCTTCCTATTTCATCCTTTTGAGAATAACAGTTCAGTTGTTATTTTACTGCTTGTATTAACTAAATATAAGCAATTTGAAAAGACAACCCGTAAAAAGTTATAATCTAAAGAAACATGGTATTTATGATGTTTAACATGAACTTTAGTTTAGGCTGTGCTTCTACATGCTTTTATCACTTTAATAAGCAGAAGAATAACAATGAGAGGTCGTTATTAGACCAATAATATTAATATTGGTTCACAACTTTCTAATATTCTTTTCCTTTGTGTTTAGATCCTGCTATGATGCATTTACTGAGAACATGTCCGGTGAAACCCAGCTGCTGGAGAAAAGGAGACAGTATCATTGCGCTTCATATAACTGCGCTGTAGCAGTTGTGAGCTGTGTTTTCACAGAAAGTAAATTCTACCAGGGATTTCTTTTTACGGAAAAGAAAGAAAAGGTAATTGCTACACAATGAAAAATACCTGCAGCTCATGTGTTAGGCAGCTTGGGTACAATTGTTTCTATAGAGCTGTTTAATATGGATTTTGTTTTTTCGTTTTGTCTATTATGTCTGCTACTTAAGTTGTCTTAGTAAGATTAACATTGGTGTGCGTTTTTGTGTATTGTCAGATGTTAAGACCAGAGGTGGTGCAGTCTTAAAGAATATTTTGGGGTCCAAGTTTTTGGGGCTGACCTGGTGATACTAAGTTTTTCATTCTCTATTCATCTGTAATGATGCATGTTGAGAATGGCTTGTTATTGAGTTTTGAACAACTTCTTTCGTGTCCCTTTTCTCCCACACTTTAAACCTTTTTATAAAGAACTGTTAGGATCCAACCCTAAAACCTTTCTTTTGTTCTTTTTAGAACGTACTCATACTTGAAAACTTAATTGACTTGCAACGTTCCTATATCTTTCCGATAGAGGTTGAGGTAAGTAGCTTACCGCTACTGTATAATATACTTTTAGTGGCTGACTTTTATGGAGTACACTCCTTAACAGGAGTCTTTGCAATTCTGGATAGCAAAATAAACGTGGTGTCACTGTTCAGACCAGCTGTGCTGAATGTGACAGTAATTATTGAGTACCCGGGAATCATTACCTTTATTCTGCTTAATTACCACTCCATAATACCTGCAAAGTTACTGCAAGTTTGCTGCAAAAATGAATTCCAAGTAGCAAACATGCAATATTTTTTATATATTACGTTTTCATTAAGCATTTTTTATGTAGTCAACTTTACTTTTTCTCTTTGCATGTTTTATTATTTCATGTGTTTTCTTAATGTTCCAACTGCAGGTGCCTATTGAGCGAAAGAAGAGGTATTTGGCTATACGTAAGGAAGCTAGGGAGGCAGCAAACGCAGATTCTGGTAGGCATTTACGTATATCATGTTTATTGTGTGTCAGCAGAGAGACACTTTATTGTAAATGGTAATCCTTCACAATATTTAGTATTTTTCCCTTTTTTTCCTTTCATCTTCATAAGATGAGCCTAAGTACCTGTCTTCCCAGTCATACATGGCAGATAGCAGCTTAAGTGAAGAAATGAGTCAATTTGATTTCTCAACTGGTGTTCAGAGTTTTACTTACAGTTCCCAGGCCTCACAAGCTGCAAAGATTACCCAGAGCAGAAAAAAGGTACAAGTAATCCTATTTCTCATTGCTTTTGTAATGATTTAAGGATAATTGTACGCTGTTTGTCTAACAATCCTATTGTGTCTTGAAAGGAGCTGACGGTTGATGTCCAGATGCAAGATGACACTATGGAATTTGAAATGGATGAGCTTAATCAGCATGAGTGCATGGCAGCCATGACAGGTTTGATTAAGCACATGAAAAGAAATGAAATCACACCTAAAGTTGCTGAGGTGAGTAAGTGAACCTGTAGGTCATACATAGTATACTGTTTGCAAAAGCTAAGACTTTTTATACTGTTTCACAATTTTGTCTGAAGCTTTATGCTGTGATTTTTGTATTAAGGGTGTGACTCCACAAGAACTTCCTGCATGGATGAAGTTTCTACATACAAAGTTGGGGAACCCATCCACTCCACTCAACATCCGCCTTTTCATTTGCAAGCTTATTGTAAACACTGAAGAAGTAAGTTACTCAGTCATTAGTTACTATAGGATAAACTTGTGAGAATTTAAAGGAACAGTGCCTAGATATTTAAGACCTTTTTAATAGATTCATTTCCCTTTATTTGATATAATAGGTATTATCTCTTTGTGACTTTAAATGCATTTACATGTCACAGGTTTTTTATTATTACATACATATACATTGACGCTTGTTTACTTTGCCCTTGAGTAAGGACAATAAAAGTATCTCCTGTATACTTAACACTAAGTGGGCTTCTTACTTGTATACCCTGCTATTAACATTTCCCTCTATTTTGGCAAAGCTTAGCAACATTTATTGGTTGTTTAATGCAATATTGCCCTTTTTAACCTCTTGATGACAATTGACGTGCCAGGCACGTTTCAGAAAAACATCCTGTTGGCGATAATTGACGTGTCTGGCACATCATGAATTTAAATGGGTGTAGAAAGCCACCTACAATGTAAATAAAAATGTAGTAACATGAAAATATATTTTCCCACTGATAATAATCCAAGAATATATATATATATGTTTATTTTTATGAACCAGTCCTAAAATGACCGCTCTATTTTTATAATAATCCTTTCATTTGAAATACCCATGGGGGTGTCTACTTGTATGATTTGATGGGGTAAATTGAATTGGCTGGGTTCAGAGATGTCCCAAATAGGACATAGGCACACAGACGGACCAGATGTCAAAATCCCCCCCCCAAAACTACACACATTTCAGATTTGAAAAATAAATGGTTTTGAAATAGCAAAAAGCTACTTGTACTTATTGCCCTATAACTTAAAAAACATAAACTAAAAATCATAAAAACATTGGGTATTTCTAAACTCAGGGCAAACATTAGAATCTATTTTGCAGGTTTTTTTTATTAGCTTTTGTAGATGAGTAAAATCAGAAAAAAATCAGTTAAATGTCAGAAAAAGGCATTTTTTCAATGTTAACCATCTTATCCTGAAAAAAACAATACATAGCTTGTGTTGGTACGGTAAATGGGAAAGAAGAAAATTAAACCTAAACATGAACACAGCAGAAATGTAGAAACTGCTCTGTCCTTAAGGGGTTAATTATGCTCTCGTGTTTTAGGTGTTTCGTCCCTATGCAAGGTTTTGGATAGGACCCATTTTACAGCTGATTGTGTCTGGAAATAACGGAGATGTCGGCATACACTATATGGTGGTGGAATCTGTTGTTACTCTGCTTTCCTGGTCAAGTGTTGCAACACCTTCTGTAAGTACATGGGCTTCTTTTACACATTATAAAGACCTGCACTCCATAGAGTTTACCCACCTGTGTGAGTTTTTTAAATGTTTAGTTTTAATTTTTTTTTGTATGTGTGTTTTTAGGGGCTTCCAAAAGATGAAATCCTGGCTAATCGACTTCTTGAGTTTCTGATGGAACATGCATTTCATGAAAAGAGAGCAGTGTACCGGCACAATCTTGAGGTTATCAAAACAGTTCTAGAGTGCTGGAAGGACTGTCTTACTATACCCTACAGGTTTACATGGCTCCTTATAATATTTATGTTAATCACATGTGTATCTTTTTCCTACTTTCAAGTCTCCAACTTAAATCAGTCCTTGGTTTGTCTTAGATTAAAGGTAGTTGTATGCCTATCCCATGCATGCTTTTATTTCCTCACTGTACGAAGCTATACCACTTCTGCTGGAAGGCAGTTCCACTTATCTGTTGTCCTGTCAGTCTTCATTATAAATAAAAAATTAGTACATTTTCTTTAACGTATTAATCAGAGATGAACAGTTTCTGTGTGCATGTTTGACTTGCTCTATTTATATAAATGAGTTGCTGTAATATTATTGCCCCTTTGCTATGCCTTTAACCTGATGAAGCAAATTTTATGAAAAAGTTGGATCTTTTACTAAGTGTTTTCAATTTATTTTGCAGGCTAATATACAATGGGTTTTCAGGCACCGATCCTGATAAAAAAGATAACTCGGTTGGAATCCAGTTGCTTGGATTGGTTGTGGCCAATCATTTTTCTCCATTTGACCTAAAATGTGGCCTTCCCTTGGAGAAGTGAGTTGTAAATATAAAACTGTTTTGTCTCCTCTTTACCTTTCAACTTGAAGGAAGTCTAATACAATAAATTACTTGAGCAGATAAGAATCCTAGAACACATTGGAAAATGGCTAGCAGATGTGTATCAATCGATAACACATTCAAAAGGAGTAATGAGGAGCTCAATGAAATGTGCTGAAAATGTGTGTTTATACATATACAAGAACAAGGAACAATATACTTACATGTTGGTTTGATGGAGTGCTACATCTCTTCTGCATTGCACAAACAGGAATTTAAACATTCATATTTCATTAGTATATCTGTCAAAATTACCTTGACATGAATCCGTTAAAGCATAGAATTTTAAGCCTATTTGCTATGCTAACATTTATTTTACAATATTTAAGATATTTGTAGTAAATGATGAGATCTCATTCGGCCTTTTGTGAAGGGTTTGTTTTCTGTGCTTTGAAACCATGTGTCAAAGATTTAAGAAGCTGGTGTTGCCAATAAAGAAGGTGTTAGCTTTCACTAGGCCAGCGTCAGAAGCCAAAGTGTTTTCTCTTCTGTGTTAAGTGCGGAATCCTGGAAGAAACGCAAGAAACAATTACTGTCTATTGATCTTCGAGATAACAGAATCCTACCCAAATAATGTTCTTTTTTTCACTCTAGCTACTACCGAGCTCTGACAAATAACCTAGCTTTAACAAGATTCAAAGATGTATATATTGCAGCAGCCGAGGTCCTGGGGCTTGTCCTTCGATACATTGTGGAAAATGAAAAAGTAAGTTTTTGTGTTTTCAGAATGCCTTGTTTATTTTCTGCACTTTAAACGACCTGTGATTGTTGCTACACGTCTGTATAATGCATTAGTGTTAGGAAATATTTGAAGGTTGGGATGTCTTTTAACTTTTTATAATATATAAATATATTTTGTTTCCAAATATTATTTCTAGTTTGATCCATAGTTTTCCTTTTCTGCGTTAGGTGATGGATGGACCAGTTTTTACTTACGTGACAAAAGAATTAAAGCGACACCAAAGCAATAACAAGGAAGACAAATTTATCATGTGTTTAAACAAAATAGTGAAAAGCGTCCCGCCCTTCGCTGACAGGTACAATAATTTTATTAAGTTGATAAATGATTTCCAATACTGCAGTAATTACAGATCTAATCTTCTATTTTGATTCTCACAGGTTTATAAATATTGTCCTGTTTTTACTGCCAAAACTGCATGGCGTTCTGAAGACCCAGTGCCTTGAAATTATTATGCATAGGGCAGAAGAAATACCAGATCTTTTTACTGAATTGAAAAATAGGGACTTCCGCCAAATTATGCAAAACAGGTAAGGAAGAGGTTTGTAGGGTATGTTTTTTATTTCTTCTATAGTGTGTCTACAGTACTGTAATGGGACGTTGTTGTTTAATGATTTCTCGTATACTAATATATATATATATATATATATATATATATATATACTAAACAGATCATTATTTATGGGAAAACATGGCAGACATCTTCATCTATGCTTCTGAATGGCATTATTTGGTTCAGATTATAAAAGTGTGAAATTTTGTTACATTTCAGAGATGACGAAAGGCAGAAAGTGTGCCTCGATATCATATATAAGCTGTCATCTAAACTGAGACCCACAGAACTCCGTGACCTTCTGCCGTCGATTACAGCATTTATCTCGCACCCGTTTCCTCTCTGTCGGGAACGCATGTACGATATTCTCATGTGGATCTACGATAATTATCGGTAAGTCGAGCAGCATTGTTAATACCCTTGCCGGTCTTACACAGAGGCCATCTAAACGCAAATTGTTTTCTAAGCTGTTTAAAACAAGAAACCCCCCAAAAAATTACCATTTTCAGAAACTTTTCAATATAAAGGCCCGCACATTCAAATCTGTGTGCAGTTATACATTAAACACATAATGCATGTGATCTCAGACACAGCATAGAAGATTAATGATGTTGGTGTAAATATACACAGGGAAATCGAGACGCATACAATTCTTATTGTGACTCCTCACTTTTTATTGGTGACTTTTAAAGACCTGTAAACAGGCAGCACCTAAAGGTACCATTATAGTTAATAAATCAAAAAAAGTAAAAAAAAAAATATATGTATCATCATCTAACCACTATAATTTGTACTTGGTTGGTCTTCTCATGTCCTTCTCCTTTGTCCTCATTTCCTCCATAGGTATACCATTATAGTTGGTTAAGCTCTCTAGTCATAAAGAATACCGTAAAAAATGTTATCAAGTCAGTAGATTGAATTGTATTTGCATGGATCCATTGTAAGCAGGGGCATATTGTGATGCTACGTAACCATATTTATAACAACCTGGGGAATAAGTAGTGTTCTGAAACAAGAGCACATATTACATCTTTTATGCATTTTGTATTTGTGTTTCAGTGATCAAGAAAGCCAGTCTGATGATGATTCAGCCCAAATTTTTACCATGGCAAAAGAAACATTACATCAGGGTTTAGTGGATGATAATGCTCAGCTCCAGTAAGTTGTGGCACCATAAGCAGTGTTCATATTTATGTGTTTGTGTCCTTTTGCTATGTGCAGACTTGGCAGCCACATATTACTTCACTCTGTGTGGTGTACCCCCAAAGGCTGAAGAAGAGTCCAGCTGAAAATCTTTTTCTAGCCTCAAAATTGTTACTAACATTTTAGCTTTCATGTGTGTCAACACAAATTTCATTGTCTTGGGAAGGTTGAACTTGATACTTGTCTCTTTTCAAACATGTTAACTATGTAAACCAACTTGGTAGATTTTTTTTATTATATACACCATATGGACAAAAGTATTGGGGCACCTGACCATTAAATCAACAGCGACTTCTATGACATTGCATTCTAAATAGAAACTCTCCAAACATGTCTTTATGGAGCTTGCTTTGTGCGCTGGGGCACAGTCATACTGGAATAGAGAAGGGCCTTCCCCAAACTGATACCACAATGTTAGAAGCATAGCATTGTCCAAAATGTATTGCTATGCTGAAGAATCAATTTGGAAGATCGTAATATGTGTTGATAATTAAATGTGTTTTCCGTTCCTCGAAAGGCTTATGGTGAGAAACTTCTGGAGTGATGAAACCAGGTTACCGACCAACACCACGAGCCGCATGTTAGCTATTCTGAGCTCTATATACTCCACAAAGATTGAGAAACACTACCTGAGCCTCGCAACAAACCTCTTACTTGAAATGACTAGCAAAAGCCCAGACTATACCAGACAGATCTTTGAGCATCCACTTTCAGAGTGCAAATTTCAGGTAAATAGATGCACATGTCTATTGGGCATCCATTTGATGTTTTGAAGTTAGTCTTCTCTCTGGTCAATACCTGCATGCATTTAATAAACCTTTTTCTTGTGCAGGATTATGCGATTGACTCTAATTGGCGCTATCGCAGTACTGTTCTTACTCCTATGTTTGTACCGACTCAAGCCACGCAGAGTGGATACCGATCTGCAGCCGAGGCATCGCCACCTGATCAGGAAACCACAGAAGGCCAATTAAGAGCTACACAGCAGAACTATCAGTTTACCCCAACACAGAATATTGGTATTCCTTTTTCTACATAAGCTGTCAAGGAAAAAAAAAACACGTTTTCTTATTTTGTATCTTTTAAATGTACTTGTCATTTACAATAAGCCTTAGAACAGATACACTTAGAAAGCAAAGGAAATGAATAGTCTGAAGACAGCAGTTGGTTTACTTCCAGATAGCTCGATGTCAGGGGCACTGAAACACCCCAGTAAATTAGGGTTTGTCAGAGTGTCCCTGCAGGGTTGGATTACACAGTATTCTTGATGATTACAGGACACTAGAAGCTGGAAATTATAGGGCTTAGTTTGAATATATCTAGGAGCTTAGTTGACAGGGATGTGGCGGGTGCTAAAGAATATGAGCGGTAATAGTAATATAGGAAGCAAGCTTAAATCAATACAGTCTGTCCATGCTATATGTAATGTGATATTCTTTTGTGACAGCAGGTGAAAGAAGTTTATTTAACTGGCTTACTGGAAGCAGCATTGACACCTTGGCCGACTACAGCACAGATACGTATTCAGACTCGACATCTTCAGCTCTGCTGTTTACCAGTAAAGGGAATGAAAAGAGGCGCAGGGTCCCTTTAAAACCAGTGGGGCCAAATTTTGGTCAACAGAGACTCAGACTGCCTGGTGATGAAACAGACAGCAAAGCCAAAGGTGGGAAATTGTAAACCGATTTTGTATATTTCAACAAACATGCATAATTATGACGCATACAAATGGTCTTGTTATAAAATGTAATATGTTTATATACCCCTGTCAGAAACGTATTGTGCCATATCTAATTCCCTTGTGTGGGGGTCAGTCATACCTAAGTTTTCTGTCTTCAGTTCTGCTACTGGATGTCCAAGGCATATGTTCTCTATGGGAACTACAAGAAACATGAGACCCTACATTTGCAGAGTCCTGTTTTGTGATAATAGAACCAACAAGTCAGTTATTCCAGATTTCCTTCATAGTTTTTCCTAGACATTTGTGGTAGATGAACCTTAATTAAAACAAAGTAACCCACAATGAAGAAGGCAATTGTGCCCCACAAGTGTTACGAAAACCATTACGAAACACCCCGTCTTTTCCATTGTATATCATTGCCCATATGCATGTACATGTATATCTATCTATTATAATAAACGTGTCTAGACATAAGACACGAAAGGTGGTTTCATCCAGATTGCCTGCTATACATAGAACATAATATCATGTTCCATATGTTATTAACAAAATGTGGAAAACTTGTATTTCTCTGTATTTACTACTTTTGTATTCTTTGCTAAAGGTATAGAAGAAAGGGCTGAAATACTAAGATTGCGCCGACGCTTTTTAAAAGACCGAGAAAAACTTAGCATCATCTATGCTAGGAAGGGAGCAAACGAGCTGAAATGGGAAAAGGTCAGAAATACCAACAGACCCAGAATATTACATTTCTCTCACTGGTAGTATATGACACATATATATCAGCTATATCGTATATTTACATAATATTAAGTATAGTAACATCATAAATGTGTGTGTTAGTATGTTAGCGTGCATGTATGTGTGTTAATTGGTATCATTGGCCGTCTCCTACATCCCAACCACGTTTGTATATATGTGTTTGAAGGGCATCTCGGAAAGAAACCTGTATTTTAACTGTATGTTTTCTTTCATTGAAAACATAGAAACTACAAGATATTGATACAATCTAGAAAAGTAGCTACCTGTTTTATATTTCCTGTTGGTTGTTTTTGTTTCCTCATTTTTCCTTTAGGCTACAAAGGTAGAGAAAAGGCTGAAACAAGATGCCCAGGTAATTTTGTACAGGAGTTATCGGCATGGGGACTTGCCAGACATCCAGATTGCACACAGCAGTTTGATTGCCCCCTTGCAAGCATTGGCACAGGTATGTTTATTGTTAGATTTAAGTTAAAGTTTTGATAATTACCTTTAGCGTCACTTTCCTGACTGTAGTAGTGACTTAGGTGAACTAATTGAAATGTTCTTCTTTGTAGAAAGACCCAACTCTTGCAAAACAGCTCTTTAGCAGTTTGTTTTGTGGGATCTTTGCAGACGCCAGAGGTTCCATGAGTTCCTCTGCTGTGGACGGTATCAGTAGGAAGCTTCTTGAAGAGTTTAACCGCTTCCTGAGCAGTTCCACGTCGTACTTTCCTCCATTCATTGCATGTATTCAGGTATTACATTTATGAAGCAAGTAAATAGAAGTTGAAACGTTTGACGTACAGGTGTTCTTAACCCCTTTGCGACCACATAAGCATACCGGTAAATCCTAAAAAACATTGCTTAAAAGCCCTATAAGATGTACCGGTACGTCTTGGCTTTCTTGCAGCGCAGGGACAACTCACTCGCCCGCCAGTACACCATTGCATACTGTTTGGGCATTCCCTTCCGGGAGACATCACTGCTGACATTTACCTTGATAGGGTGCTGGTATATAGGATTGCACCGTCCGATGGCCGATCATGTGCATTGCGATGAGCAATGCAAGTCAGCAGAGACTTGTGGTCTGATCACAGTGTGATCATTGGGTGGGGGTAGCAGGGAAGACGTTTCTCCCTCTTTGCACAAAGGGGAAAAAAAAAAAAAAAACAATAAAACAAAAGTGAAAACTGTAATAAATATAAGTCAACTATTAATCTCCATGGACAACAGCTGGCTCCCAACACAATGGGATTCCTCTTGAGTAAACCAGTTTCAAGAAATTACACCAGTGGCTTAAAACAATGGGTTTATTAACATAACAAATACATATATATGAGTATACAGAGAAGCGTCTGAAATACAAGGCTCTATGACTCTAACTACACTATGCTAATGACTCTATGTGTGCATGTAAGGATGGGGTGTCCCTGTCACCTTGATGTTATCCTTCCTTCTTTCTTTCTGGTTCTCTCTCTTTGTCTTTGTTGCTCACACCTTTATAGCCACCATGCCCAAACAGTCCCAGCCAATCATCTTCTTAGTTTGTGTCCACTCATCCTTAGGAAGGCACAATGTTGTACCTGCACCAGCTGCCTGTAGAGATTCAAAGGGGCTTTTCTACAAAAACAATAAACAAACGATGCAGTGATGTCATTGTGAGAACAGTGCAAATTAATTAAATAACAAAAGAAAAAGCCCTTACATCCCATTGCCCTAGCACAACGTGTAAAAAGAGTTTTGCAAATTCTTAGTAATGTAAATATATCAGCACTGGCTGTAAGGATTTTGCTTCTTGGTATACGTTTGGTGCATCACATGAACCCCAATATTTCAATCAGTATTGACCATGTTCAAGTTCTTAGAATGGTAGCTTTTTTGCCCCATCACCCTCTCACAACTGAATGATAGATTAGAGCCAAATTATTTTATTTTTAGAAAATCACTTGTTACCAACATTAGTTTTGCTAGCAAGTAGTTCTTTTAGCAGTGGGTTGTATTCTTTGTTCTGTAGGATATGTGTTACCAAAACGTGGAGCTGCTAGACCTCACCCCAGCATGTGTAAGTACGAGTTCTTTAGCCAGTCTACAGCAACCACTGGGCATTCTGCTCCTGGAGAAGGGATTACTGCACTTTCAGCCCCAAGAAGAACCTCCGGCTAAAAAGAGGCGCACCAAAAAAGAGATTCCCCCGGATGTTACCAGGTGGATAGAACTCGCTAAGTAAGTATTAAGCAACATTTAGGAGTAGCTGTTACTGTACCAGTTTACACTATGTGCCTTATAGAGTACTCTGATAATGTGTCTGGATACCATGGTGTGTCATGTAAATAAAAATAGTGAGAAATCCATTCACAAGCAGTGATAGTTCTCACACCCGAGGCAGGAAGTCTCGCGTAAGTGTCCCCTATGTGGATTTTCCACAAAAAAAAGTGGTAGTCCTTAATTATTTGATTTGCCATGAATTGGGAAATAGCAGATTTGTACTATTATATTGTTACTATACACTATATGCATTACTAATCTTTATCATCATTTATTTTAACCCCTTCGTGACCTTTGCCGGTTCAGGACCGTCATGACAAGAAGGTCACTAAACGACCTTTGACGGTCCTGAACCGTCAAAAAATTAAATAAGCTTAGAAAGTGATCAAGGATCACTTTCTTCGCTTAAACGGCCTTGCTGCAATGCCTCGATGTTGAGGCATTCATCAAGGCCGAGATCGGCATCGGGGGCCATGTCTGGCCCCTCCCCGGGGCGTCAGCAGCCGCCATACATTGTATGGCGGCGGACGCCCGTTTTAAAAGCGTTTAGGAGGCAATCAACGATCGCCTCCTAAACTTAAATGGTGTCGCTGGAATGCCTCGATCAGGAGGCATCCAGCGACACCAAACACTTACCTCTGGGTGGGCTGTGACCGCCCCGGAGAGCGGTCACAGCCGCAGCTGCCGGTGATCTTCGCCATCCGCAAGATGGCGGCGGCCCGGGAAATAAAACAATAAAGGTGAAAAGTTCGCTAGATGGTCTCCAGACCCTCTAGAGAACTGGCTCCACTTGCTGGTTGAATACAGGTACTGCATTCAACCATGCAAGTCAATGGAGCCCAGCTTTCTAATCACTATGTGATTAGTAAAATATTCAAAAAATAAATAAAAATAAATAAAAAATGGAAAAATAAAAATAAAATGTGCTAACATTTAAAAATAATTATGCAGTGATGTCACTAGATGAACCATCCAGTACCAGCAAAATGTGTAAAAAAAAATAAAAAAAAGTATTAAAAAAATAAAATTAAATTAAAAAATAAAGTTTATTATTTTGAGCAAGTGCTAAAATTTCTCAAAAATCTCAACAAAGAGTTAAAATAAAAGCACTTCAAATACCCAAGGGGTGTCTAATATATAAAAAATGGCTGATGGGGTAAATTGGAGTGGCCTAGCTCAAAGATAGGGCATAGGTACAGACTGACCAAAATGGAGAAAAAAAGCGCACTTCCCAAATGTGGCATTTTAAATCTCAAACAACCCGACAAACCCATGCATGTCGGGTATCACTGCACTCAGGAGATGTTCCTGAACACACATTGGGGTGTTGTTTGACAGTGGCATATACCAGGACCTGTATATCTATAACTAAAGTACAATTTGTGTGGAAAAAAAAAAAAAAAATTACTATTACAAAGTTTGACAAAGTGTAGTTCTATAATTGGTGCATGGAAAGGGTTAAAATAACAGCATTTGGAATACCCTGGGGTGTCTAGTTTTCAAAAATATATGGTTTGAATGGGTTAAATTGAGTTAACTGGCTTCAAAGATGTTCCAAAGAGGAGATGGAGGCAGAATGACCAAATGACCACCTGAATTACGCATGCCCCAAAAGTAGCCTTTTACCAGCCAAACAATCTGACAAACCCATGCATGTGGGGTATCGCTGTACTCAGGAGATGTTCCTGAACACACATTGGGGTGTTGTTTGACAGTGACATATACCAGAACCTGTATATCTATATCTATAACTAAAGTACAATTTGTGTGGAAAAAAAAATAAAAAAAAAATTACTATTACAAAGTTTGACAAAGTGTAGTCTAGTTGTCTAGTTGGTGTCTAGTTTTCAAAAATATATGGTTTGAATGGGTTAAATTGAGTTAACCGGCTTCAAAGATGTTCCAAAGAGGAGATGGAGGCAGAATGACCAGATTTGTTAAAAAAGATTTGGAAATCATAAAACGCTGCTTGTACTTATTGCCCTATAACTTACAAAAAACAGCAAAAAAACATAAAAACATTGGGTATCTCTAAACTCAGGACAAGTAGTAGAATCTATTTAGCTAGTTTTTTTACTTGCTTTTTTAGGTGAGTAAAAGATTTTTCAAATAAAAGTCATAAAATGTGTTTTTTTTCAATTTTTCACCATGTTTTTTTTATTTTTTTATAGTAAATAAGATGATACGATCAAAATAATGGTATCTGAAGAAAGCCCATCTTGTCCTGAAAAAAACAATATATAACTTATGTGGGTACACTAAATGGTTGAGGAGAAAATTAGAGCTGAACACAAGCACCACAAAAGTGTCAAAACAGCCTCGGTCCCACAGGGTACAAAATGAAAAATGAGCCCGGTCCTTAAGGGGTTAAATAGCGTCATCATATTCATCAGCGCTGTACAGTGGGTAAACATGACATAACAAGTAGTAAATAACATAACAAACAGAACTTACAAGAGAGACAAGAGGTAAGAAGGGCCCTGCTAAAAAGAGCTTACAACCTCTTGTTTCTGTCCTGACCCAGCCAAGCTAAGCCTTGGCAAAAAGCGTGTTGTTTTTTTTGTTTGTTTAGGTTTGGTTTGGGGTGATTATAGGGATTTACTTTCTCCTAGTTAGACCATAGCTTCTTGGGAGCATGTTTTGTTATTTACAGTGGAGCGAGTCTTCACACAGTGGAAGCTGGTCAGATACTGAGCGTAAGCAGGGTCCTGCCCTATACGACATACATGTTATCTTGGTTTTCTTAGTTATATAATATACGTCTTTCCGTTTATTGGATATGTCCTTCTTGCTGCAGAATATGATGGATATGATGACGCTATATAAAACAATAAATTCTATCTATAACCAGTTGGTCTTTCACGATCTTTAATATATTTTATTTAAATATAATAGTTACCTTATAGACCTTTTATATCTTTCAGCAAGATTTTGTGTCATTCCTTATACTTTTCATGAAGTAAATCCTTTTGCTGTCATAAAATATTAGTTTTCTGGGTGTGTTGAAAAAGTATCTCATTTGGTAATTGAGCTTTTAAAAGGATTTTAAGAATGAAACCAAACGTTTACCAGATACCAGAAAGCCACAAATGGTGCAGTATTGTGAAACGTATATTTTATTAATTATAGGTTTCACAATACTGCACCATTTGTGGCTTTCTCATTTGCATTCCAGACCTTATGAAGAACAGCTTTTATTTGATGATCCTCTTTTACAAGTTACCTTTGTGAGTGCAATACATCATTCACTATATATATAATTTTGAACTTATTACACTATTGTATTTTGTTTATTTTTCTCCACATGTTCATGCGCCCCTTCTGTTGATGTAAACCTGCATAGATAAGTTATCCTTCCCTCAGCTCTTGGCCTGTTACTTTGGCTGTATTCTTAGACAGTTTTAAATTGTATATTTACATATGTAAATCGGGTAATCCAACATTGCAGCTTTCTGGAACATCCTTACCTTAAGAGTTTAAACGTGTGAAAAACTTTGTTTCAGGTTGTACCGCTCAGTTGGAGACTATGATGTCCTTCGAGGTATTTTCAGTGGGAAGATTGGAACTAAAAGTATTACTCAAATAGCACTTACTGCTGAAGCAAAATGTGATTATGCCAAAGCAGCCAAATTATATGATGATGTAAGTTTACATTGAATGCTGTTAATATGTGCTTCTTTAGTATTTTGAGGAAAAATGAAAAAGATTAGAATTCAGTTTAAGTATTAGTAGAATCTTGTTGGGCATTGCCACCTCCTTGTCTTCTTACAGAACGCTCTCTGGATTTTGTAGTAATAATCCCATAGTTACAGCAGAAAGTATCTGTTTGCCTATATGGTCTGCACTTGTAGAAAGAGGTACTTCGATATTCCTTGGGATAGCTTTATGCTCATTAATTCCTTTATTGTGCTTGCCAGTATTACCTCCACTGGAAGTCTATTCCAGGGTTTTGCTCTTATATGAGAGTTCTTGATTAGCTAAATTGGCATCCAATAGATTTAATACAAATTATTCATTGTTCGATGCCATGGCCTCACGGCTTTTTATGATAATAGTTATGTTGGCGCAGAAGCCTAATTAAGCATCTACAGTAGGGTGGTTTTCGGATATAATTGGTATCTTTGCTTCGGAAAAAAACTTTATAAACCTACTAAATGAGTGACATGATCTGCCGGTAAAGCCATATTTGCTTTGGAGTCTTTTCCCATCGACCTCAGTCTCTGTATCAATGAGTACCAATGGTGACCAATATGATTGCACAAAGACTTTGACCTATATTTGGATGGACATTGTAGAGTTAACCAGTTACAGACAATGTCACTGCTGTGATGACATTGGTCAAAATTGTATATTAATATCTGTAATTACTCTTCAATAGGCTTTACAGACAAATTTTGATGACGAAGACCCTTCTGATGCTGAAAAAGATTTCTGGGAAATCGCTTCTCTTGAATGCTACAATCACTTGACGGAGTGGAGGCCGCTGGAGTATTGTTCCACAGTCAACATCGACAGTGAAAACCCTCCAGATCTTAGTAAAATATGGAGCGATCCTTTTTATCAGGTTCATTTTTCATCCATGTGTTTAAATTGTGCCACAATAGGATGCCAAATGTGTGTATGTTTTTATGGGCAATATATAGTGATTTTTTGTCTCAACAGGAAACCTATCTTCCTTACATGATACGTAGTAAAGTGAAATTACTTCTCAATGGGGAAAATGTCCAGCCTCTCCTGACATTTATTGATGAATCAATGAAGGTAGAGCAAAGAAAGGCCTTGTTGGAGACTTTCTACAGCCAGGAGCTAAGTCTTCTGTATATCTTACAAGATGATTTTGACAGAGCAAAGTACTATATTAACACTGGGATAGATGTCTTCATGCAGGTACTTATTACTTTTTTAAATAAAAATAAAAACACACAATTTTGTACAACTATACAAATCTCTATATCAGGGGTGTCAAACCTGTGGCCTTCCAGCTCCAGCTGCTGCTGCATCTCCCACAATGCTCTTTCAGGTAAGGGGCTGACTGAGTAGTATGGGAAATGTAGTCATGCAGCAGCTGGAGGGCCGCATGTTGAACACCTCTGCTCTATATTCTACTTTCTGCAGGGTAGTTTTAAAGTTAATAGTAATTATTAGTTATGTCATAATTTTGAGCTCTTTTTTGAAGTCATCGTGTGCAGTTCATTTGGAAAAGGCTGCAGCTCAATGTCAACCTCAGTCAAATAGTCTATTACCTTAACAGCGCATGCACAGCCTGTGGGACTATGTCATAAACCCGCAGAAAAGGGTTATTAAATGCCATTCCTCACTGGAATACAATGGTAGCCTCACTGCTATAGTAGGTTTTACTGTGAAGAATATCATTTGCAATCATAGTTGAGCTTCCTGTAAAGTAAACAAGGCTAGGATTTACTGTTATAGGGGCCGTCACATCAGTTTCTGTGCATCAATGGGGTATGTATTTTCTCTTTTCTAGAATTATTCAAGCATTGATTCCCTGCTGTATCAAAGCAGATTGACTAAGTTGCAGTCTGTTCAATCTCTTACTGAAACACAAGATTTTATTAATTTTATCACCACTCCTGGTATGTACTAACCACAAACGTGTGTGTGTGTGTGTGCGCGCACTGTTTCTTTGTACGGTTCATTTTAGATTTGTTTTTCTTCTGGCATCACACATCCATAGATGGGAGTAGTTGAGCAACCGCAACCAGTTTTCAAACACCATTTAGTACTGTGTTTTGCATTAATTGTGAATTGTGTGTGTTCAATGAACAGAGGATTTTATTTTGTGTAACTCTTTCCTTGTTTTCAATTTGTATTTAGGTAATTTATCTTCGGTATCCTCACTGAAAAGGCTTTTCCATATCTGGACTAATAGGTATCCAGATGAAAAAATGGATCCAATGAACATCTGGGATGATATTATCACTAATAGGTAAAATATCTTTCTTCGTATTGTGCGTTTTATTTATTTTGGCATTTAGCGAGTGTGTGGGTGACATGCTCAATGTGCTGCTTTGATGTGAATGTTGTGGGCCATAGCACAAGGCTTTTTTTCTTTTGTGTGCATGATATATCTGCAGTTATAAACCAGGGGTGTCCAAGTTTTTTCTGCAGTGGGCCACTTCATCAGAATTGTATATGTGCGCGGGCCGCACTCATTTTTCACTGTGAGAAAATATGACCTTTAATAAAAAATGCAGATTAAAATAAAGTAAATGACACAAAACCTTT
Source organism: Spea bombifrons (assembly GCF_027358695.1). Lineage (NCBI taxonomy): Eukaryota > Metazoa > Chordata > Amphibia > Anura > Pelobatidae > Spea > Spea bombifrons. The sequence continues at coordinate 82,871,196 of NC_071091.1, read as the reverse complement.
ACTTTTCCTCTCACTGATTTCTACACATTCAGGATAATTAAAAATGAAATAGTTCTATTAATTCTAGGGATGCACCAAAATGAAAATTCTGGACCAAAACATTCACGGTTCACGTAGCCAAAACCGAAAATTACCCCCACCTTTAAAAATAATAATAAAAACCTTTTTAATAAAAGTAGGTAACACACTACAATTGGGCAAAAAAGAATTAGCAATATGACTTGGCATGATAGGAGTGTGATTGCTAACAGCAATCACACTCCTATCATACCCAGGCAACCAGTAAATGCTAGAACCTAGGCATGATGGGACTGTGATTGCTATTAGCAATCACACTCCTATCATGCCAAGTCAGCCAGTACATGCTCGCGGGCCGCATGTTGGACGCCCCTGTTCTAAACAGTCACCAGAGTGTCCCGAGTAACAAAATATCTAGGCATTTAAACTACGTATGGATCCTTTATGGTGCTTTATTTATTTTTGGTCAGCAACGAGTACTGTATAATAGACTTGTGCATTTGGATTTGTACGAATTGCAAATTTACCAAATTTTGATCCAGACGAAGCCAGACAAAAACATAACAAAAAGCTCCGAATTTTTGTTCCAAATTCGTGGGTCCACATTCACTCACACTCTTTCTCAGACAATCTTTCTCTCATGCACTTCTTCTGCATCTTCTATCTTCTATAGTCTATCTTCAATCCTTAAGTCTGGTATCTTCTTTCTTCGTCTTCTCCGCGGACATAACCCAATGACTTCACTGATAGCGCTAGCTCGAAGAGAGGTGGATGGGAAGCTGACGTCACTGAAAGCGCTGCCATATCGCCCTCAGTTCACGTGAGGATAAAATTACGGCGCATGCAGTGATGTCCTCTCCCCGATTGGAGGATCAAGGAAATTACATCTCCGCAAGCGAGGCCATATTGCCCTCAGTTCACTTGCAGTGATGTCCTCTCCCCGATTGGTGGATCAGGGGGGAGGACATCACTGCAGCACCACTACTGTTGCAAAGATGCTGGGTTATGTCCGAGGAGATGTGGACAAACAAAGAAGACACCAGATTGAAGATAGACTAGAGAAGAGAAAGGAGAAGATAGAATATGGAGAAGATGCGGAAGTGGTCGTTGGAGAAGGTAGGGAAACATTAAGAGAGTGTAAGAGAGAGAGTCAACAGAAATGAGAATGTGAATGTGAGCAAAGAATTTCATTCTCCAATTAAAAATACCCCTGAATTTTAGGCCGAACCGAATGGCCAGGGAACAAAACTTGTAGCCCTAAAACAAATGGGCCAAAAAACATACCGGAAAATTTGTCTGAATCGTTTTTTGCCCGTTGGCACATGTCTACTGTATAATACTGCTTGATTATTTTTGTTGGGTTTGTCATCAGCTGAATGACAAACTGAATGTTGTCTTCTCTACCTGGCAAGTGACTCAATGGATAGATTTCCTATCCCGTCATAGCATTCATAAATGTGCTCTAAGCCTACAAAAGCCAACTCTTTCAGAGTGATTGTTAGTGATACTTTGAAGCATAAAATTGCTCTTTGTGGGAAATACAAAAAGTGGGCTTACTTAATACAGCTAGATGCTTTATTAATAGGGAAATATGAAATATATCGTTGTAGAAGAAATTTACATATCATGACAATTAGTTTTAAGTGAGAGGAGCTGCACACAGTTACAAATTCAAATAATTCATATATTGATTGTAAGCTGTGTGGGATATTCCTGATTTTCAGTGTTCATACACCAGCAGCGTTGGCTGTCAGCTGTAAGGCTTTACTTTACTTGTAAGCGTGTCATTAAAATGTCATTTGTTGGATCGTGTTTAGATTCTGTCACGGACTTTCTTAAAAATCTAGTTACTTTACCATTTATGTGGTTTTTAGGTGCTTCTTTTTAGATAAAATCCAGACCAAATTGCAAAGCCAGCAGGTAGATGACAGCATGGAGATTGACAGCTTTGAAAATGATGTTGAGCCAATGGAGATAGACAAACCTGAAGATGTTAACTCATTAATCAAACGGTGCAAATTTACCATGAAAATGAAGATGGTGGACAGTGCCAGGAAGCAGGTAAATGTCTTCTACCACTTATGTAATGTAATACTGAATTTAAAGGAGGCGGGAATGTTGATGTATTGGGAAATGTTATTTTGTGCTCACTTATTTGTGGTTATATTGTGGTGAAAAATAAATGCAAGGGGACAATTTCACAAACGTCAACAGATAATTTCACAAACGTCAACAGATAATTGTAACATACTCCTTATGCATACCTGGTAATGTAAAGTAGCAGCAGATACCAACTTCAAAGCTCCTACTGGTGCACCATACGCCACTGAAGGCTTCATCCCCTGCAAGGACTTCTCTATGCCCCTGGTTGTTAACTTCTATTTATCTCATGCAGGTATGGCAGTGTTATCCCATTTAAGTGTAAAATTATAACATTCATTCATTTTTCTTCTCAAACCACCATCAGCTATCCATAATAATGCAAATATATTGTGGTCTTCAAATGTTTTCCCGGCGTATAGTGGCAGTACCGTTGGGTTTGCTCTCTTCCCCGGGACAAACACTAAAAAAGATAGAAGGGGTTAAGCTCCGCCCCCCCTTACCCTATAACTGCACGTACCGGCGACCAGCAGTCAGTTCTTTTTTGTCCCGCAGGGACGAGCACTGGGGATTCTGCTCCATTCTTCTGCCTCGGCAGCTTGGATCCGGATCGGCCGGCACACGGGTTGTGTCCGGCGAAAGGGGGTTCCTGCAAGTCCGTTCGCTCCCCGGGTGGGAGCTCGGCTGATCTTTGCAGCACCGCGTTACAGAGTGAATCTGTAGCGGTGATTTGTTTCAAGCAGGGGAGGAGCATGCGCAGTACAGTGGAACGCACGCCCGGGTGGCTATGCGTTCCACTGATGATCCGGCCGTGCTACAGCGCATGCGCGGCTCGGATCATCCGATTTTGGCGCCAAATTCAAAATTGGCTGCCTATTTTATGCTGTGCAAACCTGTCTGACCACAAGAGTGTGTGTCAGGACAGGTTTCCGTGTTGTCTGAACCCCCCACACGGTTTTTGGTGATCTTTTTATTGATACGCCAAAAAATATGTTAACCTTCATCTCCAGAGAGGCTCCTCCCTAAAAGGCTTCATGCATGTCTAAACAGTTGGCTTGCCTTGAATGTAACTCCTCTCCCAAACGGCTACAGGAGGAGATGTGCAAGCAGATATCCGGGCAAAAGAGAAACAGAAGGATATGCTGTCCTTTCTATCCTGGTTCCAGGATAATTTGTCTCAAAACCAAGGTTGCACGACAAGCGAAGTTCATCCACATCAGAGTTGTCATCTGGGGAATGTTCGCGTTCATCTATGGATGTGTCCGGTTCTGAAGGTTCAGAGTCGGAATCCGGTTTTCCTTCGCAAAAACTGGGGAAATTTGTTACAGGAGTAAACCAGATATGGTTGAATCCAGAAGCAAAGAAAAAGGGTTTTCCAATTTTGCCTCACCTAATGGAATTTGCACAGCGTGAGTGGAAACATCCAAGTGATGTGCGTTTGTTTCTAGACACTTTTAAACATATTTTCAAGCTTTAAGATGACATCATGTGGGGAGAGCTTCCTAAGGGTGATGTCCAGATTGCTCAGTTGTCTAAGAAAACTACGTTGCCGATCGGAGAGGTTTCCGGCCTAAAAGATACCATGGACATAGGAGCAGAGACCGCTAATAGAAGAATCTTCCAAGGTCATCAAAGCAAAGCAACATCAGCTGGAGCAGCAGTAGCGAGAGCTCAAGGCTTATGGCTCCAGAAATTGGAAGACCACATTCTGGAGGATGCAGATAAGGATCTTTTTTGCAACTTTTGGAGAATTTGAAGCTTTGTAATGAATTCTTGATGTCTAGCCTACATGGAACCGCAGGTATCCCTATTATAGGCAGAGATATTCCACGGCAGCGTGATCCTCACCGTAGGATAGATCTTTCTTTCAGAAAAATAAAGATTCCAGATTTTACCCTTAACAGCTAGACAAGATAGGGCAAGACGGTTCTGTCAAAGTGGGAGGTCGCCTTCAGACTACCAGCAACCCATGGATCCGTCAGATTATATCAGAAGGCTACTCCATATAATTTTGCAGGTCTCCACGCAATTGTTTCCTAGTATCCTCTTTCCCAGCGTTCAACAAGTATGCAGCGTTTATTATAGCAGCATCTACACTCCTCGAGCAGGGAGTTATAGAAAACATTTCAAAGATACAGCTATTTCAGGGAGTTTACTCTCGCTTGTTCCTGGTCCCATATCCGGGGCACTCTTCATCCTGTACCGGATCTGAAGTCCGTCAACCAATATATTCCATATCAACACTTCCGTGTGGAAACCATCTCTTCGGTTACTCAAATGATTCAGAGAGGAGATTATGTGGCTTCCCTAGACCTACAGGACGCTTACCTGCAGGTGCCAATAGCAGTAGAGTCAAGGAGATTTCTGAGATTTGCAGTGAAGACAAGCAAAGGTTTCCATCATTTTCGGTTCAAGGCGCTACCCTTCGGCCTATCAATTGCTCCAAGAGTCTTCACCAAGATTCTCACTCCGTTGGCAACAGAACTGAGATTGAGGGGAATAGCTGTGGTTCCATATCTGGACGACTGGCTGATAAAAGCTTCATCCGCTGCACAACTTTTAACAGCTCTTCAAGTGATGATCACTCTTCTCAAAGAATACGGCTGGCTTCTGAATGTAGCCAATTCACGCTTAACCCGACCACAGAGATCAAGTTTCTGGGGTTTCAGGTAAACTCAAGATCTCTATGCCTCTATCTTCCAATAGTCAAGGCCATACGCATTCGGCTAAGTGTCGCCGAGCTACAAGCGTATCCTCTCTGTTCTATCAGAAGGGTAATGAGCAGTTTGGGATTTATGACTTCCACCATGCCGGCGATAGCCTGGGAACAGGCAAGAATGAGGCCTCTGCTATGGCACGTTCTGTCACACTGGTCCGGGACCGACGAGGATCTAGACAAGTACATTCTGATATCTCAGGATGTACTTCAACGACTAGAGTGGTGGAAGGTCAAAAGAAATTTGACAAGCGGACTGTCCTTCCAGCCCAAGCAGTGGCTGATAGTTACCATGGACGCATCCCAGACTGGTTGGGGAGCTCATTTCCAATTTCACACAGCACAAGGGAAGTGGTCAGTGCAGGAAGCGCGTCAATCGACAAACTTCAGGGAACTAAATGCCGTCTTAAGTACTCTTCAAACCATGGATATTGAGCATCCCAGTGGAGATTCAATCCGACAACGCCACAACACTAGCCTATCTTAACAGACAATTAGGTATGAGAGTAACCAGTCTCCAAAGTTTATGCACAAAAATCATGCTATGGGCACATGAAAATCTAGAAGCTATCTCGGCGGTCCACATCAGAAGTCAGAACAATGTACTGGCAGAAACAGATGTTCTCAAGCAGATTGGTCCCTTCATCCGCCTATTTTTCAAGGGTTGGTGGCAATAGTAGACCTGCCGGAAGTGGATCTCATGGCGACAAGACTAAATCGGAAAGTCCCTCTTTTTGCCTCTCTATACAGAATGGTTTTCCCTCCTTTTTTTTGGATGGTCTGGAGATCAAGTGGCGATTCAACCTGGCATACATCTTTCCTCCGGTGTCTATGATTCCTCGAGTCTTGCTCAAAGTCAAGATGGACAAGGCAAGAGTACTGGCAGTTATCCCGTTCTGGCCAAACCGGAGCTGGTTTTCCCACCTTTGCCAGCTTTCGGTAACATATGGGGACCTTCCGTTGTCCGCAGACGTTTTGGAGACAAAGGGAATTCCACTCCACATCCTTCAAATGTTCAGATTGACGGCTTGGTTGCTGCAAGGCTGATCATGAAATATCAAGGTATAGACCCAGTTATGACTACTCTCCTCTTGGGGTCAGTAAATTTCTCTACATCAAGATTTTATCTAAGAACCTGGAGGAAATTTCTTGAATGGTGTCAGTCTCAAGGCCTGCAGTCTTCTCCTCCACCCATTCCGGTCATTCTGCGTGTTTTACACGTGGGATTTAAAGCGGGCCTCAAGGTTGCAACATTTAAAAGGGCAGATGTCTGCTCTTCGTCATTTTCTGCTACTCAATCTGGCGTCGGATCATTTCATTCGGAGATTTTTTTTTTTTATTTTTTTTTTAAGGCCATCACAATTAGAGACCTCCTGTTACATCGTTTTTTCCACCGTGAGATCTTACCGTTCTGCTCAAGGCTCTGTGCTCGACTCCGTTTGAGCCTCTCCAAGAGGTTTCACTTATATTCCTCTCCCTGAAGACAGCATTTTTAGTAGCTGTCACATCGGTACGACGGATTGAGGAACTCCAGGCTCTCTCAGCCTCAAAAGGTTTTTTTTCATCTTTCATCAGGACGACGTACTTATGTATCCTAGGCCGTCATTCCTGCCTACAGTCTTATCTCAAGCTAAAATTAGCCAACCTATAGTCCTGCCAACGTTTTCTCCAAACTATGACACCAGAAGAAAGTGACTGGCACTGTCTAGATGTTAAGAGAGCTCTTACCATATATTTGGGGCGTACGGCTTCCATTTCGCTCATCTGACCATCTGTTCCTTTAGTTCCATGTAAGATCTTCAGGTCAAGCTGTATCTAAATCTACCCTGGCCAGATGGCTCCCATGCCATCCGGCTGGCATATGACTCCTGTGGTGCGACTATTCCTCCTCCGATTAAGGCTCACTCCACACGATCCTTCTCTGTCTCTTGGGCCTCCAGGTCTTCAGTCTCTCCGGAGGAGATTTGTGAAGCAGAAGCGTGATCCTCATGGAACACTTTCATTAAACATTACAGACTGGACATTTCCTCTGCTTCGGCAGCTGAGTTTGGACGTCAAGTCCTGCACGCTGTTAAGATCTAACTCCCTCCCTTTTTGGGGGGGATCTTGCTATATCCCAACGGTACTGCCACTATACGCCGGGAAAAACAGTAATTTTACTCACCGTAAATTCTCTTTTCCCAAGTATAGTGGCAGTACAGGTTTCCCTCCCTAATTTCGTTATAAGATAATGTTTTTCCATCCTTTGGTCCTCTTGTTATTAACTGACTGCTGGTCGCCGGTACGTGCAGTTATAGGGTAAGGGGGGGCGGAGCTTAACCCCTTCTATCTTTTTTAGTGTTTGTCCCGGGGAAGAGAGCAAACCCAACGGTACTGCCACTATACTTGGGAAAAGAGAATTTACGGTGAGTAAAATTACTGTTTTTGCTGTTGTTAAACAACTTATTGTTATTCACATCTAGACATAGTTTCCATTTTCTTTTCCTTAGAACAATTTCACTGTCGCCATGAAAATCTTAAAGGATCTTCACAAGGTGTCCAAAAGCCATGAGGACTGGCAGGTCAAATGGGTTCACAGCTATTGCCGCTATAGTCACTGCCGCAGTAAAGGCCAGAACTCTGCGGAACAAATACTAACGGTCTTGAAAACTGTATCCTTACTTGGTAATAATTTTACTATTGAGACTTTAACAGTCAACTTACTCACTAAATGATCCAGGCCAGCATAATTTAAGTAGGACTCCATATGTACTGGACTTACGTTTAGGAAAGT